>NW_017729032.1:227251958-227268107 GCF_001723915.1 Gavialis gangeticus
TATGTCTCCATGGATCTAATCATAGAAAACCTGATGAGAAAACAAAGTTAGTGGAGGTTTCCTTTTATCTTCTCTTACCTAATACTGATAAGAAGGTTAAAAAACATTGTTAATATTAAGTAGTGATATAAATTCACATTGCTCATTCTTGATCTTCAATGCATATTGATAAAAGGAAGAAAAGTTAAGTTTTACATTAGTTTGACATATTTTTGATGTAATCTTATTCACAGGTTATGTCATTATTTAATATTTTAAGCTTCTGATTGAATAAGGAAGATTTTGGAAATAAGAATCAACAACTCATGTCAGTGAAGAGCCTATGCATTATTTCAAACCATTAAATATACCACCATGGGCCAACTATGAACAGTGAAGCATAAATGCACTGGGAAGAACTAAGAAAGAGAAACAGGATAGTCATTCCTTCAACCAATTCATTTGTTCTGAATTCAGCTGCAATCTAGCAAGAAGTGAACAGAGAGTTAAAACTAGTTGCCTTTAAGATGATGCATATAGAGGGCATTACCATAAGCTGTTTTTGAAAAACAGCTAAAGTCAGTTAACAGATGTAGTCTTTCTCCAACACCTTTTTATGTTTTACAAGATTAATCGTGAGTCCCTGACTCATACTGGTCAGTAACTATATGAGAAACCACATCGGACATAATTGTTCAATATAATTTTTAAATGGCTCATTTGGTCCAATTGTCTTCAGATATTGCTGCTTTGATGAAGACTTCCTCTTCAAAGATGTTTTGCTTCTATAGAGACAAAATTAGTCTCTGTGCATAACACAAGCAAAATGGTAACAAAAGCATTTTTAAAACAATAGCAGAAGAAGTTATGTTATTACTTTTGGTAAGCCATTAGTTTGGCATCATGCAGGTATAAAATTTACACCTGATTAGTTATTGAACAGTAACACACATGTAGGTGCCTTACTGCACAGTAACACTAATTTAATTAGTCCCAAGTCAGTCCACACACAGCATTAATGCTCTTTAATGCCTGCATGTGTAGACATTAGCCTATTCCCATGTACTACACAGTAACTCACTGTGCAGTAAGTCTAAGCTGGCGTAAATACACATGTAAGACGCACACAAAGAGCAAATGCTGTAAGTTTGGTAAATATATTAAACATTTTTCATGATCATAAAACAGGTCCTTTCTCTAAGTTCAAAACTCAGCTTTAACTAGGTAGCCAAAATCAGTCTTCGCCAGAGACTTAGGCATGTACTGTATCCTAAAATTATTATGGCCAGTTCTTCCAGGCCTTACACAGGCTCAGAGACCCATACATTAAAGTAAGGGCTTCAGGACTAGCATTTCAACAGGTGACAATCAAAAAATTCAATTGTATTTTTTATTTAAATCACAGTAAGTGGGCCACATTACAAGCTTGTTATAGAATACTCTGTCATGTTTCTATAACAATAATTTAAGAAAATGCTGTGGGCCCTCAAAATATTTCAGTTTCAATTAGGGAGATAATGAAAGGTCAGTTTGAAAATAATTTCATGAGGCTATATATTTAATGAATTCCCTAGTTTCCTTTGTTAGTTTGTTACATATTAAAATGCTCTATTTCAAAGCCCGCAGAGCTGACTTAAATGCAGCTGATGTTGACGGACATAAGACTGTGAAGCTGTTTCAGTTGTCTGACTTTTAATGAGAATGAAACTTTTCAGTGTATAGAAGATGAAAATTTGAGATGAAAGCTACACACATATACACACATTAATAACTTGTCTAAAATTCAGAGATGTCCCTCTCTATAAATTCTATCTGTACCCTAATATGCAAATGCATGTATGTTATTCATTTCAAGGGTGATTTACCCTGTACAGCAGGGATGGGCAACTTTTTCAGTGAAGTGCCAAAAACACCAACAACTTCAACTTGTAAGATGTTGGCATGCCAGGCACAGGCAGCAAGGGAGCCATGAAGGGCCTGATCCTTATTGTGGCACTGCAGCCCCAGCCACTTCTCCAAGGCATAAGTACAAATCAAAATGCTTTTGCATGCCATGCTGTGGGTTTGCCTACCCCTGCTGTACAGACTGATCAGTTCTATCAGAGGATAAGACATAAGAAATCTTACAGTGATTTTTCCTTGCCTGAGTTTCAGATTATTCCACTATAAAGCATAGCTGAGCCTGCATTTGAGGCTGTATTACCAATACTCTTAGCCCACAGATTCACAGAAGTTTAGGGCTGGAAGGGACCTCATGAGATCATTGGGTCCAGACCCCTTGCTCTGGACAGGAAAGACTACTGGGATCAAATAATACCAGCAAGGTGTGCTCAACAGTCTCAAATTAAGTGTGTATGAAAGCACTTATTTACACATAAATAATATGTGTGAACTTTGCATACAAATTGACATTAAAAACCTAAAGAGGACCAGAAGACACCTGCACACAACTTGGCTATGAAGAAAGGCGGCAAATCCTATGAAGAAGCTAAGACTGAGAGTAGTAAGGAACATGGATTCCATTATCAAAACCAGAAGAAGGATAAGGTGCTGTAGCGTTTTCATTCTGAAGACTCTACGTGAAGATTTGTACTAAAGGCATGTACAACATGAAGGATAAAAAATACTAAATAAGTGCAACCTAGAAAAACTCTGTTTCAAAGCAGGGTGTCTCATCTTTCACTGGTGGCACAGGACATACCAGCAGCAACTTCAGAAATCTAGTATGTATTGTAAATTGTTTCACCAAGTACATGCAGAGTCACCATTAACCTCATTTTTCCTGAGGAAATGAGAAACAATAAATGAAACTCCACTGGGTTCTAGCATAGTACTTTCACTGTTTAGACTGACCACCCACCCTGAATTTCATATATCTGCTGTGTTTAAACTGTGCTTAAAGTAATTAATTCAGTGCCACAAAAGAAAAAGTTTGGAGTTAACTGAATGAAAAACATTAATTCCAGATATCAAAGAGCCAAGACTTCATAATGCTTTTGTGGAAAGACAGTGAAATTTAGCAAGCAAGAGAGCAGAACAGAAATAATCAGTATCACTTCAGAGACCTAGAGGATCACCTGCGTTTCATATCCAATTCTTTTCTATCATCCATATGCTCAGTAGCAAATCTGACAGTGAACCATATGTTTTGTAATATCATATAAAGAGCACCCCCAGAGTTTTTTGCAGCATAACGAGTAGTGTGAATGGTTAAAAAAAAAGAAAACTGAATTGAGGAAATTGTAAATAGGATAGAGAGAACACAGCCCATAATAGGACCAATGATGTGAGTTATGACAAATCCCAGCCTTGATTTTATATTTGCTGCAGGAGGTTTATTGGTACATGTCTAAAATTCATTGTAATTCCATGTGTAAATGCTTTTCTTTACAAGGACCAGAGAAAAAGTGAAACTTGGCTCCATTATAAAATATGTATTAATTACCTAGAAGATTAGGAAACCTTTCTAGTGAATAAGAGGTAAGATTTTACATTTTATATGACTGTTGATCAACTGCTCCAGCACAGCTGAGGGACTGAAAAAGTGCTGGCACAGGTGGATAGATAAAAGGCATTTTGACCTAAAAAAATATTATGAGAAAATGAGATTATCTTGAATTTATGAACAGATCATTTCATGACACTGATTCACAGTCAAGACGATACCTGCTTCTTTCCACAGTAGTATGTCCCCGTCTTTGGTGTCACTGTCCACAGTAGCAAAAACCCTTTCCTTGGTATCACTGTCCACTGCTAACTCTTAGAAAAATCTTAGTACAAATCTCCCAATAGCTTTTAATATTCCAGACTAATTAATAATTATTAAGGATGAACATTTTCAAATATTAAAATAAACAAATATGGAATGGGTCACAGGGGTCATAAGTGCAATGGGTCACACCCACTCCCAACATTAACCCTCAGCTTAAATGACCTTTTGACACAGGGGAATAACTTGGATGCATGAGAAAGATCCAGGGATGCTGCAAATCAAAAAATCTCCCAGTGGACCTAGCCCTGACTCTCTAGTGAGATTTGTTTATAATATTAATAAATAAGCACTGAAGAACACCAAAGCAATGAAAAAGTTACTCCTTCTTAATAATCTTAAGGGCCAGAGACTGACCAAAAGTTAGGATGATACAGGGTACATGCAAGAATTCAAATCAATCAGGTATAGTTGAGCAGTTTAGTTTTAGTGGTTGGAACTACAACCAGTAGAGCACTGTACAAGCATTTGGCAGGAACCACACAAACCGCCTGCACTGGTGATGACGTGCAGCCAAGGGACCCCTGTGTATGCATCTCAGACTTCTTTGCAGGCTCCCTAGTAGACCTATGCAAATAGGGAAGTATTCAATTTGGATTAAGATTTGGCCAATTCAGAGGACAGTGGTTTGATTCAGTGATTCAAATCACTGTCCTCACTCAACTGAGCTGAAACAGAATTGGAGATTTGGGGCTGATTCGAAGATTTGGATGAGCCAGGGAGAGGCTGACACAGCTGGGCAGCTGCAGGTTCTGCTGTGGTTCCTCTGGCTGTGCCTGCCTCTCCCTGGGAGGAGGGAGCCACAGGAGAAGTCCCCATGGCTGCCTTGCCTGGCCCCATCCCTCTCCTGGCCCAGTCTCCTGGCACTTTAAAAAAAATAAAAAGCCCTATATTCACTGGCTGCAGCAGCAGTGACAGGGCCTCTAGGGGCTCATGGAAGACCCCACCCCATGCAGCACAGTGGAGTGGGAGGCAGCCAGGATCGCCCCCGCACTTGGCACTCATGTAGCAGCTGTCACATCGTGTGGGTGCAGCGCGGCTTGGCAGGCTGCCACACACTGTCTGGAAGCTAGGGCAGCTCCAGCAGTCAGCTGGAGCCCAGCACCACTCAGCCCCTTTTGTTGGTTTTTTTGTCTTGTTTTTTAGGTGCCAGGAGGTTGGGGCTGGGCAGGGGATGGGGCCATAGAGGGCAGCCATTAGGGCTTCTCCCATGGCTCCCCCTGCCGGGGAAGAGGCAGGCACAGCTGAAAGAGCTGCGAGAGAACCTGCAGGGTTCGATTCAGTGGCTTTAGTTAAGATTCAGAGATTCGGCCACCGAATCGGGCCAAAGCTCCTCCAAATCGAATCAGCAACCAAAGCTTTGCCCAGCCTTACTCCCCAGATAGATGGAAACTGCTGAGACCAGTTTAGTGCATAGGGCAAACTTTACTGACCGGCTATCTCAGAGTTCCATACGCTCACAAGAAACTCCCACTCCCAATACACATCCTTGCTTCCCTCCCTCCCTTCTTAGAAGTTTCCATAAAAGAGACAGAGAGTGAGTCCCTTCTCTTGCTAATTACAACAGTATCAGTTTCTGCTCCCCATCCCTCTCACAGAGGCCAACAGACCTGGGTGCTGCACCTCATCCTCATTGAAACCCTGTACAGGGAGATTCAGGGATATTTTACATGCAATTCTGTGATTGACCTGATAGGTGCTTGGGCTTACACATGCCCTTCTGTGCAGGGCTTACCGCCCTGACCTCCCACATGAGGCCACTTATGAGAATGTAAAACCACCAACCCCCCTGGATACAGCTGACAACTTCTATCTGGCCTACAAAGACTGTACAAGACTGTTCTCAATAGTGGCAGCTGAGAGAACAAGGAACAATCATCTCAAGTTGCAGCAAAGGAAGTTTAGGATGGACATCAGGAAAATCTCTCTCAGTAGGAGGGTGGTAAGGCTCTGCAACCTGTTACCTAGAGAGATGGTGGAATCTCCAACTTTGTAGGTTTTTAAGGCCTGGATTAATAAAGCCCTCTCCAGAATGATCTAGTTAGGCATGGTTCTTCTGTGAGCATGGGGTTGGCTACATGACCTCTTGAGGTCTCCCCCTTTTCTATTATTCTAGGATGAGGCTCTCCAGAATGTCATGAACTCATGGTTGTTCAGGGAGTACCTCCTGACCATCAATAGGCATTTCATTGCATCATAGTACTCAGGGTCAGAAGCGACCTAAATGGATCATCAGGTCTGACCCCTTGCCCAGGAGCGTATCACCCCAGCCAAATATCTGTCCACCCTCCTCTTGAAGACCCCCAAAGTAGGAGAGAGTACCATGTCACTTGGGAGCCCATGCCAGAGCCCAGCAGCCCTAACTGTAAAGTAATGTCTCCTGATGTCCAACCTGAACCTTCTCTCTAACAATTTGTGGCCATTATCCCTAGTAATCCCAGGTGGTGCCTGGGGGAACAGAGCTTCCCCCAGTTCCCGCTGGTTCCCCCTGGTGAATTTGTATACGGCCACCAGATCCTTTCTCAGCCTTCTCTTCTGGAGGATGAATAGGTTCAGGCCCTTTAGCCTCTCCTCTTAGGGCCTGCTTTGCTGCCCCTTGACCATGCAAGTGGCCCTCCTCTGCACCATCTCAATGCTAGCCACATCCCTCTTCAAGTGCAGCACCCAGAACTGGATGCAGTACTCCAACTGCGGCCTGGCCAATGCTACGTAGATGACACAAGGATCACCTCCCTGGAACTGTTTGTGATGCATCTGTAGATGCACGAGAAGGTGTGGTTAGACTTACTGACTGCTTCCTCACATTGGAGGCTTATGTTCATCCTGGAGTCAACAATGACTCCAAGATCCCTTTCTGCCACTGTGTTGACAAGAAGGGTGTTCCCCAGCTTATAGGTGTGTTGCTGGTTCCTTCTCCCTAGATATAGTACCTTGCACTTGTCTGCATTGAATTCCATCCTATTCTCATCTGCCCACCCCTGTAACCTGTCTAGATCTAGCTGGATTCTGTCCCTTCCCTCCAGCATACCCACCTCATCCCACATCTTAGTATCGTCAGCAAATTTGGACATGTGCTTTCCACACCCACATCCAAATCGCTGATAAAGATGTTGAACAGTACCGGCCCCAGGACCAAGCCCTGGGGGACTCCACTTCCCACAAACCTCCAGGTCAAAAATGACCTGTCCACTAACACTCTCGGAGTGCGACCATCTAGCCAATTTGCCACCCATCTGACTGTGCAGGCATCAATGCCACAGTGACCAAGTTTTTTTAAGAGAATCTGGTGGGAAACTATCAAAGGCCTTCTTAAAGTCCAGGAAAATGACATCTACCCCTACACCCTCGTCCAGGAACTTTTTGACCTGATCACAAAAAGAAATCAAGTTAGTCAGGCAGGACCTGCCCTCAATGAACCCATGTTAGTTGCCCCTGAGCATTAGGTCCCCCTGCTGGACCGTTGCAGGTATGCTCCTTGATAATTTTCTCAAAGGTCTTCCCAAAGATCAAGGTAAGACTGACTAGCCTACAATTGCTGGGGTTCTCTTTTCTCCCCTTCTTGTAAATGGGGACACCATTGGTCCTTTTCCAATCCTCTGGTACCCGGCCAAATCCCCATGAGCATTCATAGAGCTGTGCCAGGGGCCCCGTTATAAACCCCACCAATTCCCTCAGCACCTTCGGTTGAAGAGCATCTGGACCTAGTAATTTAAATACATCCAGCCCCTCCAAAAGTTCCCTAACTGTGTCATACCTGACCCTAGACATGGTGGTGCCTCCCCTGGGTTCATCTGCAGTTCTAGTGGGGGAGTTGTTCCGGTCCCTGTTCAGGAACATGGAGGCAAAGAATTCATTAAAGTGGTCAGCTTTTTCATTTGCTGCGATCACCAGATTACCAAGCCTATACTGTAGGGGCCCCATGTTACCCAGTGCCATCTTCTTATTTCCTATGTATTTGAAAAAGGACTTTTTGTTATCCTTAGTTCTGGTCGCTAGCCCTAGCTCCATCTCTGCCTTGGCCTTCCTAACAGCTTTCCTGCAGTGCCAAGCAACGGAGGTGTAATCCTCATTGGTGATAGTCCCTTGCTTCCACTCTTTGTTTGCCTCCTCTTTTGCCCTCAGGCATTGCCTGTGGCAAGGACCAAGTCCAGCAGGGCATTTCCCCTAGTGGGACTATGCACCTTCTGGGTTAGGTGGAGGTCCTGTATCCCAGCTAGGAACCTACATGAGTGGTTGGACCTGGCTGACTGCTCCTCCCTGCTGAAGTCTGGGTAGTTTAGGTCACCCATGACAACCACATCCCTTGATTTTACTGCCTCTGTGAACTGACCTGACATTCCAGGTCCAGCTCATCCTCCTGCTTAAGCATTCTGTAGTAGATGTCCACTATCAAGTCCCTTTCCCCATGCCCCCCTTGCATTCTTACTCAGAGAGCATCATTTTGCCCCTCCTCTGACCCCATCCTGATCATTGAGGATGTGTATTCCTCTTTGACGTATAGCGCTACATCCCCCCACCCCTTTTTCCTGCTCTATCTCACCTGTATAGTCTGTATCCCTCAATGTCCACTGTCCAGTCATGGATACAATCCCATCAGGTTTCCATGAGCCCCAGTAGGTCTGGGATTTTGCTAGGTAGCAGGAGGATGAGTTCCTCCTGCTTATTCCCCATGCTTCAAGCATTTGTGTAGAGGAATTTGAGGCCTCCTGTAGGTGCCTGTGTATTAGGGGCTCCCTCCCTTCCCAACAGGGTAGGTAAGTAACCCACAAGTCACACGCCAGGTGAAATTCCAACCAGTGTTTTTATTACAAAGCGAAACAAAACAACAATGCGTGGTCAGGTAATCTTATTACAAATCTAAGAGTTGCAAGCACATCAGGCTGTAGGAAAGGCACTCCACACCCTACCCCAGTTATTGCCTGATGGGTGTCGGGAACCCCACCCTCCATTCAGGGTGGCAAGACTACCTGTTTTATCAGGTCCTCAGTCTTGTCCTCCCAGAATTAGTTCCACCCAAGACTTAATTCTTATGGTCTCTATACCTTTCTGCCTCCCATCCCCAGGGGATTCTCCAACCACATGAAGCCTTCTAGCCTTATCACCTTTACGGACTAGAGCAAGCCTCATCGTATGCCACAAAGCTGGGGCACCTCAGGCCTTGCTACAGTTCCCCTTTCCATGGCCATTATTTTCCAGAGCCATTAGCTGCTCAAAGCAGTTCCCTTTTCTTATTTCACCAGATCAGCAGATGCCTGAGGTCATTATTCCATGGCCTCCAGGTTCCATGTAGCTGACCCCCCCTTCAGGGTATCAGCTTGGCCTCCTCCCGGAAGCCTCTTTGGGTTGGGTCTGATTTGGTCCTGACACTGTGCTTCTCCCTTTTTCCTTAGCCTTCCTTGGCCCCTGTCACTTACCTGGGTATTACCCGTGTGCATCACCTGACTCAACAGCGAAGTGCCCTCATGTTCCTCTGCATCCCCATCCCCCAGTGAAACTAGTTTAAAGCTTACCATATGAGATCAGCCAGCCTGGAAGAAAAAACATGCTTACCTTTTGGGGAGAGATGAAGCCCATCCCACCAAAGCATGTTCTCTGTGCAGAAATGTGGGTCATGGTCCAAGAACCCAAGGCCCACTTGGTAACACCAGCTCTGAAGCTGCCGGTTAACCTCTCTGATGAAGGCCTGGGAGCTGCAGCCTGTGGGACTGGATCATCCTGGGCTCCTGACATTGTCACTCAGCTGTCCCCCAAGACTAAGCAGAAGAACATTGCATAAGCCCCTCCAACCCCTTCCAAAGAAGTTCCTTCCCATCATCCTCTGGAAGCTCACCATCCCTAAAAGCCTCCACTCCATCCCCAACTACTTTGGTGTGAACAAGTCCACAGCCAGAGCAATGGTCCAGGAGGTGTGCCTCATCTTCCAGAATGTGCTAGTGACCTGCATCATCCTGCTCAGCAACTCACACAAGATCATCATCATCCCTAGCTTCTGACAGCTGGTCTTTCCCAGCTGTGTGGGGGCTGTCAACATCCCATCCTCCATCTGCCTAAAATACTGTAGATTTCCCAAACTGGAAGGGCTTCTTCTCTATTATGCCATAGCATTATCAACCACAGCATTATCAACCACAGTGGCCACTTTACTCGTATCTTCGCTGGTTGGCCAGCAAAGTCTGTGATGCCGAGGTCTTACACAACTCCACCTTCCCCTATTTGGTGGACAGTACACCCCCCAGGCCCTCTAATATTGAGGTCAGTAGAGTCCTCATCCCTGCCCTCCTTTCTGGGGATCTGGTCTACTGTTTCCTTCCTTGGCTCACAAAGCCTTATATGGAGCACCAGGACCACATCAAGGAGCACATCAGTTGCTGCCTCAGAAAGTTGCACATGACTGTCAAGTGCACTTCTGGCTTCCTCAAGGGGCACTAGAGGATTCTAGGCATATACCTCCACGTGGCCAAGGAGTACTTTCTGTACTTCATTGTCTCTACCTGTATCTTCCACAACATCTGGAAGACCAGAGAAAAAGTCTTCTGTGAGGCTTGAGTGGAAGACAAACAATGTGCAAAGGAAGCATTGTAAACAGAGCATGTAAAACATGAAGAGTCAAGGCACAGCATACCCTTCTGCAGGCATCAGCACCTGGATTACACCAACTGGTGGAGATTTGTGGTAAGGGAAACTCTGGCAGATTATATTTTAGGGCACTGGGACATGAAGGGCAGCTGTACAAAAGGGGGGTGTATAGTATGAGAGGTTCAGGGGCCTGAATGCCCTAAGCTGACTGGACACCAGTTTTGGGTGGGGAACCTGTGCACTAAGTTTCTCTTTCCTCAGTTCCTCCATCTGCAGGGTTTGTGCAACCATTGTTTTCCTTGGGCTACTGTGAGGGCCATGGTAGAGGCAGTCCTAAAAAGATGTGGGTCTGGTTCTTTGATTCTCATGTTTCCAGGCTGGGTCTGACTCTCAGAGTCCTAGGTCTGTCCTGGGGCCCTGGGTTTCTGGTTCTGTCTGAATCTTGGAGGTCCTGGGGTTTGGTCTGAGTCTGGGCCTTTGGGACTGGGTTTTGGGGTCTCAGTCTGGCTCTGGAGGTCTGAGTCCTATTCAGGAAATACAGGTGCCTGGGACCCCATGTCTCCCTGGAGCACAGTGATGGGCTGTGGAGAGGGCCTGGCTTTTCCCAGTCCTGAAGCTGACAGGGGTCAGGCTTTGTTCACTACTCCAGCTGAGTGTGGGAGTGAAGCCTGAGTCACAATGTCTCTGCCAGGAAGGGTGGAAGCAATCCATGCTGGGAGGCTGGAGGGTAACACAATGACTTCTATCAATAGAGAAGTGTACAAGCATTTGTTGAACTGCCAGAGGCAAATTTTACCTTGTGTGATGCAGTAGAGATTTCCATTGAGCAAACTATTTGTAATCCAAGTGAACACTTGTACATGTAGCATTTCAACCAGAGAAGCTACAATCCTATTGGTGAAATGTAACTCTTGTATACGCTTATAGAAAGGCAAATCCATAAAATAGTCCAAAAAAAAAAATCACAATTTTAATTTAGATATATAGTCTGTTCAACAAACTTGTCCCTGAAGAAAAATGTTCAATTTTGATTTATTGTAGGATTAATAGCTTAAGCTCCAATTCTGCATTCTGAGTCATGTGGAGAAACCCTTCTTCCCTGGTGGATAATAAATAAATCCATTTACAGAGAGTTCTCACATACACACTGTTAGATGGTTAAGACAGAAAGAGGAAGTGAATTTATCTAAGCTATTTTTTTTTTCAAGAAAATCAATGCAATTTGGGATTCTTGCAATATAAAGCAAAACATCAGTGTTTCAAGGCCGCAATATCCTACTACAATTTACAGTGCCAATCTTAGTCTTCTACAGAGGACTCCTGCACCATGGGTAAAACCCATTGCTCCCACTGAGACTGGAAGCAGACCTGCTTTTGAAATATTAAAATCAAAGTCTCGTTGATATTAATGTAGAATGGCATACTTTATCATGGTCTGGATCAACTCTTTCTAAAGACAAGTATCCAAGTTTTATCTATATTAATCTACTCATCTGTTTCAGTGCATTCTCTCTGTCTCATATTCTTTTTTTCTCACTCTCATTTATATAATTATACCCATACATTTTATATATAATATATGTGTGTGTATGTCATTTTTCCCCAAATTGTTATCTGACACTTATAGATCATATGTCAGGAAGCTACCTGTAGTACCCAATATACTGAGTGAGTTACAACATTATATATATATTTCAATGGAGGGTAAGATTCTTAGCAGAGTGCTGTTACACTATTGATGGAAGAGTGAGGAACCAGATATGTGGCAGTTAAATTAATTTACTTTTAAAACAATATTAAATTCAAACAGTGCATCTCCAATTTCCATCTCTTTCAGAAAGTAGAATCAATGAATGTAATACAATTTCACACTGGATCTGTTTAACCCAAAGAGTAGGACAACTGTAAATGAGAGACATCAATCAATAGTCAAAGCAGAGAAAACGTAAGTTGATTTGTCACAGAATTTTCCCATTGTTTTTTCAGTTTCATCCAGTGATACATTACACAGTGGTCCCCTGATTAGTTTTGAAAGCTATCTCAATTAATGACCAATGTGTTCCCACATAGTTTTGAAGTGTCAGCTGTTTGCTAAATTTTATCCCACTATCCTAGTAAGGGGCAGGGTTTTAACCTCAAATCAATTTTTTAACCCTTAAATCAGTGAGTCAGAAGGAAAAAATATTCAGAGACTCTACTACACAACACTCTTAGCTGAATTTGAAGGCTATCAATATACTGCAGACCATTCATTCATGGATTTAGATCTGCATGGATTTTGAAATGCAGCCAACCCTGAAGACCCATTTGCGGTCTTCAGAGGAAGTTTGCCAGAAGCCCAGAATGTGATAGGTCCAAGAAAAAACAATTTCACTTCTATTTCTGCTATTAAGCAGAAAGGGGCCAGTGCAGGCTAGAAAGTGGGTAGAATCATTAAAAAAGGAATGTGCTCAAGGGAGACCATAGAAAGTGCAGATTGTGTTTTTTCTCTGAAATGCACCAATGGGGCTTCTTTGGTTTCACTGATAAGTGTTAAAGCTGCTAGCTACCAAAAGACAGGAATACTATTTGAGAATTGAAAACCTGTCTACCTTTCTCTGGATAAATCCCCTCTAAAATGCAGGAGACAGAGTTTCCAGGCACAATGAGCAATCAAAAGCACACAGTGGTGGAAAACAAGAAAACAAAATGCATTTGAGTGTAAAGACAAGACTTGACAGTACCTGGAAAGGAGCACAGCTAAGTAATGCACAAAATAAGACATGGTACATGAGCCAGCATTATCTGGATCCAGCAAATCAATGAAGTAGTACTTGCCCTCACTTAAGTAACTCATATAGATTTAATACAGAAGTTATGGTCCTGCAATAAAATATCAATTAATTCTGTTTTGTTAAATGACAGTTAAAAGTCCACATGTAGTAAAATACCATAATAAAATTTCAATTAAATATTATTGCTTATTTAAGAGCCAGTCCTGTTAATACTTTCAGCATTAGCGGGGCATACTGCTACAATTAATTTTACCTTGCCATGCCACAAAACCCCCATACAGGTAATGGAAATGTTGTATCAAATAGAGGGCCTTCTACAGGGATCTGTATGGGAGAGAGGATGGGAAGACAGTTGGCTGTTCGAGGAGTAGATAGGCTAACAATGGAAGGTTATTTTGATGATCTAAGATGCTAATGCTCTTCTGTTAGCCCCAGAGCCAGATGTGGCCTGAGAAACTGGTATGGATGACCTATACCTGGCATCTCAGTGCAGGTGACCACTCCTGTCATGGAATTCAGTGACATAAGAAAGAAAGTTACAACAGTGGCAATTACCCGTATTGACGTGCCAGTGAAGTCTGAACTTCCATGCACTCTTAAGCCCAAAAGCTGAACATTACCACAACTTTCTTCTCTTCAGTAGACATTAGTAGGGTACTGAGAATGGTAGGTTCAAGTAGCTACAGTAAGGTACAGGATTACCAGGTGGGCCATCTCCATTTTTCATGTGAAAGAATTATTTAATTTATCTTGTGTTATACTATGGTTAGTCTTATTGTTTTAGTGATGATTCTACAGTGTCATTATTTTGACAACATTTAAAATAATACTACAACATACTGAACATTTTTCTTTGTATTAATATGCCTAATTACTAAAAATGTATATTTTCCTTTCCAATATTTCTTAAAATGCTTACTATTAAGATATACCAAAGTATAGAACTATAATGCTTTTCTATGTGGTCCTCAACCCACTTGTGATTTTAAGATTTGGGCCACTTGTCTAGGTCAGGGGCCATTGATATAAGAACTACACTTTCTACTAGGGCTGTGCAAAGCTTCAGTAGCCAATTCGATTCGAAGGAGGTTCAGCCCAGTTCAGCAGCTGAATCTGAATTGAATTGGGAGACCAATTAAATCAGAAGCCTCTGAATCAATTTAGAAAAGAGTCAGCATCAATTAGAAGATTTGGCCATAGACTAAACAGGCAGCAGTCCTCACCATGCTGGACAAAGCTGCCTCCAGCTGATAAGTCTGTTGTGGTGGGAAGAGGGGGGAGAGAAGGGGCATGAAGTGGGTAGATCAATGCCTCCATAGTGAGGGAGGGATTGGGGCTGGGACAAGGTGCCCAGCTGGGGCTGGGGACATGCAACTTGGGGAAGGAGGCTCCCATGACTGCACGCCACTGTGCGATGCTGGACTGGGAGGGTATGGGAGTGGATGTGTGCCCCCAGATCTGCACGGGGCAGGCTGGGCCAGGCTACTCTCCAGGAAGCTAGACCCAGCCACCCGCCACCTAGGCTATGCTCCACAGGGGGGGTGGGACCAGGGCTGTGCTCTGAGTGGCTGGCCCCAGCCACAACCTGGAGCACAGCGCTGGCTCCACCTGCCCCACCAAGTGCAATGGAGCAGGGGCTATGGGGGGGGGGGCTGCAGCCACCCTAAAATATCCCATAACCTCTGCCACTGGCCCCTCCCTGATCCAGGTGCAAACACCCTCCGCCATGCCCTGCCACTGTTCGCCCTGCGAGGGTGAAGCTGCTGCTTGTCCAAGAGGCGCAGGGAGGCTGGGCAAGCAGCAGGAAGGCATAGTCCCAACTCCTAGCACCTTCTGCCACCTATCCGGAGCACAGCCTGGCCCAGCCCACCCTGCACAGATCTGGGGGCATGCGTCCAATCCCATGCCCTCCCAGACCAGCAGCGTGCAGTGCCAGGAGCCCACCTACCTGAGTCCTGCACCCCCCAGCCCCAGCTGGGCAGCTGATCCCAGCCCCAATCCCTCCCTCACTGTGGGGGCATTGATCTGCCCCCACCATGCCCCTTCCCTCCTCCCTCCACCCACCACAACAGACTTACCAGCTAGAGGCAGCTGTGTCCAGCATGGTGAGGACTGCTGCTTGTTTGGTCTATGACCAAATCTCCGAACTGGTGCTGAATCTTCAGATCTGAAATCGGCCAAATCAAATAGGGAAAATGATTTGAGTCACCAAATTGTCCTAATCTGAATCTGAAGCAAATACTTGCTGCTTTTCACAGGCTACTATCTACCCAATTCAGCCCCCAAAGTCTTCTTGTAAGATAATGCAACACAAAGTATGTTCTCTTCCTGCTGCCCCCCTGTGTAGTTAGGATCGTAACAAGTAAATGCAAGCTATCAGAAAATGGTGATGAGCAATGGGGATATAGACCTTATTTGACATTCTGTTCTGTTCCTACCCCCTGATCTTACTTCTAAGTCCAACAAATGTCCCTAGTATAACATTTTGATAGCTCCTCAGGGCCGTATAAATTATGACAACCTCATTGGCATGTCCCTCATTGAGCTGCAACATGATCCAAAATTTCCACAGCACTTCAAATGATGGTTAATAATACAGACCTCCTCTTCTCATTTCCATCTCTAGTAAACAACCTTGTAAGGATTTATGCAAAGGATAGCTTAATACTGTATTTACTTAAATATAAGATGATGTTTTCTTCCCCAGTAAGCCTAGAGGAGAAGTCCTTCATCTTAAATGTAGATATAAGAAAACCTCACTAAATACAATATCTTTATGGACCACTGGAATTTGAGCCAGAAGTGTTCAAATTCCAGTGCACAGTGGTCCCTTTAATCTTGCATTTTCCCCTGCACATCCCCTGCTGCTGATTGGTGGTGGGGCCTCACTGCTTGCTGCTCCCCCTGATCAGCAGGGAGGTGAAAACTGCACTTTTAAATATGCTGTGGTTTTTGCCTCCTGCTGCTGATTGGAAAAAGGGACCCAGCAGTCCCTCTGCTTGCTGCTGACTCAATGCCAAACAATGGTTTGGGGGGGGGGGGGGGGGCACA
>NW_017729032.1:227268401-227283297 GCF_001723915.1 Gavialis gangeticus
ACATGGGGGAAACTGCAAGATCAAAGGAGATACTCCACAGTGTACTTCTGGCTTTAATTCCAGGGGTCCCTAATTATCTATCATTAAACTGCTGCCAAAGGCAGCATGTGCTCAGTAATGGAAACCAACTATGAAGCTGATTAAATGCAGCCAACCCTGAGCATGACTGTAAAACACATGGCCCATATTGGGCAAGCATACTGATGAGAACCTACCACAAGGAAAAGATAGTGCAGTCTATCCATTAAGCATAGCCCCCCTCAGCACCAACTCTTTTTTAAATCATGATAAGCCGCTAAATTGCATGTTTCTATTTCCTCTTCACTCTCACACCTGAGCTATGCCTTTCTTTCCCATTTCCAATGGTTCCTGTTTCTTCATCAGCCT
The DNA here is from genome assembly GCF_001723915.1 of Gavialis gangeticus. Taxonomy (NCBI): domain Eukaryota; kingdom Metazoa; phylum Chordata; order Crocodylia; family Gavialidae; genus Gavialis; species Gavialis gangeticus. Next base: position 227,268,789 of record NW_017729032.1, read on the forward strand.
TAAATGTCTGGCAAACATCACCAAACGGAGGTGCAACCAGTTCACCCAGAATTTCTCTGTGCCCCCCCCCACTATTAATGTGGCCCTACCCTCCATGAGATGAAACCAGACCAGCCTGCCCTTTACCTCACCTGCCTAAAAATTTTTGGAGAATCCCAGTACTTGTCACAAGATCACCCGGTTCTAATCATGAGCGGGGGCTATTTAACAAGTGAATCCTTTGTGGTGAGTTTCTGAAGTACACAAATATACTGAACAGTGCTGAGCCGAGGGGTCATCACGGCTTGAAATGCTGTAGTCTTTGCTGGGGCCCAGCCCATTGAACTATATGGTAAATGATGAGTCTTTTGGCTTTGGACTAATACCATGCATAGCCTGTACTACATATAGGTAGATACTAAAAGTGCTGCTTAAAAAAGTATGTTTACTGAATACCTGTGCTCAAACTCACAGCAGCTTCAAATAAATATAACATACATCAATTCTGGATGAACTAAGTCTATGGGTACTATATGCCAATTACTACAGCTATGTTTAATTTCAAAGTTGGTGTTTTCAAGTGGTCACTTGCGTGTGTTCAAGGACAGGAGGGTCTGACAGTAAGGAGGGGGAGAGGGAATAGGTACAAGGAACCAGAGAGCAAGGGGGATACCTGACCCCCAGATTTATTTTCACTGCTGTAGCAGTGAAGGGACAAATTTGAGGCAACCCTCTAAAATTAGATTCTATACCTAGAAAATTATAACACATATATACATTTTCCATATATATAATGTAATTATTGATGGTCATCTTATAATTAGAATCATTTTATATTTGAGTAATTATGGTAGCTAGGGTGTCAAAAAGTATAATACTAGTTACAACACTACCTTGTGTGGTGTTGGCAAAGAAACCACATTAGCTGTATGTGCTACACAAGTTTGGCATGGACTTTTCACTTAACATTCTGTTTGTAATATCAGAAAATTAGTTCTGTTTCTATCAGAAAATAAACTCTGAATAAGTTCTCTACTTCTCTCCTTTACTTGCCATGAAAATGATGCAAGTACCTGCATCTATATGAAGCTAGGAGGGTCACTTCAGGGAAAGTATGTCCAAGAATATTTAATATTTTGCTCCTAGTGAAATTTTATTCACCAGTAGATTTCTAAACTTTACATTTATTAAGCAAAATCTCTCTACTTTGAAGCCTAAGATCTATGTAAAATGACCAGTCTAAATCTCCTGTATTACATAGGTCACGTCACAGACTATCTTCTAACAAATAAAACATTTAATTATCATAGAGGAGGTTAGCCATGTTAGTATGAAGACAAGCAGAAGGTAGGGCAAAGTGACCCCTTAAAGTCTCTGAAGTAACACCCTTCCTTACCTTCTACCTTAATTATTATAGTATAACTATTCTTCAAGTAACACAACAGTTTTAACAATGACTGCAAAACAGAAGAGCACTTGGGTCTAATTATATGGGGCTACTCAAGAGTATCTCATTTATGCACAGAAACAGTTATCTGTATTTTCCATGAGATCTCCATGTAGTTAACTTGGTACATTGTTTGTATTGTATTCATTATTACTATATGAATAATTCACAGTTAATAATTTATTTGGCTAATTAAGCCTCTACCTTTTCTGGAAGAATAAGCAATATCAAATCTAAATTTCTTTTATTATTTCTTGATGTGGGAGTGGGGTAGGGTTAGGGTCTTCCTCTCTTGATTAATCATAAGGATTCAAAATTCAAACTATCTTCCTTGGATGGACAAGTCAAATAGGAATGATTCTGTTGCCTTACTAGATGAGAATGCAAATATTCCTGTTTTGAATGTATGCTGTTTTTAAATATGATTTCTGTGAAACAGGATTAGACTGTATTCCACCCATTAGGTATCTAATGATGGAAACAGATTTTAGCACAAAAAAAATTATGAGGCCACAAAAGTAAAGCAAGCAGATGTGTCATGTCACAAAAAGTGGTCACAACAACGACAATATCAATTCATGCCGCCGTTTATTTTTAAGTCATGAAAGTGAAAGCAGCCCATAGGCGCCTGCACTCTCCAGCTTCCCTAGGCAGGTGCTCAAGGGGCCTGATCCTGCACACCCTATCAATTCCTTGGCAGGATCAAGGCTTGGAAATGCAAACCTCACTTTCTACACTTACCAAGATGCACCCCAAGGTCTCCAGGGCACATCTTGGTAAGCGAGGAAACCCCAATTTTCCACGCTTACCAAGGCATGTCCCTGTGGGCTAGCTGGCAAGGTACTCCCGTGCTTGAAAGGCCTAATGCTGCTTGAGAATTCCTGGGATGCATAGGGCTGGGCCCCTGAAACCCCAGGAAAATACATCTCCCTCAGCATGAACAAGCAGGACAACAAGCAAAATGCTTCACCCAGTGACGTGAATCAGCTGTGCTGGGATACATCCTGGCACAGCTAATGCATGCCATTTGGCGATGTCTGTTTCTACCCAGAGTGAACTTAGGTACATAGGTGTGATTTTATTCCACCCTGTCCAAGCCATGAAAACCCATTCATGCATCTACTTTTGTAGCACATTGTTATCTTACCTTTAAGACTGGGTCACAAAAAAAGCAGGGAGAATGCAGAGGACCCCTGGCATTAACTCTTTTTCAGGGTGGAATAGAATCCCACTTGGGTGGTTAAGTCCAATTACATGCTTAAGAGGTGGAATAGAAACTGGTGCACAACTTTGAAATTTGTTTTACATGAACATCAATATTAATCATTTGTTTTTAAAGGAAGTTAATATAAAAAGTGCACAAAATAGTTGAAGTGAGTGGATTTAGAAATCCAAATGAAAAAAAAAAATCACATATAGTATTTTGCATTATTCATTCTGGTTCTGTATTCATTTATAAGAAATCCATAAATGCATAATGTTAATGGCAAGCCTGGGTGAGATTTGGGGCAATTATGAGGCTGTACATCAATTTCAAATGCAGCCTGGGCAGAGGGAATTTCTTTTAACTTATCATAAAAAGTTACTAACTGTGTAAGTCAGCACAGACTACAAGCTTTCTTCAATCTTCTCCAGAGAAGTGGTTGATAGTGACAGACGGTTTTGTTCACAGTACACAATAGGGAGACATCCACAATACTTGCTGCTCGTGTTGATAAACCTGATACTGCCACTGCTGATGTCCTAAAACTGGCTGCCTTTAAATTTTCTGCTGTCAGTGCCAGTGCACACATTTTGGCAATGACGTGAAGGACACATGGTAAATGTTTATGTGATGAAAACAGAATGTTATGAAACATCGTCAGTTGCTCATAGGCACTGAAATATTGAGAGGATATCCTATACTTAGGTAAAGATTGAGGGCGAAAAGATGGATTACAAGCTTCTGACCATATTTTGGAAATATATAACTTCATTGCTAAACAAGAAAGAAAGATTTCTACACCTCCCTGCCTTTCTGCCATCTGACACCACCACGGAAGAGAAACTGCCTTATCTGTACATCAAAGAGCAACTCACACAAAGGGCATCTGATGGCCCCAGAGGAACATACATCCACCTTCAGCTTCCTCTGTGCAAAATGAAGTTTATTTTCTACCTAAGGGAATTTTTACCATCTTTAATTTCATCTCAGCCTGAAGAAGGGCACGTATGCCTGAAAGCGTGCAAAGAAAGATACTTGTTTTGCTATTTTCTAGTTGGTCTAATAAATAGTATCACCTCTGGACCAAGAGTTTTAGAGTTTTGTACTCCTATTAAGCTTCTGACTATAGCCTTTGAAATAAACTACTGAAAAGTAGCAATTTTCTAGATGTACCTTAGCAAATGCCTGCATATAACATTACCAAGAAACTGCCAAGACATGGTTGCACACTATTAGAAGAAAGTGTGCTAATACCTATCACATGTACATTTAATAAGTAGTGGTACAAATCTAGTTTATGTTTTTTATATTGGCAACATTACTGTCAGCATGGTTTTAACAGCATGGGTAACAGGAAAAAAAAAAGACCTAACCAGGAGCTAAATTAGCCTCCAAAAATCTACTTTATTTCTACCTATAAATCAATGAACCTGGTTTATTTTGGCTGTTCCCGCTTTGTTTATAATTTTAATGTTCCCCCAGTGTGCCAGGCAACAGTCTTGGAAATATCAGCACTCTATTCAGCATCAGAAGAGGGGCAGGCTGGATAGAGCAGCTCCAGTATGTTATCATGCCACCGTTCCAAATGGATCTCTTCCAAGGGTTGAGGTCTCCCAGGCCTATTCCGTTCTTGGCCTGCCTCAGTGTACTAATTTGCCAGTTATGATGATAGCTTTTGTAGTGTCGACCATTAAAACTGGACTGAAACTATTAAGGCATATCATAGAGATGACCAAGCAGTGAGATGATGGTAATGACTATTTATCACCCTGGCCCAGGTTTGGTTTGAACCACCTTTAAATAGCGTGTAAGCTATTTAAAATTGATAAATGTTCATTACATGATCTACACATACTTTTCATTGGGTTTGAAATTATTTTCATTAAGTATAAGTAACTATACGTCCTCCTGAACATCGCACTACAGAACTCTTCTCAGAAAGTGCAGCATCATGTTGCAAAATAGGATGGGGAAAACCCCAGAAAATAATATAATGCTTTTATTAAAAAAAATCAATGTTTCTTCCTTATCTGGAATGAGGTATACTGTACCTTTTATCCCATCTCAAGAAGGAAATTGCAGATTTAGAGGAGGCTCAGAGATAAGTGAAAAAATGATTAGGAGCCTGAAAAAAACCCTCATACAGGGAGACTGAAAAAGACTAGGGTTGTTTATTTTAGAAAAAAGGAGAACATAAGAGCAATGATAGCAATATGCAAAATAGTGAAAGGTAGCAAAGAAATTTGTTTGAGAACTAGTTACAATGCCTAATAGTAATAACAATAGCAACAATGGTAATAATGACAACAGCAACAAATACATTATTATTAGGGGCTTGGAGATAATTCCCTTAGAAAATAAATCATGCCATATCTGCCTAGTGCAAGTCTATTTTAAGGGGGTTTATTTTGTTTTGGTTTTGATTATTAGAATTGTACACTACAGCATCAGTATTGGTCTGTGGTCTCTTTTGTAGGTAAGTAACTGAGACCAGATAGTCCATAATTGTGATCAAATAGATCAATTCCTATGGCTCTATTGCTTATCAATTCCTATGGCTCTATTTATAAAAGGCCCCTCAGAATATGTCATTTTCTGAGTCATCCAGTCTGAGGTTTTTAGGTAAATTAGATAAATATCTCTGTACATTAGGAGAGCTAAATTAGTGAGAGAAAATTAGATGCCACATTTATGTGTGTATGTGAACTGATGCAGGGCATGTAATTCAGAAGCAGGTCAGTGTTCAGTTTGACCTGTAGCATAGCACTAAAAAAGGAAGACAGCAGGGAAAAAAAAGCTGGTTTGTTCATCACATCAAGATTCCATACACTTTTGTTAAAAGCCTTTATTATAAATATAGTGCATTCAATTTTGCAGCCCATAAACTTTTTTTTTTAAGAGAAACATCACTATCTGAACAAGTTAACACTATGATCCCTTGTCCTGCCAACAAAATTCCAGCCCCATGGACAGCCATGTGAGTCAGATTCAGAGAATGGCACCATGTCATTTAGCCTACACAGCTGCCTGTGGGGCCAAAAATTTGGTGGCAGGAAGAGTAGCAGCTACTATGGCTTTGGAAGCTGTGGCAATTAATGCTGCCACAACCCCACAGGCAGCTGCATGTGTTGTATAACATGGCTCTACACTCCAGATCTGGCCCACAGAATGACACCATATTCTAAATCTAGCCCACAGGGCTGGATGAGTTTGATACCTCTGATCTAAACCATATAACACTTAGCTTCCTCCACTCCTTAACTGTCTTCTAGCCTTTTGAAAAGGAAGGTGTCGCAGAGCACCTTGGTGCTCTGCTCCTATAAAGAGAGGAGGTGTGTCACAGAGCGCACAGGTGCCCTGCTCCTTAGAGTGGAAACAGCTAGGGAGAGAGCCCTAGCAGTGAGCGAGGAGCCCAGCTGTTGGTTACCAGGGCAGTCAGAGAAATAATGAAGATGCTCAGCTGCAGGTTGCTAGGGCAACTGCTGTGAGTCAGCTGACCAGAAGGGGCAGGGCCTGGCCCCTAAATAACTCCCAGGCTGAAGCCAGGCAAGAGGTTCCCTACCAGCAGCCATAGTGGTAGGGGCTCTGCCTGAGTGAGGAAAAGGATGGGGCCAGAATAACTGAACAAGGTGATCCTGGTGCGATGGAGAAACCCTGGAGGGGCGAGTGTTGTTATAGCTAGATAGCTTAGATTTATGTTGCAGAGCTTTCTATTTACTGTTTACAACCGGAGGACTGGTTGAGGCTATTAGAGGAGTTGGAAGAGGCCTCATAGGGGACCCATGGTAGTGTGGGGATCCCGGTGCCAGAGAGGGTGCAGTGTTTTGGGGTGCACTGACCCCAGCCCCAGAGAAGGGGAGTGGAATGTTGGAGGCCAGGTAAGGTTGATGCTGCCTGAGCCCTGCAGGGGGAGTTGAGACCCCAAGGAGGAGAGTTGGGGCCAGGCACGGCTATGGCCACCTGAGCCCACCTGAGCGCGAGAAGACCCCAGAGCAAAGGGGACAGTGCGAGAAGGCCCCAAAGCAAAGGGGACAGCAATTCATGAGCACCTGTGGGGAGTGGCTGCAAGACAAGGCTGCAGAAAGCCAGGGCGCCTGTGGGGTGCAGTTGCAAGACAAGCCAGGGCACCTGTGGGGCATGGTTGCGAGACAAGCCAGGGTGCCTGTGGGGTGGAGGGTGAGAGACAAGGGGCTGCGGAGAGCCCGAGGGCACAGAGAAAGACAAGGGCTGCAGAGAACGAAACAGACCAAACAATGTCCGGTACCTCAGCGAGGCTTGGGGCATGGTACAGAGGCAGTTGGAGCCACGCATAGACCATAAGGCTGGGGTGCCAGGAACCCCATTATAGGAGTGAGATGCAGGGTAGCAGGAGCACCGTGACCAAGAGGACGGAAAGGCAGCCTCCCTTCTATACATTTAAGATCAAGATGTGGCAGGCGAGAACGAGGGTGCTTTAATGCAAACTTGGAACGATAGGGGGTGCTAGGGGAGATCACAGCCATCCCTAGGACCCTACTCCATGATAGAAGGTAACCCTGTTTCATTCAGAGTTAAGTTTACACCAATTTAGCTCATTTACATTACTACAGGAGCATAAAGATGTAACAGTCACAGCATAATAATTGTGCATGCTCCCAAGAGGAACTACTCCTCCCCTTCTGAAGTGGTTGGCTTGTTTCTGCCCATAATCAGAGACTACATTTTAAAGTGCTTGGTAAACACATAAGGGAAATGTAGACAGGTGCTTTTCCAAGCACTTACAAATGCCAAGAGATTTCCCGATTACAAAGAAATAAAAACATTTTACATAACTTTCAGAAGGAGGAACCAAATTGAACTGCCAAGACACCACGCAGCATTGTGAGGTGGATTGGAAATACAATTGATTGGCATAAAGTTGTTCAGTGTTCTACTGTCCTTTCTTATTTAAAAAAAATTAACTACTTATTTTTTAGACATTTTAATTAGCTCAATTATGACAAGTCAGATTGTCATTCTTCTTTTCATTCACATTAATGAATAAAACCATTAACTAACACCATGCTTCATTATAGTATGATGACACACATCTGGAAATACAATTATCAAAGATCTATTTTTAGGTAATAAAGGAAATAAATTGTTTGGACTAAAATTAATTAGGTAGAGACTTACAAACTTGGAGTAAGGAAGCAAGAGAAAATATGAATTCCAGGAAAGCCAGGGTTTGAAACAGAGATCAGAAGAGATCCTGGTTTTCCCTGTTAAAAAATCCAAAATTCTCTGATTAAACCCCACAAAAATCCATGTTTTTCTGCAATTAAAATGAAACTCTACTATATATATAGGTATCAGCTGCCCAGCCCCCTCCCCCCCAAAATGTATTGATATATTTACAATTTTAAAGCTATTTGGAAGCCTACCAGTGTCTCAATAGTTATAATAAAATTACCTTATATTACTATATTCAAACACTATATTTTTATATTTTAATATAATATAAAATTATGTTATATTAATATAGTCAAACACTATATTTTAGTATTTGATGTTAGTTTTTTTTTTATCAGAGCAAATCAGAGCTTCCCCTACCTCCTTCACTCACCAGGATGTGGTCCAGCTGTGGCTATCACCCACACTGCTTTGTGGCACTGAGCAACCTGGATATGCTGGTGCTCTTCCCTCCCAAGCCACAGCCATGCTATCCCTGCCAGTGCCCCTCACTCCTGACCCACAGCCCCTGCCTACCCCCTACTCACCCACTCCAGGCAGCAGCTCCTCCCCTGCACCAGGACATGGGTTCAGCTGTGGCTGTCCCCACTGCTACTTTGTGGCTCTGAGCAGTGCCAACCCCTGCTGTTCTGCTTCCTGCACCTATTGGCAGAAGTAAGGCCCAGGTTCAAGTTGGGGGGGGTCCAAATAAGTTTATAAGTTTAACTTCAGTTCAAGCTCACCTCCCACCCCAAAACCTGAGCCAACTAGATTTAAAATGGTGTTCCTGAATGAAAAAATGTTTCCCTTACAAGTGATGTACTAACAAAAGGCAGACATTATAGGACAAGGGGGAAAGAAACACAAGGTACAGCTTTTAAATCACTTTTAAACTCTCTAAGGCTCAAGTTCTATAGTCCAGCCCCACCTGGGCTCTCCACTCTCCTCAACCCTCCTGGAGCCATTCACTCATTCCAGGGACCCCGGGACCCTCCTCCCTGGGCCTACTGGGACCTCCACCTCCCCTACAAGTCCTATCCACATCCCACCACATGTTACTGGGCCAGCCATAGCCACAGTCTGTTCTGCCTTCTGGCTGGGGCTTATAAGCTGCTAGCCCCACCCCCAGAGGGTCATATGACTGGCCTGATTGACAGCTGCTCCCCCCATAGCCTGGCTCCTGGAGCCTAACTTGCTTCTAAAGTGGCAGGCACCCAGAGTGCCCCACTATACCCCACCCCTTGAGAAACTTCTGCCAAGTCTAGGCAATCTGGACTTGGGAGGTCCATCCAAGGGGCGGAGCCTCAGGTACCACCACCCTTTACCTGCCTCACTCTAACTGCCTGGATAAACAGGACACACCAGGGAACTCTGTAAGCTCCTCAGTGTGCTGCTGGGATGCACTGCAAAGTAAGCTGCTCCTGGGGGGTCCCTGTATCTCAGTGTGCCTGTCCTTGCTGCAATGTAAGCTGCTTCTGGAGGTACTCAGTGAGCTGCTGGGGTGTGCTGTTCATTGCTCCCACCTGGTGGCTGTAGCAGTGGGGTGGCTGCTGACCTCTGCCAGTCACTGCATCCCCAAATTCCTAGTCCCAATCCACAGAATACTTGGAGCAGGATTAAAGACTTTGCAGAAGAGACTCACTGGCTGGGACTTTAAAATACAGGGACTAATACCTGTAAGGTATTCTTCCTCTTAAATAAACAGAAAGTCCTCAAGCCAGGCCTTGTCTCTGACCCAAGTGCTAGCTATTTTTTTTTTTTTAATGCACAGAAAATTTAATCTCTTTCTGAGTTAGTCTGGGTTGTTAAAATAGAGTTGCAGCATTCCAGCCACACTGGGCATTTTTACGTGTGCTCTGGGACACAGTGCCAGGCACTTTAATTAGCAAGCCATGCTAATTAAAAGCACCCATACATCATGTATATCAGCATCCCCGCACATCCCTGAATAAAATAATGATGGGGGGCTGCTTTGAACTAAAGCTCATCAAACATGTTTTATTTAAAATGACCCCACCACCATTTATTAAGTACAGGGACATGCAGGGATTTTGATACACTTGACTCAGAAGGCTGCCAGAGTGCATCCATTTCTGTGCACCAGCAGACTCTGTTTCCTGCATGTTGAAGCAGGCTCCTTGCACATCTATAGGAGGCCATTTTCATCTTTTGGGCATTGGCACCGAGTACTGAAAAGAACCCCCAGTTTCCTGAAACTTCTTTCCACATCAACTGAATTTACAGTCAGTTGGAGAAGAACCACTGCATATTTTTCTAGGTTGGGAACAAGATCTTCAACAGTCATCCACAACTGAATGGGATCCTCAAGTGCTTTAAGCAACTATGCCCCTTTCATATTATCAGATTATGATGCAAGATGCTCCAGCCATTAAATTAAATCCAGGACAGTATTGTACACTTTGTGTATTTGATATTTTGGGGACTTTAAAATATCCAGTACTGTCACCAGTCATCCACAGTTTTCTCCAACATTAGTGCGCAGCTCTTCTACTGGTAACAGGCTGACTAGTTACCACAGAACAAATGTTCACTTGTTCCATTTGTGCATGCTCCATGGACCCATAGAGGTACTGCTAGTACTGTGCATGGTACTTTACACAACTGAACTATATATTCCACCTGGTAACAACTGGTTTTGGTGGAAATATTGGCAAACCAACACTGTTCTTTCAGGCAACTCAAGAACCTTGCACAACAAGTGGGAGCTTTCACTAAAAGTGATTTCATCAAAACAACAAAGTTATCCACTTGCATGAAGGTATCTCATCAAGAATTTCCTGCCAGACCAACTATATGTGCATAGCAACAAATATGTACACAGTTTGACCACAGATTGCAAAGCACATTGTTCCAAGCCTTCACCATGTAGTTCATACTGTCTGCTACAAACGCTAATGTTCACTCAATTGGGATGCTGAATTCCACCATACAAGAAATCAAGACTTGTGAAATGGAGGTATGATTAACTTTTCCCAGGTGTCACAGGCCAACTGGGCACTGTGAGTGTATCAATTTGGTCACAGGCCAAATGGGCACTGCAAATGTATCAGCCACTGGGCTGTTTTGTTCAGGATCAAGGAGGCATAGTTGGGAGTGAAGCAAGTCAAGTTTCACTTATAACAGTAAAGGTAAATTTTACTTATAGCAACAAGATAACAGCAAAAAAATGTTTTAGCAACAAAATATGGTTTAGACGTATAACAGTTAATAGAAAGGTTAATCTAATAAACAGATAATACAACAATAAGAGTTTAAAATTGACAGTGATAATAACAACAGACAAACAAATTGACAAAGAGTTCCCACTTGGTTGGCAACTTATCCATAGTCCCTCAGTTCCAGGTACACACCAAGTTGTTTCAGCGAAGTCAGATGTCCCCGATCAATGCTGTCAGAGGGAGCACCGGGGAAGGTCCCTTAGTCAGGATCTGGTCCTTGCTCACCCTGGGAGTCTGGAGTCTGGGCTTGGAACAGCAATGACCGTTCTGTTCCATCCTTCCTACTGGTCACCTGACATGTGTGTTCTTTTATATCTTGACCTATGCTAATCTGTTGGCTTCAGAGCCACTCACAATCTTACTCTACAGCTGTTACCCTATGGGATTAGGAGGTGTTAGAAATTATCATAATAGATTACTGCCTAAACTTGGGTTTACCCAATAAGCAAATCACACCACATCACTTTGGGGTCTGAGATTAGCATTTACTCTGCCTGAGTTCAACCCACTTGGTTACTTCCTCTTCGGAATTTTTTGGAATCTGTTAATTATATCTTGTGGTCAGGTTTGTCATTTTTACTGACCTTTAAGCAAAAACCATTAAGTCAGCTAAAGTTTGCAGCTCTGTTTTCTAGTTCCGCTTCTTGGGGCCCAGTTTAGTTTATGATCAGTACAGACAGTTAATTTTAACATCGCGGTTATACTTCTGACAGACAGGGTACATCTTGCAGGTTACAATCTTGCAAGCTTTTCCTTAGCTAATATTAACTGTTATGCCATTGTCAGATGTTTCCAAGAAGCAGACATTATTTGTTATAATTTGCTCATTAACCCCTCTGGTTCTGGCCGTCACACTCAGGCATACTGTCTTTATCAGCTGTGATGCAGGAATGTCTATGTCCATTGTCCATATCTTGAGCACCTGAGATAAAATGTTGAAAACTTGTCTATTTTGGAAGCCAGTTGTTTTATCAGTGATCATGATAATGAGGTTTCCATGGAAGTCATGAAGACAGTACTGTTTTTCCTCTGAGCTGGTAGGTGGGAATACAATTGGTCTGACTTGATAATGCCACTGCCTCCCTTAACGTGCTTGCTCCAAAAATCTCTGACAACAGGTAAATCCATTTTATGCAGAGGAAAGTCTGCTTTTAAACACTTTCAAACAAAATCCAAAGTGATGGTGTCATGGTGGCTTTGGGCAACTGTAGAATGCTGGAATGCTGCAGTCACTGTGCACTGTTTCTTCACTGTTGATGATAGGCCTGCTGTTTCAGCATCTTCTCTTCATCTCTTTTCATTCTGCTTGTGCTTAACACTTTTTGTGTGTTCTATACTCATCTGCTTCAAACGTGATCTACAGCCTTGCTACATACAGTGCAAAGCAAGACAGTACTGTCAGTGTGAAATTTATCTTTGTCAAACTGAGCAACATAGTCTTTAGGGATGACTTTTGCATTCTTTGGCATCTTTTCTAGACTTGAATGTGATGTCTGGGGATGAAGTAAAATTTGATATGCATTAAAACATAAGTCCCAAGATGTGGAGACCAACTCAATTTGTGATTGCATTTTTTTTCATGGAAAGCACAAAATCTGATGTTTTCCATGAAAAAAGCAGGCAAGCTCTGCAATTTTGTTGGGGTTGGGGGCGAGGGGGAGAGAGAGAAAGGACTGCCTGATTCCAAGCAGAAAAGGTGGGAAACTACCCACTAGAGAAAATTGTGGCAAGCCCTAGTGGAGCCTTGGAACATAGGGGTGGGGATTTGGGGGCAACACAGGACCAGGACTACCAAGCTGCCAGGTGCCTACTGCCTCTGGGGCTTGCCCAGGTCCAGCTCACCTCAGCAGCTGCTGCAAGAGGAAGGGAACTCCCCACTCCCTCAGTCTATACCAGTTTGACCAGGGGAAAATTCAATCCTAACACCAATGCAGCATAGGTCTGGCCCAGCCCTGTAGCCAGGATTCTCCAGGGCTGAGTCTCAGCAGGAGCACTGGCACATCCCTGACTGGTGGCTGACCAATTTCTTCCTGAACATCTCCAGCACTGGAAAGCTCACAGCTTCCCTGGGGGTCTGTTCCATTGCCCCCTGCTGTAACTGGGAGTTGAACTGGAATTGAATCAGAATTTAAGAACTGGTTTGAACAGGTGTCTTGATTTGAACCTGCAAATAAAAGCAGCAGCCTTTCACCATGCAGGTTCCCTGCAGGCCACCTCCCACCCTTGGCAGTGTTACCTGCACCATTTGAAAATGTGAACTGTGAATAGGATGAGTTCTCTTCTTCTGCCTCTCTTCTTTTGGTAACCTCACCAGATTTCTCTCTTTGACTTGGCATGACCTATGAATATATTTAAACATGCAAATCTTATGCTGAGAAAGAACCTGAAGCCAAACCTACTGCAGACAATGGAAGACCTATCACTTAATGGCAAAGGTAACTATTACTCTGAACACCCAGATAACATTCTCAACTCCTCTGAATAGAGCTGGCTGAAACTTTGGATTTCTAGGATTTTTTTAGTTTAATTCCAATTACTGTGGTGGGGGGGATATAAAAAAAAAAAAAAATCACAAAACCAGAAATTTAAAAAGAAATATTTTCAGGAACAGTGACAATGTTTCTAAAATCAAAAGTACTTCTCCAAGCAATTATTATTAGTTTTCAAGTTCTAGACCTAAGGCCTTCCTAAGATTTCCAAACTCCAAGCTCTATGGCAGGACCATAGAAGCCCTGGGAGCCCACAGTTTCTTGGCTTCCAGCTCAGTGGCAGCTAACCTGGAGTATAAGTTCAAGCAAGAGTCCTTAGAGTTTCTAGGCTTTCTGCTACAAAGCCAGGAGATGTCTCATTCAAAGCTGGAGTTCCAAAGTTTTCCTAACTCCATATCAGTGATCTTCAAAGTTTTGGTATGGCAGGGTTGCTCCAGAGCTGTAGACCTATTAAGTTGTGATATCCCTGGTTTTGGGATAATCTATCTGTAAGGGTTTCCTCCTTGTGCCATTGGCCCTGAAGTCTAATCTGTACTAGAGGCCACCAAGAAACCAGACTAAGTCCCATCTGAAACTTGGCTACAATTATATGACGGTGTGTTGAACCCTGAACATTTTTAGTTATGTGAATTGGTATTTCCCAGTAAAACCCATTTAAAACCCTAAACTTCCACTCCCCAGCTGCTAAAACCTATAACTTTTCTATGACAGCCAGACATAGCTAGAATGTAGCACACGCCAACATTGGTTCCCCACCCTACAACAGATCTTCAGTATGGACCCCTACACTGGAAGATAAGGAATAAAATAATATAGAGGAATAGAATGGTATTGAGGCAATTGTACCAGTGCTTTATGAATCAAGGTTTCCCTACTTGGAAGGAGTACTCATTTGCCGCTTTAGGATGCCACTAAGTTTCCCTTATGCTATTGTGGCAGTGCAGAGAGGCTATGGATAGGT
>NW_017729032.1:227288297-227292599 GCF_001723915.1 Gavialis gangeticus
ATTATGGACCCCTACACTGGAAGATAAGGAATAAAATAATATAGAGGAATAGAATGGTATTGAGGCAATTGTACCAGTGCTTTATGAATCAAGGTTTCCCTACTTGGAAGGAGTACTCATTTGCCGCTTTAGGATGCCACTAAGTTTCCCTTATGCTATTGTGGCAGTGCAGAGAGGCTATGGATAGGTTCATAATGTAGGATTTATATCAGCATATTTGTGAATAATTTTTGTTACCAATTCTGTACATGTGATACTGAATATGTGTCATATTAATGGATGTTTATGAAACAATATAATAATGATTTCCTATGATTTAAAATAAGAGGGCATACTGAACACAAAACTCTTACTAAACACCAGGAAAAAATATGAATGCATTCATAGATATTTTGGCATACCTAACATCCTGTTGTACAGAAATAGTTTTTAGGTATCACAGTATCTCTGCCGTCACTATTTTCATGTTTTACAGTCTATTACTGTAAGAAAATGTGTTCACCAGATATTTATTTGTTGAATGTTCAGTATATTATTTCTAATGTAAACCAATATTATATGTCAATTCCAAACACTGGGGTCCAGATTCCATTCAATTACAACCTTTTAACTTTGGTGAGGTTGTGCAGAGGTAGTACTGTAATTTTGCCCTTTATTATATAAGGAATCAAGAAAAAAGATATCTGGTAACATCTATGATATGTCTACTTTTATTCTCGGTAAGAAAGTTCTAGTGTTCATACTTATAGTAGTTGAGAATCATGAATTCTATCACAACTCATAAATGGTCATCATGATGCATGCCACATAATTGGGATTTTTTTTCTAAAGATTCACTGACCTTGACAAGTACTCTAGCTGATACTTAAAGTGGCTTCAAGGCAAACTATTCAATTTGAGAAAGCGGCCAGGAATTTGTCCTTGGAGACATCCAAAAGAAATGCAGACTTCATATGTGGCCATTTAATATCAGTGGTTTTACACAAAAAGGATAAAAGAAACAAAATAATTTACCCATATTTTTCATAATTAAATTTAAAATACATTGATTCCTCTCCAGACAATATCTCTGGAGGAAGAAATGGTTAAAGAGGAAAACAAAGCAGTGAAGGAGTCAGGAAAATTCTCTTTAAAAAAATATGAAGAAAGACTTGAAGGGGAGGGAAGTTAAAGTATCAAACAGAGGTTTCATTCCTATGCCTGTTAAGGGGAGAAAAGGTCCAGACCTATAAAAGCATTAAGGTACCTAAACTGTTACTGAAATCAAAATAATTTTTTAATCTGATATAGCATGGGGATTGAATGAATTTTTAAAAACCTCTTTTTAGGTCAGCTGAGGTTTTCTCTAGCTGTATCTTTACAACCTGCTCTATCAAATCAGAAGTCAACATTAACTTTTTTAAGATGGGGGTAGGGGAGAGGTATAGCTGAGAACATCTCAGAGGAAATTTCCATAGTCTATGAACAAAATGTTCACACTATCTTGTATAATATCCCTCTTCTAACATTAGCCTCTCAGTTACTACCATGCTACCAACCTTGTGCCTTCTGCCTCTGGAAACATCAGTAACTAACTACAAATCTATATCCCAGAAACAGAGAAGTTAAGTGATGTGACTAAAACCAGAGTTATAGTACCAGAATGGTCACTGCCATCCATTCTTTTCTCATGCTTAGTTCACCACAGCTGATACAAATAATATCTACATCACCTCTGTGCTAAGCATAGGAGCACTGCTGAAAAATTTATTCTGCCCACTTGTTTTCATTCCACACAAATCAATCCTAGAAATGAGGTAGTACAGCAGATTTGAGAAGTCCTGAGCACATGCCAATAAACATGCCCAAACAAAGCCTGAGAACAGCTCCGGGTACTGTTTTAAAGAAGCTGTATATCCTCATTTCTGGGATTTGGAGTATGAGGAATGGGAGCAAGTGGGTGTGATGTGCTTCTCAGTGGCACTCCTGGGTTCCATAGAGTGGTAATATAGACAAACCTCAGTGGGGAAGAGTTTTCAGCAGCTCTGGCACTGTCAGTGATTCCTGTACACTTAACAGTCCTTCACACACAGTGCCAAGAACTAAATTGAAAGGCAATACCTAAAGGGAGCCAAAAATCTCGCATAAGACTGCTGTAGGTGTGATGGCAAATAATTGGTAATTATTAGAGAAAAAAATCACTGATTAAATTTCTACTCTAGTGATCAATTTACTTTTTCATCTATCTTATAGAAAAGGGGGTGGAAACTTAAAATTATATTTGTTTAAAGTGAAAGTAAATTTTTAAAGTAATGTTTTTAAAAAGCAAAAGTAAACATTATAGTCTTATATTTCTATGACTCCAAAATTGGAAGTCAGGTTCTTGGAAAGTGTTCACACTGCAAAATTACTGCGCCTAGTACCAGAGCTCTTCTCTGTGAAGAAGAGTGTGGATACCCGAGGGTACCTCTTGCTGGCACAGTAAATTTGTTGTACTGAGGTGCTGCATCTTAGGCATTATCAGGCTTAAATGTCCAGCTCTGGCTATGGTGATTGCAGTATAATAGGATATTGGACCTTGGGCAGATACACACATTCCTTGAGTTCTTCTAAATTTAGAGCTGCAATTGTAGGGCCTATGGCTTTCAACAAGCATTTGACCAACCAAAACCTTTATATTTTAGAGGTGGCAGATGAAAGAAGTCAGAGCAGGGGAGTCAGGGTAGACTGTATGCATATAAGTAGCTAGAAAAGATCACAAAATGTTATGGAAGCAAATGTTTCCTTCCCCCAGCCAGCTTAAATTACCTGGAGAAGCCTGAAGTGAGCAGGGATCAGTATTTAGAGCTTTTTTGTTCAAAGCAAGCTGTAACAGAGCCAAAAGGCTCCTGTTACCTGAGGAGGAACAAGTAGCAGGCTGAGCTAACTACAAGGAAAATGGTCAGCCAGGGGGAAAAACAGAAGCTAGGAATGCCTATTGCAGAGCTGGCTACTCTGCAATAGTCCAGAAGGGCAGAGCACTATTCTGAGTCTTGGGGGGCACCAGTGGGGCACAACTGAGTGGGGGTGATCCAGCAACCAGCCAGTGACTGGAGGGGGTGTTCCCCAGCAGCCAGCCAACAACCAGTAGGGGTTCCCCAGCTGCTGGTCACCAAGCGACATCCTGTCAGCAGAGCCAATTTCAGAGGAGGCATGAGTGCTCTCTGTGCCCTTCTATGAGTCGGAACGTTTTCTGTTAGGGGGGGCACCAGCGCTCTCAGAGTGGAGGAAGATGCCCCCCCCATGCCCTGCCTATGCATCGCCTGTGGCCCTGTTTGGGGAAATAGCTACACCTATTGGCTGTACTGGAAGCCAGATAGCAAACCTAATTAGAAAATACCTGCAGGTGTCTGGGGAGAGGTGAGCCTAAGAGGCATATATGCTCAGGGACTGATCCAGGATGGTCAGAGAGGCCATGGAGGCTGCAGTGGGGAAGAGCTCTGCAGTGAGATGCCTGCTGCTGGATGACTGACCAAGATCCTGTTACACCTGGGAACAGTAAAAGAGGGACTGAGGGTTGGCAGGGGACTAGAACCGAGATGAGTAAGACTTGGTATACAGCCAGTGGGCTGAGGGTATTGTTATTAGCAGAGGTCTTATGGTTTCATTTCAGTTTTAACTGCAGCTTGGTTTGGGAATATCAGAAGAAGTTGGAGATCCAACAAGAGGGCACAGCAGCTCCCCTGGCTCTCCAGGGATCTAGCAGACCTCCTGAGGCTAAAAAGAAAGGCCTACAAAGGATGGAGGATGGGATTCACCTCCAAGGAGAAATATTCTGCACTGGTCCAGTCCTGCAGGGAGCAAACCAGGAACTCCAACTAGCTTCAAGCATCAAAGGACAATAAAAGTCCTTTTTCAGATATGTGGGGAGCCAAAGGAAAAGCAAGGGCAACATTGGACCCCTGCTGAACCAGATGGGACAGCTGACAACTGACGCCCAGGAAAAAGCCAAACTATTAAACGGGTACTTTGCGTCGGTCTTTCATCAATCCCATGGGATGCCCATGGGACAGGAAGGTCTGCTAAGGGAGATCACCGGCCCTCCATTAATGCTGACCTCGTGAAGGAACACCTTGAGAAGCTGGATACCTTCAAGTCAGCCGGCCCTGACAATCTACATCCCAGGGTACGCAAGGAGCTGCCAAGCATCATAGCCCAGCCTCTGGCACAGATCTTTGAAAGCTCCTGGTACTCTAGTGGAGTGCCCAAAGACTGGAAGAAGGCCAATGTGGTGCTGATCTTCAAGAAAGGGAGGAAAGTGGATCTGGCTAACTATAGGCCCAT
>NW_017729032.1:227292977-227298423 GCF_001723915.1 Gavialis gangeticus
CAGGCTCAGGGGTGATCTGATGGCCACCTATAAGTTTAAGCTTATCAGAGGTGACCACCAGTACCTGGGGGAATGTTTGTTCACCAGAGTGTCCCAAGGGATGATGAGGTCGAACGATTATAAATTACTGCAAGACTGTTTCAGGCTGGACATAAGGAATTATTTCTTTACTGTCCAAGCCCCCAAGGTCTGAAACAGCCTGCCATCGGAGGTGGTTCAAGCACCTACATTGAACACCTTCAAGAGCAAATTGGATGCTTATCTTGCTGGGATCCTATGACCCCAGCTGACTTCCTGCCCTTTGGGTGGGGGGCTGGACTTCATGATTTTCCGAGGTCCCTTCTAGCCTTAATGTCTATGAAATCTATGAAAAATCCCAGGAGTGACCAAGGACCACATGACTGTCTTGAGCCCTGCCAGGGGCTTGGGTAGCAATTGCAGAAAGAGAGAGAGAGAGAGACATAGAAGATTAATACAGACAGAAACCAGACAGGGTCAGAGGACCAGGGCCCAAGAAGGGCAGAGAGAGGGCCAGGGGCCTAGAACCAAAACATGTGAGACAAAGGCTGGAGCACAGAAGCCCAGTCTGGCACAGTGAACCTGAGCTAGAGGTCCCAGTAAAAGAAAGGAGAGAAGGCTGAGTCCCTGACAAGGGATTGATAGAACAGTAATGCCTTCAAGGCATGGGTATCACTATGTCAGACATCATGAATAGCCCCTAAGGTTATATGGATGCCCTATGGACACATACGGGCCAAGAGAGTTCACCTAACATGAGGGTTAAGTTGGAATTAGTGGAGTCTGAGAGGGATTTGCTGGAGAAAGATGGATTAAGGCTCACACAAGGACCCTTGGGCAGCCTCACTTCCAAGAACTAACTAAGAACATCAAGGCATGGCAGGAAGGATAAAAGGGAGAGTAACCTAGAGCCAGAGCATGGCAGGAGCATCATAATCAACAGGGGCATCACAACCCCCCTGGAGCACCGGTATTCTTACACCAGCTAAAGGAAAAGTTCTTAGATGAGACTATTTTTAGGCATCTTTCTCTGTATTTCTGGATGATGGATTTATTACATGAAGCAAATTTCCCCGAAACTGATTATAACAGATGTCCTATTTTGTAAGGTGATTTACAAGTACGTATGAAGCAAGGGAAGTTTAGGTTAAATATTAGGAAAAAGTCTCTCACTCAGAGAGTACTACAGCACTAGAACAGGCTATCCAGGAAGGTTGTGGAATCTCCATCTTTGGAGGTTTTTAAGACCCAGCTAGATAAAGCCTTGGCTGGAATGATTTAGTTGGGTATAATCTTGCTTTGAGCAGGGGTTTGGACAAGATGACCTCCTGAGGTCTCTTCCAACCCCAATTTTCTATGATTCTATGACCTGATCTCTGTCAGGAGAATTTATCTAAATTTCAGTGTAAGTATACTCACATGCATGTGAATGGTTATCTGGCATTGGCCATAAAACATAGATGTAGAACTTTTAAGACAATTTCATTGGCTATCCATTTACAAGAAACATATGAGCAACGGACATCAGAGTCATTTTTGCCTTGCATTATAGAAACTTCATATAGTTCTTCTTTGGATTAATTCCCAAACTGATGGTTTTCTTTATTTCCCCAACTCTTTTTCAAAAACATATACCTATTTATCTTTTTTTTTTTATAGTTTTTCATTGCCATATCAGTTACAAGATTCTGAGATACTTCAGGTCTCTTTTGTCCTCTGAAGCTCTTATCCCCAGCAAATGCAACTACAGATCAGAAAGTTAAACATGGGCCTTTTCTGTCTCATGCATCAATGCTACTAGTGATAGAGATGCCATTATAAAAATACACTTAATGGCACTACTAATGCCCTGTGACAGGCAAACATTCCAGCTCATTTTTCTATAGCTGAATAGGGTCTTTCAAACTGAATTAAAATGTTATATGTTATTATTATTTCAAGCAGTGGTCCTCAACCTCTTTGAACTTGACCCCTCACTGGAATTCAGCCACCAGTCCATAACTTTTGTGAACTAAGATGAACCCAGTTTCAAAAACTAATTTATATATTATAGTACTTACCTCTAGTAGAGGGGGTGGCTGGTGAAGATGAGGGATCATTCAGGCAGGGATAAGCCTGAACTTATATTTATCTGCTTAGTTTATTTGCTTATCTCCTCACAACTCATGGCAACCTACAAAGGATCTGGTGACCCACTGGCTGAAAATCACTGATCTAAAGACATCCAAAAAGAACTGTATGTACACACATATATGCAAATGCACACATATACATATTTTCTGAATGTGTGTGTGTGTGCGTGCACAGTTTTCTAACCAGCACTATACTTTAAATATGTGTTTATTGAAATACATGTTTGGCATAACATGCAAGGAAAGCAAATAAGAAGAGTGGGGTTCCACATCACAATGTTATTAGAACTCCACTTTCAAGTATAGTAAATCCCCTTTTTTTAAAACATGAGGTGCTTGTGGGAAAAAGAGATGAAAAATTACATTAAAATAAGATTAAGGTGAATCCTTCTCTCAGATTACACAACTGAGTCCAAAGACAACATGTCTCCAAAATAAGCTATCTGATTTGCTTTCTGAGCTGTCATATTATATCCAGCTTATGGCAGTGTTGCTATAAGGCCATCTAAAAATGCATGTGTGTATAATAAATAATAAAGTAATTATACCAGCATCTGATCACTGACTAGCTAAGGTGGTTGGTCAATTATTCTTTTAGGGATTCACATGATACATAGCCACTAAGAAATAACCATATAACCATTTAGTGAATACTTAAAATATATACCAAGAATTTGCCTGCATAATTAGGGGAAAATATCTGTAAACAAAGTTCATCCCTGTTCCTTGGCATGCTGAAATAAATTCATTCAGGATATTATGGAAATAATCTGAATTAATGTAAATTCAGGAAAGAGAAAGAGCATTGCCCATGATGTTCAGCAAGGTTTTGCTTTAGATCTCCTGTTCTGGGATATATTAACATCTTTAAATATATGTACATATATACATATATATGTGATTTTTTTTATTTACTATCTGTAAACATTTGTCTTGTGCTGTTACATTCAAATTTAGAAAATGTGTTGAAAATGCAAATTGAGTAATACATGTATTTGTGTGAATGTATTTTTAGCAGAGCTCTTGCCCTGAGGGATCAGGCCAATGCTCAGGATCTCAATATTGCACTCTTAGACAGGAGGGCATGGTGTACAATTGCATATATACAAACACCCAAATCAATTAGGTGCACACACACACACACACACACGCTACCAGCTCAGGAACATACACATCCAAAGCAGCCTAGCCACATGCATACTTATCACCAATTCAAGCACATACACTATACACTCCAAAAGTTAGACACAGATCACTAATTCATATATCTTTCACACAATGCTACACACACACACACACACTAGCAACTCAGATACACATAAGTTCAAAATAAACAGTCTATGTTCATGCACAACTATCACCAGTTTATGCCCATACACGCTACACACTCCAAATTTAGACAGAATCAGTTACCAACACCTGCACATCCAATACACATATGTGGATTACTAATTCACCTACCATACACACAATGATATCTGTGTGTGTATTCACTAACTCATACACATACCACCCACCTATGCATGCACACAGGTGAGTGCCTAAGTTGGATATTGTGATGTATGTGTGTGTATGTATGTGCTTGTTGTACTTGGGATACCTGGGGAAAGGTTACAGTAAGAAAGAAGAAGTGTAGGGAGTGAAAGTCACCAGGACTGGGATTAGAACTGGTAGAATAGAGGTGCCTGGGCTGAAGAACTGAAGCTCAGGGGTAACTTTAGGTTAATTGATCTTAATTCATTAAAAGGCAATGCCCAAAGCCTGCAGAACAGAGGAACAATGCCAGCACAGGGGCTGGGACTGGCGTCGGAACTACAGGGGAGCTGAAAAGGTAGGTGGGGAGAGGGAAAATGGGACTAAGGGAAAGTGAGGGTGTTAAAGAGGGGCTCTGGGTGTGGGGAGCCAGAGGATGGCTCTGGGGCAGGTAAAGAAGTTGTAGGGAACAGCAGTAGGTGCTGGGAGCTAGAGAAAGGTTCCAGCTGCTGGAGAAAACTGCAGGACAGCCACGAGGAGCTGGGAAACTTTGTGGGGGGGTGACTACAGAAGGTGTGGGGGAAGCCTGAAAACAGAGAGATGGACAGCAGAAAATCTCAGGAAAAGTGGCAGGAGAGACTGAAAGGTGGAAGGGCAGCTGGAAAGCACAGAAAGGTAGCAGAAAGTTGCAGGGAAAAGGCAGTAGATGGCACAGGAGGCTGAAAGGTAGCAGGACAGCATGAAAGCAAGGAGACTCTGAGAGGTGGCAGAAAAGGGGAGACGGAATTGGGAGATCGGGAACCTGGGGGGCGGGGGGCTGGAGCTGAGAGAGAGAGAGAATGAGACTGGAATTTAAGATAGGGAAGGGACTGGGATTCAGTAAAACATGACCCAACTTGGGGTTGCAAATGATAGTGGTTTTACTGAACAAGGGAGATGGTGACACAATGTCTTATTGGTTCCCTTGCACCCACATACACACACACACAATGGCAGCAGGGGTTAGAGAGGCTTGGTGCAGGGACTGAAGTCCACTGAAGTCCAGGAGGAGAGAGAGAGAGAGAGAGTCCAAATTGTAGGAGGAGGTGTGCAGGTAATATCTACCTATCCCAGGATGGAAAGGGGGCCAGTAGGTGTTGTCCAGAGGTGGGTCACCATCAGGGCCTCTGGATGGATAGGTGGTGTGGCATGGTGCTGGTCCAGATGGAGAGGGCATCCCACTGGGTCTGCCTTCACTGCCCCTTCTTATATGGGCACACCTTGTGTGACCCTAGTGACAGGAGGCATGTCCAGGCTAGGGTCAGCCCCTGGCGTACTGAGCATATATGCTCCAGGCAGGGATGTGCAGTTTCGGTTGTCTGTAATGGTGGGGTACAATGGTAGAGTTGCTGGTCCTGCAGGGTCTTTTGTCTTTCAAATGCTGGTCTTGTCTCTGTTCCTGGGTGAGGTCCATGGTTCCTGGATGAATCAATGCGAGGTGATGGCCCAGTCTTTACAGACCATTCAGTAGAGGCCTGCTACCATTGTATTTCAATCATTCCCCATCATTCTCATTCATCCAGGAACCAATTTACATGGGAGGGGTACATGACTTATACAGTTGCAACATGGGATGTCCAGGCAGAGGACACAAGATGGAGGCTTGACATATAAAATGGAAACTTGACATGACTTTGGTTCACTTACAAACACAGGCCTAAACCATACAATATCCATATGAAACAATAAAAATCAATACAAAAATGATAATAATACAATATACAACAGTAAAAATCAATACAAACCTAATAATTATACAATATAAAACAGTGGATATCCAAAAC
>NW_017729032.1:227298572-227304156 GCF_001723915.1 Gavialis gangeticus
AAAAAAAAAGAAAAACTGGGGGTTTTGCTACACTCTTACAAAGTGGCTATTTTTCTGCTTCTCAAAAGATCTCTCTTCACACAATGACTGATGGAATATTCAATGTCAGCTAACATTGTAGGTTGCAGTGAGCAATTAACAATGCAGTTATTAAGCAGGGAAAAGATTAGAGAGACTAATTAAATATCTATCTCAGTCTAGAACATTGCATACCTTTCCCTAGCCACAATGGGGTATCTGTATTTCAAAACAAAACTCGTGGCGTACTAGAAATTTAGTACAAAATAACATACTGTTTTGTTTGTTTGGGCTTGTTTTTACTTAATTTTCAGCTGAAAATCTGTTGTGATCAATAGAAGCTTTGAGGGGAAGCAAAACTGAAACCTTTTTTTGTAACCACAAACTCAAAGCACTTTCTATCCTAGATCCCTAATTGAAATGGGCAGTAGAAACAATCATAGGCAATAATGAATCAGATGACAGAAGAACTGAACTCTCTTATAACAAAGCATCTGCTTTTATAATTTAGAGCTTCTCTACTAGCTGCCCAAGGGAAGCAGGTCATTCAGCAACTAACAGTTAGATGGAGTTGGTCTTTCAATTATTCATTAGGCAGACCACTTCTGATATGCAAAAGCATGTCTCTTGACAGACAGTTTTCCCACATCTCTTACTTAACTACTGAATATTTTCGATTTACTAATATCTTTAAAATATATAGCATCAGGGATTGAGGTAATGTAGAAAGGGCATTTCACATTGTTAAATTCTTAGCTAAATCTTCAGATTTATAATCCAGTCAAAGTCCCAGGCCTCCTTCATGTTTATCTTTCAATAATTAAAGAGTATTTTCAATACCTCATTATTGTAGCTTGCAAAATTTCTGCACTGGAAATTCTCATCAGCGATTCTTTTAACTTTAATGCATTGTTACTTTAACATATTGGTACGTATCTCTAAATGCCAAGAACAAATATAAGCTTCCAGGTTGCATCTACACATGAAACACAATATACTCTGGTGCATATAATCCCAGAGATTATTGTTCCCAAGTGCCACATTTACACATGCACCTGGGACTGCAACACATTGAGCCAGGTCAGAGCAGCAGTTCAGGGGGTCAGCTTGCCAGTCTGGGGCTTTTCCCCACCCAATTCAGTGTTCTGCACAGAGGCTGGCTGGGGCACAGGGGTGCTCCAATGTGGAGCTAGCTGGCAGTCCCCACACTGAAGCACCCTTTTGCCCCAGCCAGCCCCTTCAGCATCTACACATGAATTACTGTTCCCTAAATAACACCACCACAGAATTGTAACAGTGTTTACAAGTACTAACCTATGGCAGAGTTAATTTGTTTACTGCAGCCTAATAGGGCCACCATGTAGACAACAAGACTTGACTGTGGAGCTAATTAGACAGATCCTCAGTAAATGTTTTGGGTAGATACATCTGCCCACAATGTGCAAAGGTATGCAAGAAAGAAACAGTGCTGGTCTCTTCTGAAAGCCTTACACTAGAGAATCTCTGTAAACAATGTGTTACCAACATTGCTTCACTCCCACTAGCATTAGAAACTGTCACAGTTCCTACAGGGGGACCCACATGAGGCTCCCATTTCTGGACCTATCACAGTGAGTCAATGAACCTAAGGTTTCACCTCATGTGAGTAAGATGCACCACTGCCCCTCTTTTAGGCTTTCTGGTACATTTTCTGAAAATGATCTCTCTGTCCTTTACCCTTTTCATGGAAAGAAGACCCTATGTCTCAGTGGCCCAAGACCCCAATCACACCCATTTTCAAAGTTCTCTTTGTAAATATTGTGGATACATTTAATCTCTTGGGAAAGTACTGTAGCAAAAGAAACACACACACATGCTTTCTAAAAGATCCTCAAATAAATCCCTCTCTTTCTTTAAAAGGCACAAAAAATATGCAACCCCCCCCCATTTTGATGCATTTCTCTACCTCAGCTACTTCATGTCGGGGAACAGCGGTCCCAAGGTCACAGTGGGCCGAGGGTAGGATCTGAACGAATAGGCGGGATTAGCGGCAGGAGTCTGAGCAGTACGGGACACATCCGGTTTCAAATAAAGTTGATTTATTTACTTATGCTTTTAGAGTGTAGGCAGAGGAAATCTTGCTTTTTCACTTACAGTGTTAACTAGAACAAACAACGAGAGGGGTCTGTTGGCCCACGGGGTTCTCGAATGAGCCCTTGCTTTCTAGCTGGAGCTAGGTGTGGCTGCCCAACTCAATACTCCCAGGGCTGGTCAACAGCTCATGAATCGGGATCCGAATAACAGAACTGTAACACGTAGAATGTTGTGACGCCAGTCCAAATAGACAAAATGGGTGGTCATTAAGATGCCAAAGTCGATGTGGAGGTCGAAGTTACGATGTCATAGCCAGTGGTCGAGATGTGGGATCATGGTCGAGGTCGAAACCGGAAATTAGTTCATTAGCCAGAGATCAATACAGAATAATCAGATCAAGATGAATCGAATAAATCACAAAATCATAGCTGTGAAGAGACCAGTGGGCCCAAAGCCCTCCTGAGGAGCAGTCCCTGCAGCCGCAGCCTCTGCTCTCAGGATCGGTTCGATCTCTTCCTGTGGGACAGTCTCTGCTAAGGCAGTATCTGTTCGCAGGTTGAGCATGGTCTCCCTCCTGAGGAGCAGTCCTTGCATCAGCAGCCTCTGCTCTCAGGGTTCGGACAGGAGACCAGTGGGCTTAAAGCCCTCCTGAGGAGCAGTCCCTGTCAGGCCAGCCTCTGCTCTCAGGACCAATCTTTCTTGTCAGCATCGCTGTCAGAACCTCCCAAAACTCTTGCTCATTCTCCCTTTTGCTAACTCTCTCCCCTTGTCAGCACCGCTGTCAAAACCCACCAAAACTCTCTCTCATTCTCTCTCTTTCACTAAACCCCCCGAGGAGGGGCCCCCAAGTCTTTATGACAACTGGGTAGCCGATCAGGTTGTCTTCTCTAAAGGAATTTCAAGTCCGATTACATCATGCAGCCTGTAGACTGAGCATGCGTCTGGTCAGATTACTTCATCTGCTGAGCAGAACTGAGCATGTGTGTTCTTACAAAACTAGGTCAGCTTTGATTGACAAGCCAAGGGTCGCATAGGGGGCACATGCTGGGCACGCTGTGGAATTTTCCATAGGCTTTGTCTGTGCATGATCAAACTTAACTCTTGTGTCACCAGCATACATCTAAAATTTGGTCCGGACACTTCATTGTTCTTGGGGTTAGGTCAGTGTCTTCTATGGACTCCGGGATCTCCTTTCTGCCCATGCCCTCTCTCCAAATCAGGGTGTCTTTCCTCTGTAGACAGTTTCCTTGCCCCCCCCCCATAGCTACATCCACTTAGCAGCATGAATATCATTGTAGCATGTGCGAGCATAATATAATTAGCACAGGTAACAATAACACCAGCATAGATATTAGCAATCAGACTGCAAAATCTCCTAGGACCACAAGGACATAGGCTGGCCTCTGTCCTGTGTTAATATCTGTGCCATGTCATCTTCACTGGTATTGTTACCAAGTATACACAGTAATATTGTAGTCACATCATGGTTTTACTAAATATACATAGTATGTGCGTACCTCTGAATTCCATTTATTGGAAGAATCCCAGGGCTAAGTCCAGACATTCAGGAGCATTAGGGGGGATTTAAATAAATTCAAAATGGCTGCCCAATATCTGGTAAGTCAGGATGGGGGGGGCTAGCTGGGGAGTTGGGGTCCACTGTCCAGCAAGCTGGAGGGGAGAAGGGCTCTTCTGGGGGAGGAGAGGTTGTGACCCATGGGTGGGGTAGAGGGGACAGGCATGACCCGCTAGGGGTAGGGAGGGGAGGTGCAACCCATGAGGGGGATGGGGGGGCAGTCATGACCTGCAATGGGGGTAGGGGAAGCAGGCTCAACCTGCAAGTGGGGTGCAGCGGGGAAGCCATGACTTGTGTGGGGGCATGATCCTTAGGTGGGTAGGGTCCCCCCCTAGTGAACCTACAACCCCATCCCTCTGCTCCTCCCCACACCAGGGCTTACTTGCTCAGCTAGGGCAGCAGTGAATGCTGATAAAATCGGCTGCACCTGAAGAGGCTTGTAGGATGGGGATTGAGAGCACTGGCTGCAATGGGAACATGGGGGCTGGGGAGGGAGCAAAAAATAAACCAGTATAGAGAGAGGCAGGAATGAAAAGAACAGCCATGGGAATGCGCTGGGAATGTGGACAGAAGTTCCATGAACCAGTCTGACCTAAATCTAATACATCTGATACAACATAAATCCAGGTTTATCTTACACTGCTGCAATTTTTAGTGGGGGTTGTGTGCATGTAACTTCTGTACAGATACAGGTTTCGACTGATTGCCAGTCACTGAGACTAGGTCTGTAAGTGTAAGGTCAGCACCAAGGTGAGCTAAATTTAAATTGGGTGGCCATTTTGAACCTTATTTAATCTCCTCACATGTCTGTACTTAGCCCTGATCAATCCCAACCCCCACTTAGTTATCTTGGTTTTGGAATTCAGGCCTGAAAAATAGCAGTACCTATTTTTCAGGCCTGAACTCCAAAACCAAGATAACTAAGTGAGGGTTGGGATTGATCTGGGCTAAGTACAGACATTTGGGGAGGTTAAATAACCACTGCTCTGACCTGGCTCAATATCAAATAATCAAATGGACAAAGTTTAACCAGTTTTTACTCAAGGCTATATTACCTGTACTCAGCACTAAAGCAAAATGATGGCTGAATTCTCTACATAGAGAAAGTACTTAAAATCTAAAGTAATATTGCATAAAATCCCACCCAAAAGTCCTTCTACTTTTATAACTACATACAATAATATGCATCAATTTGTGTATGCCTTTCGTAGTAATTGTGATATACTGAGATGAAAAATTCAAAACAATATGTTTAATTTAAACAATTGGGATGAGAGTAACAGACTTGTATTTTTTGGTTTGAAACTGCTAATAGAAAACTTCTCTCATATGCATAAAAATGTGAACTTGTTTAGGAGCAAACTCTTCTGAATGGGTGCCTGTACATGCCACAGGGGTTTAATTCAATTTAGTTCTCCCTAAATTGAAAAGGTGGGTTTTTAAAAACCCACCATTTCAAATTAGGGAAAATTAAATTGAACTAAACCCCCATGGCATGTACACAAGGGTGGGGGCCCAATCCTTAACTGCCTCTTCAGTGGTGGTGGGGTCCCAAGGGATGCCGCAGCTGCAGAGGGAAGCATTGCCCCCCCTGCAGCCATGGAGGGAAGCACCAGACCCTGCACAGCTCAAGCAGGCAAGCTCTGGGCAAGAAAAAAAAAATCAGTCTCCTTGACACTTTTTTTTTTCCTTTAGTGGAGCCTGCCTGCATGGGCTGCCACTGGGTCTCACAGTCCCTGAGCTGCATAGGGCCTGGTGCTTCCCTCTATGGCTGTGGTGCCCCCCCAGGACCTCCCAGGCCAGCTGTCAGTGGGTGGGTGCCACCTGGGGAGCCCCACCACCTTGGAGGAAAGCACCAGGGTCCCCCGCAGTTCAGGGGGCCATCCAACCTGGGGGCAGCTTCCCCCCCCCCCCCCC
>NW_017729032.1:227304166-227320570 GCF_001723915.1 Gavialis gangeticus
CCCCCCCCCCCCCCCACCAGAGAGGCAGGTAAGCTTCAGCACCCCTGCAGAGTCCCTGCCACCTGGGACCACCTGGGAATGGCTGACTTGCCCCTGGGGCACAGTGGCAAGGTGACAGGAAGGCAGCTGGGTGTGCTAGCGGTGGGAGAATGTGGCAGGGACAGTGTACAGGGGGCTAGAAGCCCACCAAGCCCTGAGCACATCCGCTTCCAGTGCCCCATGCACTGTTGCACTTTGTTAGGTAGCAGACTAAAATACCTTGGAGGTGTTTCATCTTACTACATAACAAAGTCATTTAAAGCGCAATATGCCGTCGAGCATGCAAAAAGCAATGCCATAGTAGTACAATACGCCGCTGAGTGTGCAAACAGCACCATTACAATGGTGCATAAGGGCACCTAAGCTGCTTTAAAGGCCAATTTTATCGCATGTACAAAGGCCCAATAAGTAAAAATACACACAAACATGTTTTCTGAACTTGATTGAAGGCCTGAACTTTAGTGTGAAATGTCCTCAAATCCCAGTAACCTTGATTGGATAAAGTAATTTCAATCAAAAGCAGCTTTGATGCTGCCATTGATATCAGTGACTTAACACTAATAGATATATTATGAATTAATTTTAAAATATCTATTCTCCCATTTCTTACACAGATAAACCTTTCAATAACTTCAGTTGCAATGCCGTCAGCATAGAAGCTCTAAGTCACTAGGGTCTAGCATTATGTGCTCTCTGACACGCAAGAAACACATTAATTGCTTTTTCACATTGATATTCACTTCTTTTGAGTATTTGTAAGCAGGTGAATTGAAGGTCACAGCATGTTGCTCCTTTTTAAAAAAAAGGACAAACAAATCTTTTTTCAGTTACATGTTATCCTTTATTCTTGCCAAAACTGGCTTGTTATGTGCTTTAATTGCTTATTAAAGCCATCAAAAATTAAATACAGTGGTTTTTTAATTCTGTCAATCAGATCCTTTAATAAAACATAACTAATCACACATACAGTAGCCATAACACTGTGGATGGGATGTAAATTGATGTCTCATTTATTATGGGCCTGAATGTCCTGGGGTTTCACCCAGATCAAACAGGTGTGGCACAGTCATGTACACACATCACCTTTCCAAACGGAATCATTATTCTTCTGCCACCAGGTAGCCCATGAGCACACAGCCTGACCATGTAGGAATGACTTACTATAAGCTTACAGGCATATACACTACAGCCATGTCCAGGGAAAAAATGTTAGCATATTTTTTCTCATATACTTCAGGAGGACTTGAAGCAAGACTGGACTTTTACATCTGCAGGATCCTGGGATGAAAGGCTTTCTCCCAGGATGTCTATTTACACCCTGGCTTCCCCAACTGGCTGTCGGGAGATACTGAGAATATTACTAAGAACCATTTCTTACAGTTTCCCAAGTTGTGAATATATTTCAAGCAATAACAACAAAAACAACCCTCCCCTACAAACTTTTCTGAATATGATGGTTGTGTTTACCCACAGTAACATGAACTCTGTAAGGTAGCTTCACTTCTTTTGCTGGAGATAGCAGGCAACTCATTTTCAAGAATGTCAGTATTGTGTTTAGAGACAGAATGACACATTCAGTTCTTTGCTTCCAACAAAATAGTTTTAAGGCAAACTGATTACACAGGAACAGATCCCATATTGCACCATGTATTGTAGCATCTGCCTTGGGAGCCAAAGGGAAATGACATAACATATAGAACTTTTGGTGTAAAAGATAAGGCATCTTAAGTTGCATAATATAATCATCAACTGAGAATAGCCAAAGACAAGCAAACACTTTTAAACTATGTATTCAGCCATCTAAATAAAAAAGTGCCATGATTTTTACAGATTCTAAATTCTCAGCAGTGCTACTGATTCCACGAGCATGGATGGGTCCCTGAGAATGACCCCTGCAACATGTTTAGTGGGAAAGTGCTGGGGAGGAGACCACTTTCTACAACTGTAGCAGAAGCCATTGGTGAAGCCATTGGTGAAGCACTGACCTGAAGAACTATTGTTCTAAAAGGCATAATGCTCCCAGTTCTCAGACAGTAGATGGTAAATGCCTTCCTCCAAGTCCCCATAGCTCTGGCTTCATAGTTCCAAGAGAAGATTCTTGCTGCTTGCACAAGGAAGTTGAGGAGAGCAAGGCAAAGAGAACAGGAAGCTCATACTTCTTGGGTTCCTCTATGGGTCCCCAAGGTGCAGTTCTTATTATCTAAATCCAAGCAGGCCTGTAACTGCTCTGCAGAAAATAGCATAATTTGGCTAGGAATAAATACAGCCCTTCCCTGCTTTTCCTGTATTTGTAGTGGCCTGTACTTGGGCTACTCTAGATACCTTGTCCCTTATACCAAGATCAACCAGCAATGCTGAGTGTTCCCATAATGCCTTCATTCTGCCTCCCTCTGTCCTCCACTGGCAGAATGCCACCAGCAACTACTGTTGGTGCCATGCATCTCTGTCCACCACTAACATAGCTTCAGCTTTAATGGTTTCATTTCACCACGTAACATGATCCTTAATGATAACCTTGAAAATAATGTAAGAAGTCCCATTAATGTCTGCAGAACTTACACATGCATGGCATGAGGAGAATGGACCCTTAAATACTTATATCAGATGAAGAAAACCTGGTTAAACAGAGCATAATGGTGTTTTAGGGCCCAGTTCCACTCTTTTCACTCAGGTAAAAGTCTCATAAGTAGCAAAGGACTGGACCCATAAAAAGAAGTGAAGTAGAAATCGTACAAAAATGAATCACATAGTGATTAAAATGAATGTTGTATGTCTCCGGAGGCTGGGGAGGGCATGGCAAGCTCCCACAGGCAGCAGTGGTGCTGTCAGCAGTGGGAGCATGGCGGCAGCGAGCAGGGAGCTCCTGCAGGCAGCTGCAGCGCTGTCAGCGGTGGGGGAGGGGGCTGGCAAGCACCGACCAGCAGTCGGCAACCACCTGCAGACACTCTCGGCAGAAGCAACAGTGAGCAGCAGTGATCATGTAATTATAGTTGGCTTTTATTGTATTTTTCAGATGTTAGTCCTATGTAGTAGTTTAACATTTCAATTTACAGAGCATTATGTCTGTAGAGATATTTGAAAGCATGCAATTTTTCCTCAAAATTATAGGGAAAAAATTCTGAAAACTTTCTATATTGGCTTTAAAACAAATAAAACAAAAAACTTCTGTAATATTTCAGGGCAAATGTGCATTTTATTATAAACACAGTCTGTCATTCTAAAGGGAAAAAAAGTTTTAGTATCATGCAAAGATGATCAGACATTTTTATGTTAGCCATTAATATATTTTATCCTCAGTTCCTATTTTGCCCTTTTCAAACATGCCAGAGTTAGATAAGGCCTAATTCATTTTCTCTGCCTTTTATAATTGCTATATTTTTACTATCTCCCATCTTCTCTTGGTCTCTATCATTGAATTCTAAAAATTAGAAATGTCTTCTTCATCTTTTGCATGATATCCTGAATGATTCATTTCCATATAATTATATGTCCAACATCATCAAAATTTTAGTTACACTTTTACAACAGTGTGAGAAGTCTCCTTTGTTATATACCATGTACTTCTGAAGTGGATTCATTTTCAAAACAGGCTCCTTGAATTGTATTCATTTTTCTAAAATAATGAAAGTCATGATGCCCTATTAGAATAGAAAAGTTTTTTTTAGAGGTCCAATGAAAAAGTCGAAGACTTTCAGAGAAGACTGCTGCCCTCACCTCAGTACACACAAATATCTTCAGAATAAATGGTTGATCGTACAAGGACAAAACAGCCTTTATTTAAAAAGCTTTATTCAAGCCATTGCCTACAAATTTGATACACAGTTCTCATACCTGGTGACAGCCACTGAAAAAAACCCAGCTACTAGTGAGAGCCACAAATGCCTTCTCCAGAGATATGAACCTGCAAAGTTATCTGACTGATGCAGTCAACTCAAACCTCGGGCCAATTCTTCACATAGAGTTATTACCTTGGCCTCTGACACATTATATCTATTGTACTATTAACTGGTTAAGTGCACAAAAAATTAGAGTTCTTGTAGAGTTGTTGGTTGTAGCTGTGTTGGTCTAAGATCACAGGCTGACAAGGTTCTTTGGGTAGATGTGATATCTTTTATTAGATCAACTAAATTGCAGAGAACAGTGTTCCTACCTATTTAGTTGGTTGAATAAAAGATATCACATCTACCCAAAGAACCTTGTCTGCCAAAATTCAGACATGCTACATGTACAGAGTAATTATCACACAAACATAGCCAATGATCCATAAAATTGCCCAACAAGCCACAAAGATTCATAGTGCTTAGGGTCAGAAGGGACCTAAACAGATCATCAGGTCCGACACCCCGCCCCAGGCAGGAATGAGTGCTGGGGTCATAACACCCCAACCAAATATCTATCCAGCCTCATCTAGAAGACCCCCAAGGTAGGAGAGAGCACCACCTCTCTTGGGAGTCCATTAAAGAGCCTGGCAGCCCTAACCGTAAAGTAATGCCTCCTGATGTCCAGCCTGAACTTTCTCTCTAACAATTTGTGGCCATTATTCCTAGTAAGTCCCGGTGGTGACTGGGGGAACAAAGCCTCCCTCAATTCCTGCTGGTCTCCCCAGGTGAGTTTGTAAACGGCCACCAGGCGCCCGCTCAGCCTTCTCTTGTGGAGCCTGAATAGATTCAGGCCCTTTAGCCTCTCTTTGTACAGCCTGCCCTGCTGCCCCTTGAACATGTGAGTGGCCCTCCTCTGCACCATCTCAATACTAGCCATATCCCTCTTGAACTATGGCACCCAGAACTGGATGCAGTACTCCAACTGCGGCCTGGCCAATGCTACGTAGATGACACAAGGATCACCTCCCTGGAACTGTTTGTGATGCATCTGTAGATGCACGAGAAGGTGTGGTTAGACTTACTGACTGCTTCCTCACATTGGTGGCTCATGTTCATCCTGGAATCAACAATGACTCCAGGATCCCTTTCTGCCACCATGTTGACAAGAAGGGTGTTCCCCAGCCTATACGTGTGTTGCTGGTTCCTTCTCCCTAGATGCAGTACCCTGCACTTATCTGCATTGAATTCCATCCTATTCTCATCTGTCCACCTCTGTAACCTGCCTAGATCTAGCTGGATTCTATCCCTCCCCTCCAGTGTGCCCACCTCAGCCCACATCTTAGTATCGTCAATGAATTTGGACAGCGTGCTTTCCACAACCACATCCAGATCACTGACAAAGATGTTGAACAATACAGGCCCCAGGACTGAGCCCTGGGGGACTCCACCACCCACATTCCTCCAGGTCAAAAATGACCTGTCCACCACCATTCTCTGGGTGCGACCATCTAGCCAATTTGCCACCCATCTGACTTTGTAAGCATCAATGCCACAGTCACCTAGTTTTTTTTAAGAGAATATGGTGAGAAACAGTGTCAAAGGCCTTCTTAAAGTCCAGGAAGACAACATCCAGCTCAACGCCCTCAT
The DNA here is from genome assembly GCF_001723915.1 of Gavialis gangeticus. Classification (NCBI taxonomy): domain Eukaryota; kingdom Metazoa; phylum Chordata; order Crocodylia; family Gavialidae; genus Gavialis; species Gavialis gangeticus. Next base: position 227,309,674 of record NW_017729032.1, read on the forward strand.
CCAGGGACTTTGTGACCTGATCATAAAAGGAAACCAGGTTAGTCAGGCAAGATCTGCCCTCAGTGAACCCATGTTGGCTGCCCCTGAGCATTACTTCACCTGCTGGGCCCTTGCAGATATGTTCCTTGGTAATTTTGTCAAAAGTCTTCCCAAGGACTGAGGTAATACTGCCTGGCCTATAATTGTTGGGGTCATCCTTTCTCCCCTTCTTGTAAATGGGAACCACATTGCCCCATTTCCAATCCTCTGGTACCTAGACAGAGCCCCACGAGCACTCATAAAGCCATGCTGGGGTCCCACTATGACCCCCACCAATTCCCTCAGCACCCTTGGGTGAAAAGCATCTGGACCTGCTGATTTAAACACATCCAACCCCTCCAAAATTTCCCTAACGAGGTCATCCCTGACCCTAGGCATGGTGGTACCTCCCCTGGGTCTGTCTGTAATCCTAGTGGAGGAAATGTCCCATTCTCTGTTCAGAAATATGGAGGCAAAGAATTCATTAAAGAAGCTTTTTCATTTGCTGCAATCACCAGATTGCCAAGCCTGTCCTGTAGAGATCCCATGTTACCTGGTGACGCCTTCTTATTCCCTATGTATTTGAAAAAGGATTTTTTGTTATCCCTAATTCTGGTCGTTAGCCCTAGCTCCATCTCTGCCTTGGCCTTCCTAACGGCCTCTCTGCAGTCATGAGCAGAGGAGGTATAATGCTTCTTGGTGATAGCCCCTTGCTTCCACTGTTTGTATGCCTCCTCTTTTGCCCTCAGGCATTCCTGGATGCCTTTGCCAAGCCATGGGGGCTTTTTAGCACTCCTGCCCCCCTTGGTGCACATTGGGACTGACTCCCTTTGAGCTGAGAGGATTGTTTCCTTGAGAAACAACCACCCATCTTTGACTCCCATCTCACTGAAGCCCCAAGACCCCAATGCCTCTCCTACTAATCTACTTAGCTGATTGAAGTCGGCCTTCCTGAAGTCAAGGACTTTCGCCTTACTGCTTGCTTTCAGCACCCTACACTGGATAGTAAATTCCAGCAGGCGATGATCACTGTCGCCCAGGTGGTTGAGTACCTGCAGACCCCTCACCAGGTTGTTGCTTGTGGCAAGGACCAAGTCCAGCAAGGCATTTCCCCTGGTGGGATTATGCACCTCCTGGGTTAGGTGGAGGTCCTGTATCCCGGCTAGGAACCTATGTGAGTGATCAGACCTGGCTGACTGCTCCTCCCAGCAGATGTCTGGGTATTTTGAAGTTGTCACTTAAAAAATGTAGAGCATTTCTGTAGCTGGTTAATTTGCACATCTGACATGTCACATAAAGGCAAGGCCTGGTTTAAATCATGGGCCCAGCTCATGACATTTTGGCTCCTTTAATCTTGGAGTTCCTCCTGCATGCCCCACTGCTGCTGATTGGCAGTGGGGGCCCATCAGTTCTTCTGCCTGCCACTTGCTTCTGATAGCCAGGAGACAAAACCATGGCTTTCAATATGACTTGGTTTTTCCCTCCTGCTGCTTGCTGCTGACAAGATGGGAAGCAAAAACCACGGCATATTTAAAACCACAGTTTTCATGTCCCAGCCATCAGGAACAAGCAGAAAGCAGCAGAGCTGATAGGCCCCTTCTGCCAATCAATGGTTTGGAGATGGGTAGGGGGAACTCCAAGATTAAAGCAGCTATGGGTCTATGATTTAAACAAGGGCCTACACATTAGATGCTAGTGTTTGGCCAGGTCCTCCAGTATCTCAGGGTAGACCACTCTTTCTCCCCTTCCCTCCAAGTAGAATCTCTGTGATTCATGCTGAAATCTGCTGCCCCAGAGTGCAGTAGCAGAAGATGTCATGATTTACTGTCCCTCCTCCCTTTCTTCTACCCGTCTTCAGAACTGCCTTTTAAAGAACTGATTAGCACCTCTTTGTGAAACCCAGAGTGTAAACAAACTCGCAAGTGACATGCTTTACTTTTCTGAAATAAGTACTGATGGGGAAGGGAATTAGTTCGGAAACCTGGGAGCAGAATAAGCATGAAAGCACCTCATAAATTCCCAGGAGAATTTAAGCGCTGCTGTTCCTGCACCTCATCTTCCAAAAAAGTTCCCACAGATCTGCACAAGGGTCGACAGAGCAGTTCTTTCACCCAGGGGGAGCCCAGCTGACTTCTTATTCCCATCACAGCTGAAGAGAGGTATGACAAGCCCCTGCCAGCAGCTCTCCAGCTCCACCTTGCTAGTGAGTGGTGACAGAACAAGCCCCTAGGATACTTCTTTCCCCTCTGGGCAGTGTCTCCTTTGAATATAAATCAGTCTACATGGTATGACCATTTCCACCAGGTAATATTATTACCTGTTGCTTGATGGAAATAATGTCTACCAGTGGCTCCTGACTCACAGATTACATTCCTAAACCAAGAAAATTGAGAATGAAGTAATAGTGGTATTTGTCATCTTGGGTAGATAATACAGAAAAATGTATTGCATGTTATCGCTAAACACTGGAGTTGAATCACTGGTCTTCAGACATAGCATGCAGATGGAACCAGACTCTGATTTCCATTTTCATCTCTCATTTTCTGAGCTCCAACCAAGACCAACACAAGATTGCTACAAAATGGGTACATCTACATGACACGTTTACTGTGGAGCTCCCTAATCAGCTCCACAGTAGTCTCAGCATCTATACATGTGGTCCTATAGGCTTCAGTAAACTGATTAATTCCACCACAAGATAGTACTTGTAAACATAAGTACTATCCTATGGTGGTATTCTTTAGTGCACAACAACACATATGTAGACACTGATGGGGCTGGCTGGAGTATAGGGTGCTTCAGTGTGGGGACCCCTGAGCCAGGTTGGAGAAGTGCTGTGTTGGCAGGATTACCTGCCTAAGCCCTCCTGTCAGCCAGACCTGCTTTGACCCAACTCAATGAGCTGCAGTGATGGGCACACGAGTAAACACAGCACCCAGGATTTCAAACTCTGATGCAATATTGATCAGAATTTATTGTGTCAAATTAATTTCACATGTAGATGCACCCAGTGACTGCAATGATTCCCCTCCACACATGAACAGCAATGAGGTCAAAAGGAAATCCAGACAAGATTGAACTAATACAGAAAGATGAACAGTTCAAGGAACTAACCAAACACAATCTGGTACTTGGATCAAAGATATCTTTCCCCATTTAGCAGTGTAGTTCTAAGTGACACAGCCCTGTTCAATTCCGTAATTTTTCTATATGCTCCAGTAGTATCAGTGGTTAAAAATGTGTCCTTCTCTTCAACTTACCAGTCAGCATCGTCCTTGCCTGACCAAGGAGACTATTCAAAAGTGATGTTCATGGAGTCACTTCCAGAGTGTATTACTCTAATTCATTGGTTCTGGGTTCATAGGTTACAGCAATCTGTAGCTACAGTTTGTACTGAATACAGCAGTCTCTGTCCTCAATACGCTGCCTGAGTATATCTACTCATCCTTCCACCACATCCCAGTCCAATTCCATTGTCAATACAAGGGCACCTCAGGGTCAGTATCCTAGACACATCACTGAACTCATCTCAGTCTATTGCCAACCAAGATAATTAGATTCCTCTGGGACAATAGAAATAATAATAATAATAAAAAAAATCCCCTCAGGATTTTTATGTAGGAATTAGACTTAAAAATCATCTCATAAAGAGCTTTAGTAGTGGAACCTATTTTAGAGTGATCCCCCAAAATACCAGTTATAAGGCACACTGAGAGAGACTTATTCTCCAGTAAGTAACATAAACATAAGAGGAGTGCTGGCAGGCAGGATTTGCTCTGCAGGCAGAATTTAGGAAGGAATAAAAACAGAAGACTCCCTGTCTCCATTAGGGACCTTATTAAATATATTTAATTTATCTGGGAAGCGACAACCCTAAAATAGATTAGATAGGGAAAAAGTGAAAAAACATTGTAGTAACCTAATGAAAAGACCAGCTAAAAACAGAAATAGTGTAAGGACCAAAAATAGGATATTATTAAAGAATGTTATATTGACATTTATGAGACATGCAATGGAAAAAGAAACATGATAAATTATGGGAAAAAATACTCTAAAGGTATTCAGCTGTATAATTCTGAACAACACAGCAATGGATTATTGACCAAAAGGACTAACAGGCTTAGGTTGTCCAGTCCTGATGGAGCATCCAGGTACATAAGTTACACTTATTGCATGGTAAGCACACAGAAAACACTCTATAGCCGTAACCACATAGACGGTTAGGGCACATAGAGCTCTGTAAAAAATGGAAGATCCACTCCAAGATAACTCTGGATGGGTGTAGTATCAGACTTTAGCATTATAGGCTAGAGTGCTGAAATGATCATCTGTACCAGATCCCATTATAGCCCATGTTAGGTTGCATTCTGCCAAGAACCCATGGGGCTTTGAAGCACCCTGCTTAACCTCCTTGCAGGGCAACACTGTACCCTTGGACAGAGCTTGACTCTTCTGCTCAGGCTCTGGGCCAACCCCACCTCTGGCCCTGCCCCCAGGATGTCACTGACAAGAGTCAGTGAAGCCACTGTACCTAGGCCTTCCCTCATTCTCCCTCCAGTTAGCATAGATCCATCCACAAAAAGAAAAATGCTTATAGTTGCATTTCTCTTCCTGCATATTGTCAGGTGTGCTATTGAGCAAGTGCACCCATGTGGGTAAGCTGCTATTTTGCCTCTATTCACAGTTAACCTGTCTTAAGAACTGATTTATCTGCACTGATTTCTGGCAATGGCAAGTTCCCTAAAAAGTATGCTTCAATATACCCAAAATGTACACCAGCACACCTATGCATACTAATATGTAGAATCACTACTTTTTGGCTTGTCTGAGGAAACTGAATGCATACGTAAAATGTAGATTGTGAGAAGCTCTTACACTGCCTGTGCTCAATACAGAATGCAGGACAACAAACCCATGAGTCCAGTTTACAGACTCAAAGTCCCAGGAATCTTTTAAGCATTTAATAGCCCATTAAAAAGCAGTGAGTGTTTCTCTGTTTTCATGTCTAAAGTCAATTCCTAACAGTTCTGGTCACCTCACCCTGTTCTCAATGCTTCCCCCTCCTGCCCACACACACACACCTGATACCGCTAACAGCGAAGGTTTGATGTTTTGTGTTAATTGGCAACAGGGACCAAGCTGAGACACAGAGCATGTTGAACAGATTTTCTTTATTAAACACACTTAAAGTTTGACAACCACACAATTTTAAACATTTCTTCACGCTGCATTCCCCTACATCCCAGAGTGTGCATCGGGATTGGGGGAATGGGGAGGGAGTGGTTGGGAGGTAATGGGGAAGGAGAACAGTGCCTGGGCAGCCTGGGTTGTGGTCAGCACTTTCTGTGATGTAAGGCCAGAGGAACCTGTGCCACAGAACTGATGGCCTGGTGTCGGGGCAGGGACACTCAAAACTGTCTGGCCCTACTCATCTGGGGAGGGCTTCCAGTCCACATAGATTTCATAGATTTCTAGGGTTGGAAGGGACCTATTAGATCATCAAGTCCGATCCCCTGCTCTGGGCAGGAAAGAGCACTGGGGTTGAGTGAGAAGGGAGAACACATGGGTGAGAATAAAATTGGCTAGGGCTTTGCAGATCTAGAAGGCCTGCCATTGTGCGGGGCCAGGACCATACACCTCAGTGGGGGACTCACCCTCTCCCACATCCCTGTGTTCATGTGCTTACAGTGAGAAACCAGGTCCACAGTTGAAATGCTCCTTCTGGTGGTTCAGCTGCACCCCCATAAGACCTCATGAGCCAGGGCAGAGTGAGGGTGATGACATCACTGATGATGAAATCAGGGACCCCAGGAATATAGTGCCTGATCTCCATGAGCCTGGGGAACAGGGATTTGTACAAGACATAGGTATCATCCTCATTGGGCACATGAAAGTCAGTGACCCAGTCATGCCCCAGATGCCTGAGTTGTGTGTGTGAGCATGTACATGTGTGTGTGTGAATGTCCAGGAAACCTGGTATCTGTGTGTGGGGGCGGGGGGAGGTACACATACACACACACAAGCACATATACAGGACCCAGGTATCTGGTACAGACACACACACAAACAAAATGGAACACAGGCATCTAGGACACACATACACACACATGTGCACGTGCGCGTGTACACACACACACATACACACACACACAGAGGCATCTGACATACATGCACACAAAGAACCCAGGCATCTGGAGCAGATACACATGCAGACACAGAGCCTGGATGTGTGACACACTTGGCAGGTGCAGGACATAGTGGGTGAGCAGGAGCAGGATGACTGGCTGGTGGTTCATGGCCAGGAGGGTGCATGCCATGACAAGCTGTTGCCACATCAGGTCCAGGTGGGTGGCCATGATGTCCCCACCAGCCAGATGTGATCTGCTTGCTCCCAAACTAACCTTGGGTGCTTAGAGTAAAGCTCAAAAGCTAGAGGGCTTCCACCATGGGCTTCTTGAATGCCTGCACTTAGCCTCTGTCTCTCAGGATTCTCCCTGATGAAAGGTTTTTATATGGGACACTATAGATTTGCACTTGAGACTTACTCACAAGAATGAAATGCTGGGGGAAGTTTCTATTCAGGATATCATTTATTTCTGAATTTATAATAAAACCTTAATGTTGCCACAGCAACACACCTGAAGAGTGGAGGAGGAAGTTGCCTTTTTGTTCTTTTCTTCCTTTTAATTAATGCCACAATATAATATTGTTTTATTTTTTGTTTTGTTTTCAAAAGTATTTCCAATAAATATATATCTTTCCAGAATTAATCTGAGCACACACTCCTGACCTGAATTTTTATGGCTGATTTTCTCTTCTCTTTTTGTTTTCCCATTCTTCCCTAAAAGCTGCTTGAAACCTGCAATAGATGGTAACGCCTCATGTCTGACACACTCCAAAAGAAAGAAAACCTGGGAGAGCAGGGGGATAAAAAGGAACACTGAAGAATAAGCTGTATATTTTTCATTATTGCTGCCATTTGGTAAGAATTCAGGAATAATAAATTTAGATTATTGTGGCTCAATATATATCTCCCATAGCAAACCCTAAGATTCTTAAATTCCTCAGAAGTTTACAAACAAAATGAAAAGTATTTTTATTGAAATCCCTCAGGGCAAGATATAACTATTGATTCAAAAGCCTGGTATTTGAAGTCTGAACATTAAGAAATAGATGGGCTGGCAAAATTATTGGTTTAGTTATATGTAAGCCAGTGTTCCAACTTGGAAACAATCATCAAATATATGCACTGATTAAAATGATACTATAAGCATAAAATAATACCATTCATGAGGTTTGTCTTGTATATTTGAACTTATGAATTAGAGGCAGTGTTTGTTAATTAATTTTCAGAATAAAATTGGTCATTTCATAATCAAATGCAGTATATAAGTGAATAGACATCCAGAAAAAGGATAGACTGGAAAAACCCATTTAGGGGTTGTTACCCGGACACTGCAAAATACTTCTGAAAAGCACAGATAAACATCGTTATTCCTTTTTCACAGTTAGACAAACTGATGAACAAGAAATGAAGAAGGCATCAGAGATTACCCAAAGATACATACCAAGTCTATGGCAGAGGTAAAACTAGAATCCCAGTATCTTGAAGCCACCCTTGTATTACATCCGATATTGGGTATATGAAATTTGCCTTGCCAGAAGTGAAAATACACATAAATGTTGCTTTAACCTCAACACAGAAGGAAAGATATGTACACTATGCACCACCTCAAAGACTGTGTTGGAGCCTGAACTATAACAGAGAGCTGTTGCTGAAAAATGCCCTAGGGATGTGCTGCATCACTGCAGTCAGTCAGTCTCCCAAATTATGTCCCTTCAAGCATTGGCACTGAACTCTGTTGGGGTTGAGATGGCCAGCTGCTCATTGCAATGCCTTCTGGCTCAACTTTCTGTGGCTGGAGGCTTTGCATTAGATGGGTAGAAGCCAGAACCACAATGAAAATGCATAAGCCCACCCCATGCTGTAGACTGAAATGATCTTCCATAAAAAAATAATTCCTTTCTCGGGCTTGGACAGGGAAATTGCATTTTATGTTCCGTTGCATTTCGACAAAACTAAAAACACATTCTGCCCTGAGCCCTGCTGCTATCAGCTTCAAAGGAACAGGACCCAGCCCATAACTAGTCATCATTCCATACCTGAGACATGGCATTTTAAAAAATGATTTGTATGACAAATGCCAATGGAATCAAACTACAAGTGTTCTGCTTTTACACAGCTGGAAATATGTGCTATTGAAACATCAGTAAGGACAACAGAGATGGATTGGGATTAGATAACCAATCATTCTTTGCCTAGGTCCCAGGGAGAAGGTTTTTATGCTGCTTTGTCTCTCTCCCTTAGCCTTAGTGGACCTCAAAGTGAAAGCTAACATCTTTCACCCTGTCACCTTGACAAATTTTGCCCCCTCTCCCCGCCTTTACTTTTACTGGGTTGTTTCACTGTCTTCATCAAAGTTAAGATCATTATCCGTATTTTCAAATCCCACAACAGTACTGCCCTCACCTTCATCTCAGCTCTTTTCACCCCCACTCACTACCCTGTGCTTGGCCCTCTCCTTCGCTTAAGTGGTCCCATCCCCATTGCACCTTCATATGTTCTCTTTGTCTGTTATGTTGTGTATGGTTGTTATCTAAAGTCTCTTGCTGCAAAGTGCTTAGAACCCCAACTACTCTTGGTGATAAGCTAAATTGCTCAGTGTGTTGCTCCATAGTATTCTTTAATTGTAATCTCATTGGGCGTAAACAAGCATTGACTTTGTGCCACTATAAAAAATCCTCATGCCAGCACAAAGTCCAATCAAACAGATATCCATACCCCTTGTTATCCCAAAAATGCTCAAAATTTGTGGCTGTAACATAGGTGGTATGAATTTTTTACCACTATTTTGTAGCGGAAATATGTTTGCTTTAAGGTGGGAGAGGGCAGCCTCCCAGAGCTGCCATTCTCATTTGTTGCAATTCCCATTTCTGGGATACATAGAATTGGGCCTCTGGAGCTTCAGAAGCACTTGCCAGGGGCTCTCTTTTGGGATTCCTTGAGCACATGTCTCTGAAACAAGGAAACTCAGGGTGCCCCCAGACTACAAACCCTAGCTTTTCCCACTCCTGGGAATTCCCCGGGCACTTTTTTTGTTAGGGGGCAAAGCTAGGTTTTCCTTTTTGCAGAGGAGCACCCTGAGTGCTGCCCACAGGATTAGTCAGGCACCAACCACTCCCAGGAGTTGAGGGAGCCCACCCTGCAGGGCAACAGACAATGTCTATTTCGCCCAATGATGCAAATCAGATGTAGTGGACACATCCGGGCACTGCTAATTTGTTTCATTTGGCAACATTTGTTTATACCAATTGAAACAAAGACTTAAGATACATTTTTTATAAGTACTTAAGTGATTTAGGATATATCTGTACTGGTTCCACACCATTCTTGAAGACACTGCCTAAAACAAAGCCCGACCTATTCCTGCTCTAGCACTTCAAACCTAGAAAGCTCAAAGGTGGAAGGGGAAGGCAACCATTAGGAGTATCCTCATTGCCCTGTTTCACAGTTTGAACTGTGCAGAACAGGAGTGGGTGGGGAGAGTTTATTTTCTGGCAGAAGCCTTGGAAGTGGCATGGATACAGTGCAGGCTAAGTCTCATTCATTTTCAAGGAAACAGGGGCACATATGTGCTTGTTCGATTGAAGACAAATGACCAAGAACAATTTTCACCAGGAATCTGCCCTTTAAACTGTTTTGGAAAATGTACCTAAGGTGAACTGACAGCTTTTCCCCATTTTCTCAGTTATTGCTCTGTTTATAAAAAATAATACTTATTGCCATAAATAATACATATGGCCAGGGTCAACCCTGGAAGGGGGGCAGATTGGGGCAACCACCCGGGGCCTTGTGCTTTGGGGGGCCCCATGGACAGTGCCATACATGCCCTGCCATGGCCGCCATGTGTTGCCGCTACCGAGCGCTGCCGGCTCTGGCCACTTGCCACCTCCTCACCCCCTGGCCCCGCACAGGCTGATATGCCCCAGGCCCCACACACCCCTAGGGATGACTCTGCATATGGCATTAAGTATTGTCTTTAATACAACAATTATAAAATAAAAGCATTCACACTGTGCGTGTCCCCTCCACCCCCTCCATACATGAGCACTCTCTAATTTGATTTTGTTCTTGCTGTTGATAATTCATGTCCTGAGTTCTTGCTTCTGGAAACATGAAACTGAATGCTGTCATGTTGGTCTATTATGCAGAAAGATGTCACACACACTGCAGACTTAGTAAAAGAGGCATCAGAGTCATGAGGGTACTGGCAAATTTAAACTAACAGATGTGTGTGATGTAGATCTGTCTTGAGGACAATAGACAACATACGGATAAACTGAGGAATAGGTGGATTAAAATATAAATAAATAATATTCTGAATGGTGTGCAGTGACCCAGGAGAGAGAATGGTGGAATATTCTGTTAAGAGGCACATATGATCGGCATGGTTGATCAGAAAATTAAGCTGCTGGGAATAGTGGCAGAAATCCTAGTGCTGCTGGCCATGTTAACACATTGTTCCTGGTACTGATGGGCTCACATCCAGGTCTTGATCATCACCAGCATTTGCTCCATGGAAAGAGGTAAAAGGGTTCAAATCAGAGACATCTGCTACAATCATTGAGTACCTTGTTTACTAAATCTAGCAAGAGGAAAAGCCTGCAGTAGCTCAGCTGTTCTTTTGCTGCCGTAATTGGGAAATAATATCTGATTTCATGGGACGCAAAGAAAACAAGGACAGCATGAAACATCAAAGTGTAAACCTTCAATAAGAACTGAGTTCAAGGGCTTTTTTTTTTTTTTTGCTACAAAATA
>NW_017729032.1:227320716-227332650 GCF_001723915.1 Gavialis gangeticus
AAGGGCTTTTTTTTTTTTTTGCTACAAAATACAACACAATGGGGGAAGCAGACATGGAAACATACTTGAATGTCAGTGCTTTCCCCCCAAAAACCCTACTATCTTTGTATGTTCACATCTTAACTGAGCACGCTTCCTTCAATGTTAGCTTTGGCAAACACTCATAAAAGCTGCAAATATGATGGAATAGTGAATGTTGTCACCCTGATTCAGGCTGAATTCTCCCCTTCTCTCCACTTTTATAATGCTGCCTCCAGATGCATTCCACTATGGTAGAAATGTACAAATAAGACTATAGATTTATAACGTACTACTGCCCTTTTCATTTTATGTATGTGAGAAGGGTAGAACACAGGCCAGACTTACATGATAGACTTTTGATAGTATAATTACACTGAACAAAGTTAAAAGATGTTTTACAATATGTTAATATCAGCAAAAGCCTTCACATAGACACAATTATATGTACATGAAAAGAGCTTTACCAACACAACTAACTGATGTGCAAATACCTATACCTGCAATTTTTTAAAACTGATAAATTAACAGAGTGTGCTGCTGTGTATGTAGCAGCATCTCCTACAAGTCTGAATGATGGTGATACAATAATAATAATTTAAAAAATCAGACTGTCATCTCCCTTCATCATTTTTCAAATCTAATTCCTTTGCTAATTAAAATTGACTCATTTGCTTTTTATCTTGCATGCGGTAACTATGCTACTTTTACAATATTTCAAAGGCCCCTAGTTTCATAATTCTGTTTTCCTTGTTACCCTCCTATGATATATGTGGGTTTTCATGTCAGCTTCTCATTGGAGAAGAATCAGTGACATGGGGCCTTGCTATAGCCTTAGTTCTTGTCTGAACATAGATGGCCACAAAAGTACAAAGGCATCCCATCTTCCCAGGATCCTGGTTCAGACCAATTGCTCAGACTGAGGTCCAATGCCCAATGACCATGCCTTGATCTCTTTAATCCAAATCAAATCTGAAGGCTGAGACCTAGTTTGATGATTGCCATAGCTCCTTATACAGAAGCAGTATTAGCAAATACAACATAATGTAACATCTAAAGTCATTGTAACATTTTTACAAGTCTAAAATCTTACCTAAAAGCTAAGAATAGGGACAGAATTATGTGCAACAGTGTCAGTGCATACCTCCTGCTATAACATGTTATGAGGTTCTGCCATTCATCACACCATGTACTTTATTATGTGCATAAGCTTTATTGTAATTTATTGATTACAAGGAAATATAGGGCCTAGGTACCTCGAGGGGGTATTAAGGTACTGCCTAATAATTTCAGTAAGTACTATACAATAATTATTAAAATGAAACAGACCTTAAAACTCAAACAGTCCTACCCTTCTTAAACATGCCTGGCTGGAAGCATTCAATTAACAAAACAAAACAAAAAGATTAAAAAAGGAAAAAAAAAATCATTCAAGAGCCTACTCAAGGGGGAAAAAAAGTCTGAAGCCCACTAATATCAAGCTCTTAAAGATCCAGTAAAGAGGAAGATTTAACCTGGGAATACTCAACCCTCAGCTGAAAAAGCCCTAGACCATCATTCAAATAACTCATAAGTGGAGGGAGGCCTACCTCAAATTTCAGAACGTTTCATATATTCAGATTACAGTAACAAAAATAATTATGAGACAGAAAAATGAGCACGTTCCTTTTCCACATCACCATGTGCCAATCAGCAGAAAAAAAACACACATTAAGCATAAGAAAACTCTAACAACCAAAGATGAGAAACAACCAAAGACCAAAATTATACTTCCACCAACAGCCATCAACTCAGCCAACTCCAGAAGGTACCTTCAAACAGGTGAGCTTGCAATATGCCCCAAAAGACAATTGAGCTACTTCAGGAAAAGCTAGTTCCAAGTGTAACCCTCTCTCCTCCCTCCCCTCTTTGTATTAGAAGTATATTCTCATTTACCAGCCCACTTTCTTTTTGTATTCAGGAGTCTCAGACTGAGAGACCTATATTGAATTCAGTTATAGGAAATCAACAGAAGGAAAGGAGCAATCTGTCAGGTTGGAATGTGACAGCCCATTTAAGGCTTTAAAGAAACCATAATGTTTTCTTCTCATGTCAGATTCAGAAGAGACAAGGAAGCTAATACGTCCTGTGGAATGCAGGGGTTTTGCTCAAATCAATTCTGCACACTCAGAATGCTCCATTTGTACAATATCTAAAAGAAACATTAGGCTCCTATACACATGCAGGGAGCCTGTTCTGACACGCTGAAAATCCAGCGTATCGAATCAGACTCAATTAATTGAGCCTGTTGGAATGGGGCAATTAGAAAGCTCCAGCAGGCTCTAGCATCACACGCATCATCCCCATGCTGAAAAAACAGCAGTGGGGCCCTTTGAACTAAAGCTCATAGAACGAGCTTCAGTTCAAAGTGCCCCACCACCTTTTATTTAGTGCAGGGACACTGATATATGTGATGATTGGGTGCTTTTAATTAGTGTGACTCACTAATTATAGTGCCCCCCCAATGCCTCCTGAAGCATGTGTAAAAATGCCCATTGTTTTCAGCAACATTTGAGCTACAACTATTTCATAACTAAATTTGTAAAACAAAATACAAAGATTTGCATTTCCTATTAGAGAGATAGAGAAGTTTATAGTTACTATAACCAGCCAGTGAGACTGCAATGCTTACTAAATTGCTCTCCATCTCCTTATTGCATGTTAAGAATGTATGTTAAACAGCTTCAGTAAACTGGATGATGTAAAAAACTTCAATATAGTTGACATGGTAAATATCTCCTACTTAATTATATATGTTATCAGTGAAAACAGTTCATTGCAGAATCTACTCCTGACCTCCACATTTGGAAAGCACTCTAAATGCAGAGGCAGCAAATAAAACTATTCTATCACACATGCAAATAAGATGAAAAAAAACACAAATAGTTGCACTTGATGATCAGTTATAAAATCTGTAGTGACTGAAGAATTATGGGACCATCATTATCACCAAAATCCAAACCTGTGTGAAGACTGGAATAGGAATTTGTTGGTAAATCCGTTACAAAGGTAAATATAATCCCAAAATACATTAGATGACACATTTTCAGTATATATTGGCAAATATTAACATAATTGTAAAAGGCACTGGTGAAACATCATGATGTATAATTCTGGCCCCCATGGTCAGGAAAAAAAATAAAATTAGAACAGGTGCAGAGAAGGGCTACTATGATGAATAAGGGAATGGAGAATCTTATGAGAACAGAATAAAAGAGCTTAGCAAAGCTACAATTATGAAGGGATACAATTTCTGTCTATAAAGACATCAGAAGGGTAAAACCGAGGAATGGAAAAGAATTCTTTCAGCTAATGAACTATGTTAGAACAAGAACAAAAGGTTATATATAGGACATGAATAAATATAGACTGGCCGCATCTACACCAGATGCTGACTGCGCGGTAGCCCATTACTGCTGCGCAATAGTACCACATGGCAAGAAGCATGATGCAATGCTACTGCACAGTAGTAATGATCTACTGTGCAGTCAGCATCACCAAAAAGCCAGTTGGGGACTCTGTTGCACAGTAACTCTGGTATCTCAGAAGCTCCAGTATCACGTGTAAATGCAGCCGCTGAAAATCAAAAGAATGTGTCCAACCATCAAAATTTTGAGGTTCCAAAACAGTCTTTCAGTGGTACTTTTCAGGACTGAAAACATGACTCGTTAGTTTTAGGAAGGAGCTTGATCAGTTTATGAAAAGTGTCAAATTATATAGTTGCTAGCAATAGGAGGAAACTAGGCATCTCTCCTTTGCCTGTGTTCTTATTAATAAACCTGTGATTTTCTCTAATCATTCACATCCCAAAGGGAACACAGAGGGGCTCTTATTCAGAGTGTGGACATGAAACATTTATATCTTTTTAGGAAGGGTGTAGACAAAGCAGTTATAATAAATCTGTTGAACACCATCTCAAGAATTAGACTCACACATACTCACTCATTTGCTCACTCTCTTTTACAGTGTAACTCCTTAACTCAGTAGTTCCCAATCTTGGGGTCACAATTATAAAAAATCGGGTCACACAGTCCAGGAGAGGGAGTCATGGGGGGGGCACATGTTCCCCAGTTTTGGGCACAAAACGAGGACAGAGGCAGGCTCAGAGGGTGGGGGGCAGTGGGTGGGGAGTGAGGTGCAATGGCAGGGCCAAGGGGCTGTGGGTGGGGAATAAGGGGTACCTGGAGGGACATGGGGGGCCATGGGTTAGGAGTGAGGAGCCATGCTAAGGAAATGGGGTCTTAAATGAGGTCATGCTATGGAAAAGTTTGGGAAGCACTGTCTTAACTGTAACTCCTTACTCCTTAGCTCTCATAGACATAACTGAGTGTTTGCATGGATAAATACAGAGTTAAAACAATTAAGGTTGTTAGAATTGGCTTTAGGTTGTATTTCTCACTGATTGTGTTTGTGCAGTGTCCCAGGGAGCAGCCGAGGGAAAAACCCCAGGGAGCCCGGGGAGCAGGAACCGGGTGGAGAAAGAAGAGAAAGAAAAGAAAAGCAAATAGAAAGGTTCTTACCTTTAGATAGCACCGTGACAAAACCGGAAGTGGCAGCGGGACCTGAGCAGCTCGTTAGCTGCGTTTTTATAAAGTTGCAGCCAGCTGATGGCCACAGCTGCAGGAGCTAGTCGGGGGAGTTAAAAGCAGCTGCCTGCAAGGAAGAGGGGAAAAGATCAGCAGGAGCGCCCGTGGGGGAAGCACTCTCCGAGCCCCCTCGGAGCGGAGGAGCATGGGGGCTTGCGGCCTGCAGCCCTGGTGGAGAGAGCAAGACCCCGCAGGAGGAGGTTGCCACCGGCAACAAGGCAGAGGGCAAGGAAGCAGGGCCGAGGTGCAAAGGCAGAGAAGAACTGGAGAATACTGAGACCTGGAGGAGCCCACAAAGGATAAGAAGAGGCGGTAGAAGCCAGATCACCGGACCAGGTGGGATCACAGAGGGAGCGGACTGCCCCAAAGAAAAGCAGTGGGGGAGACGTGCCAGGGGGATCCACCGAGAAGACAGTAGGCTGACCCCAGACCGAGTCTAGGATGGTCAGGGGCCTTAGAGATTGTGACTGGTGGCAATAGAACAGGCGGTAGGAGCAGGCATATAAGGGGGCAAAGGGCAGCCCTCAGTCACTGATGTTTTCTACCAATGATATACTTTGTGTTTTACTCTTTGTTACCCACTGTTGGAGGGGATGTGAGGCATAGAGCACAGACAGGGTGTAGCCGATGCCAGAACAGGCATTTCATAGGAGGAAAAGGGCAGAAGGGGGGAGCATTTAACCGGAGTCCTATAGCCTACTGAGAAGAGGGCACCAAGCCCCAACGATCAGAGGGATGTGGCCAAAAACCATCGAGATCCATCAAGGTGTGGTGTAAGGGCGAGGTAGAGGGGAGGTGGAGCCTCGCAGAAGAAAATCGTCCTGTGGTCCCTGGTATGAGGAGCGCCGATAATCAATCCCCACCACTGTGATAAGGTCAAAATCATGGCAGGAGAGATTGGGGAGAGACGATTTGGGTTGATGACATCAACTCGTTGAGATCACAGGGACGGACAGGCGGACAACTTCAAATGTCCGGGGGTGCAGAGCACATGACCAGATGTTTGAAACCAGGGGGGTACATGCAGCTGTAGTACAATAGACTCCGGCCATGTCTACACAAGACATTGACTTTCCAGTCATTACTGCACAGTCATTTAGTGCTTCTATAAACACATACTAAATGACTGTGCAGTAACCCATGTCACTGCGCAGTAGCACTGAGAAAACAGCTTTTTGTAACACTGACTGCGCAGTAGCCTCAGGCTACTGCGCAGTCAGTGTCTCATGTAGATATGACCTCCTATGTGGTGCTTCCCTACAAATAATAAAATTATTTTTCTTAAATTGTAATTCAGGCTTGTATATGTAAATAGAAAAAAATCAAAAGAATAAAAGTAATGTACAAACTTATTTTAGAAAACGTCATTAACTTCTTTTGAACATCTAATGAAAATTAAATCTCTCCTCTCATTTTTTATTGCAATATCATGGATACTTCTTCTTTGTATCTCTAAATTAATACATAGGGGCCAATCCTGAGCTGACCTTACACAGATTTGAAGTTAGGGAAAGCAATTTGCCTTGTGTAAAGACAATATGGTGTGAGCTTTTCTTGGGGAGGGAGGGCAGTCTTTAACACATATGCAAATTATTATGCCCTAAGGAAAATATTTTTGATCAATTTACATAGTAAATGTAAGGAGTAAAAAATAAGTGCAGACAAAATGAAGACAGATATATTCCAGAATAGTCATTAGCCTGATGTTTGGCGCATTCAGCTGCAAGAAAGTGCAAGATCAAATTCCCTTACAAAATGGGATTTCTGTCATTTTTACAGTTTTATTCAGATGCAAAATAAAGAAACAGGCACAACTTAAAATCTACTCATAATATTCAGAAAAGGATTAGCAGGTAGGTTGTAGTCAGGCAAAGTTAGATAGGGGGCTGAACAATATCAGCAAGGATTATAAACCTCTTACTGTCTTCTTTAATGCCCCAATTCACCATCTTATGGGAAGTGTTTAGGGGCATAGACAGAAATGACAATTTTTACCCAACCTGGCCAAAGAAAGTGGTCTATAGCTGTGACCAAACACAAGTGCAAAACTGCAGACCGCTTCAAAAATGGCCATTTGGGTAAAAATCTGAACCCTCACTGCATGAGGGGTCAGATGATGTTTCAAAACAGAGTATCTTCTGTAACTTCTGTCTCCACTGACTCCTAGACTGTCGCTGTTTTCAGAATGGGAGGGGGGAATGGAGTGGAGAGAGTTTGGCCTGGGGGGGGGTTTCAGCCCACACTGGAGGGTAGGGTGGGAGTACTGGGGCACCCCCCTGATGTGTGTGTGTGTGTGGGGGGGTGTTCCAATCCACCCACCCCACCCTCCAGCACTGGCTTGGGAACCCCTAGGCTAGAGTGAGCTCCCCCTCCACCCTTTTCCCCCTCCCATTCTGAAATATGGGCTGGGAGGGAGGAGAGGCCATTGCTAGGGGTAACTAGCTGCAGTCTCATAGTGAGCAGCTAGATTCCTCTCCCCCCTGAAACCAACAGTGAACTTCCGTTTGGTCCGGGGGATTGTTGTAACTCAGAACGCTTCCTGCAAAGAGTTCTTAGTTATAGCTGAGAGCTGCACTTCCCAAGCACTTACATATCTAAGAATATACTTAAGTTCCCAGATGAATAGAGAGGAATAGTAATTGTGTCCTCAAAATTGTATATGTGCTTATGTGGCTTGCTGAATTTGACCTAATATTTGCCACAATATTAATTTAAAAAGCCAAGAGAAAATATTTTGTAATCTGTATATATTTCTCATGAGATTCATGTTATAAAATATACATGCTGTAGTCACAGACAAAAAAACCCTCCATACTTTGTGATTAGTATTAGAAGAGGAAACTGATTAGCATCTTGGCATATAACGGAAGCCCTTAACTTTGTTATGAAGGTGTTCATAAAAAGGTGAAAATGAAAACTTAGAAGGACAATAAAATGTTATTGCCAGGCTGAACTTAGTTGAAAGGGTATGAAAGTCAGATGAAAGTTACTGAAAATGTGTAGAAGTGAAGCAGCGCAAAAAAATAAGTTCTATTTCTATAAAAATGCTTGCATAGTAATAAAGTGCTGTCATCTCTATAATATTGAAAACAAACTTTGGAGAGCCTGGACTTGGGATCAACTAACTTGAGACAAAAGGCTAATTTTCAGAAAATCTTAGCACCAAATACATTTGTAATTGCAAGGGTCATATAGGTAACTCCAGTGACTTCAATTACTACCCATGGGCATGAAGGCTCTAACACAGGGGGGAAAAATCTTTAAGTTTATTGTTATTTAGGAAGACAGTTGTATATATTTAATCTCCATCAATTTCAAAGGAACTTGAGTCATTTCCTGAAAGGAGACGTTTTCCTGAATCAGGGACAAGGTGACAAGACACAGTGTGATAGTTTAGACCTTGCAGCTAGGGACAGACATTACATACAAAATGGTTTAAGTGATCAGAAGCTGGTTCAAACCTGTAACAGAACAGATGTTCAGTGCAAATAAACCAGCTTGAAAATGTCTGGAACTAGTCTGAGATAAACTTGATTGAATGTAGTATCAGAATCAGACTTAACTGTTTTGGTTTGAACCAATTTATGCAATGTCTATCCCAGGCCCCTTGATAGTTTAAGATAAACCAGACACCCCCAGCATCCCAGGATGCTCTCTGGGCTGGGTGGGGCTCTCTGCTCCACAGCAGGGCTGGCCCTTCCCCTTTGCTCCCTGGCTGCAGTTCGGCAGCAACTTGCAGGCACAGCAGCAGCTGCCTGGCTTTTCCCTGCTAAGTAGGGATTATTCCCCCCTCCCCGCTGCCTTATGCAGACACCTCAGCATTAGCTAGCAGACCACATGCTAGCTACAGTCCGTGCTGTGGGAGACAACCAAGGCATACGGACTTTTTGGAGCTGATCAACAGGTAGCTTAATGTCTTTCCTTGGAAAAGCTATTTAAGAAGAGCTGTTTGCTCCTCCCTCCCTCCCACCACTCCCTGCTAAGCAGGAAATCCTCCTCCCCTCTGCCTTGCTGAAAGGTGTGCATTAACTAGCAGACCACATGCTGGCTATGGTCTGTGCTGAATCAACAGGTAGAATCAACAGATAGCTGGTAATGTCCCTTTGTTGTTTTCTTAATATGCTGATAAACACTGAGTTAGGGGGTGATAAATACTGATATCAATTTCCTGCTGAGTTAATCAGAGCACCCTGCCAGGGCCTGGTCAGATCCCCCTCAGCATAGTTCTGTGGAAGGAAGGGAGGGCTGCTTTAGTGCCCCCCGGCTTCTAGCCTGAGCCACTGCAGGCATGTGCCTGTATTTCTGGGATGTCTGTGCAGTTACAAAGTGATTTAAGCTAGCCAGGTTAGACTAACCTGAAAAGATTGAATAAATTAGGCTCAGGCTTTTTGAATGTCTGTCCCTGACTACCTATCACTTCATGACCTACTGCCAGAGCTGGTATCAACAGGCACACATTAGCTGGATTCATAATAGTCTAGAAAAGTCTGGTGCTCTTCTGGAAGAGTGTTCTCCATAATAGGCCTTATACTTCAGGATTCATTTTCTACTGGAGCACTAAAATGTTAATGTCCTGGTCACATTGCAAAGCCCATTTTTATTCCATCATTTCTAAGTCTGCTGAACAGAATGTGGTCAGTGATAGCTACACTTATGGAGTTAAAATATTGTTTATGTTTTAATTGCATCTTTTTAATTGACTAAATAGTGAAGTTAGTTTGAAACAGGAAGAGTAGGGAAAAAAGGAAAAAAAAACACTTGAGAGAGAAAGATTTACATAATTAGAAGCATGAATGATCAAGAGAACAAAAGTAAAAGATAATCTCTCATTCATGCCAGCTCACATACAGTTTTATTTACAGCTGTAGTGACAAAAGCTAATTATACAGTTATGAGGCGATAACATGGCAGGAATAAAGCTAGTTACCCTGTACTGAATGATTATCATCATTTCTAATAAATTTACTGCAGGGAGGCCCAACTTCTCCGGCATCAGGATCAACATCAACAATTTGCCTGGAGTGTGAGGGCCTCACCTCATTTTCATGTAAATGTATTTAAAAATACACACATTCTCTCACACAGTTTGGTAGTACTTGAATTTTCCAATGGAAATTAATAAAAATAGTTTGAATTCAACTATAAGCATTTACAATTAGAAATTATTCCAACTAGATTGTCTTTTTGAGGTGTGTTCACATAGAATCTATTCACAACAGGCTCCAGGTTCATGAACCTCTAGTGCCAGTACTACACCTAATTCCAAAATAGAAAACATTCTAATTAATTTTTAAGGAGGCTTTTATTTCTACCAAACTCAACAGCAGGAGGACTCATGTGATCTGAAATTGGGCTACCTAACACGAGCACTACAGATCAATTAAGAACTCTGAATTATTGTGTAAAAATTAGAGTTTGTACCCTGATCAGATACCCTACAAAATGCATTTTAGAAGCTTCTTCTCTTTCAAATAAACTCTTACTTGGATGGTTAGGTAACATTTATACTCTCCTCCAGACAAATGGCCTGAGAAATATGCTGACAATTGCAGACCCAACATTTAAAACAAGATATACATTAAAGATGCCAGCATGCAGACAGATACACAGGTGGTAAGATTTTTCTCAAATTTCCCATTTTTGGAAATTAATAAAGTGCTTTTTTGGCCTATAAGCCTATCTAGCTGAAGTATAAGGGCCTTTGTACATGTGATGGGGGTTTAGTTGCCAGAGTTTTATTGTATGCCCTGTAAATTGAAAGGGGGGGGGGAGTTAATTGAAACCCACCATTTCAATTTGTCCATCATATTAGAGTGAGGGGCCTGATACTTTTTTTTTGTTGGGGGTGGGAGGGAGAGCTGGAACCTGCCCATGCATTACTGGAGGTGAGCTGCTAGTGGACTGAGCAGCCCTTGAGCAGTGGGGGGCCTTGGTTCTTCCCTCTGCAACACTGGCAGCCCTGGCACCACATGGGTGGGATCTTAGTGGGCCGAGTGCTGCCCCAGCTTGGAGGCAGCAGTCAGCCCTATCCAACTCTTCCCCAACCCCGAGTTGGGGCAGTATCCAGCCTGCTAGCAACTTGCCCAGGTGGCCATGGGGAGTGCCACCACTGTGGAGAGAAGACCTGGGGCCATCTGCAGCTTAGGGGCTGCTCAGGCCACCAGCAGTTTGCTCCCCCTTCTCCCCCCAGCTGCAGGAGAGGTAGGCAAAAAAAAAGAAAAGGATAAGGCCCCTTGCTGCTTCTGCCTTCAGCAGGCTCCTGCAGCCAGCAGGATGCCTAGGGCTGCCCAGGAACAGGCTGCTTTGCCTATGGAGCAGTGCGGGAAGGCAACAAGACAGCACCTGGGTTTGCTGGCAGCCAAAGAAGGTAGCGGGGACAGTGAATAGGGCCCTGGAAGCCCAGGCAGGCTGCTAGATGCCCAAGTGCAGCCTCAGCTTGGAAGCACCCAATCTAACACTTCCCTGAGCCCGTTCAGGCTTCCAGCACCCCATGCACCATCCCTCCCACCTCTTCTGTCTGCCAGCAAACCCAGCCACCCTCCTGCCTCCTCCCCATGCTGTCCCAAGGGCAAGCCAGGCTATTCCCAGATGGCCTCAGGCATCCTGCCAGCTGCAGAAGCCTACTGAAAGCAGAAGCAGTGAGGGGTCCAGTCCTTTTTTCTGTAGAGCCTGCCCACCTCTCCTGCACCTGGGGGGTGAGCTGACGGCTGCATTGTTGCAATTTACAACTTTGCAGACTAAACTAAACATTGAGACTTAGTTTAGTTTGCAACAATGCAAACTCATTTAAAACCCCCCAAACTCTTGCACATGTACAGTGTGATGCCATTAAGCCATACAAAGTAATGTTTTCATTATGTGTACATGGTAATGACATCATGTGTACCAGTGCCCTATAACTACAAACAAGAAGAGACAATGACAAGACTGTGATTCACTCTGAGATCTGCAGTCAACATGGGGAGCTGGTGTGGTCATTTTTGGACAGGATAAGTTCTCACAAGATAAATGAGAAAGATGGTCTAAATCACTATTTGTTGTCTTGATGTTTCTTAAGCAATAATTTTTTATTAGTGGGAAATTTTAGGAACTGGGCTAATGAAGAAAAAGCAATCTGGATCTTCTCTAACAACTTACAGCCCATCCTATAGTATGTGGGGTTATTGTTACTTGCACAAAGAATAAGGGACAAAAATCAATAGAATTCCCTGTTTTCATTTTGTTTTTATTTTACTGTTTTATATTATTTCATTTTGTTTACTTTTATGTATCATGATATATTATGTTCAAT
>NW_017729032.1:227337650-227356391 GCF_001723915.1 Gavialis gangeticus
GATTTTGTTTTTATTTTACTGTTTTATATTATTTCATTTTGTTTACTTTTATGTATCATGATATATTATGTTCAATTTCACTGTTGTTTAAAGCACTAGAATGTGGAATGTGTGTGTTTATATATAACTACAAATCATGTAATGCTATTAATATATAATATATAATTTTACAGTTAAATCTGTTTTACCATTTTAACACAAGCTGTAAATAAACTACTATTACTTGTAGTATTCAGTGGGTGCATCAACACATTCATTAAGGTGCCTTAGATACTGCACATTTAGTTTAGTACTTGCTTAATAAAGTACTAACTAAATGTGCAAAACCCTAGTGTTACTTCACAGTAGCTTTAGCACATGGTTATTTAGTGATGCTTCCTGTACATTAGCCTAATAACACAGCACAGTAGGCTATTAGGATGTTTTTTGCCATGACACGCTACCACACAGTGTTATTAGGCTAATGTGCACTAAGTGTCTCATATAGACTCTTACTGCACATTAGCTGTAGTACTGCACATTAGACAATAGAAACTGGTAGCATAATTGTAGCACCTGCATGTCCCTACTACAAAAAGTCTTAGAATTGAATTAAGGAAAGGCACAAGTCTGAATACAAATGTTACAAAAACAAGGAGAACAGGAGCATCCTTCCATATGGCCAGATGATGCACACACTAATTAATTCTTAAACTGTTATAATTTATAAGATATAAATAAATAATTTCTGGTTATATATCTGATAACATCCTGTTGGCATTGTAGCAGAAGTATAGTAATAAGTTATTTGACTCACCTTCAAACCCCTCCACTGACTACTTTCAGGTGGATGTTCTTCTATACATGGAAGAATCCACAAGAGTATGATTCTGAGGTGGTAGAAGCTGACTTATTTGGTAGAATAAGGGGAGAGGAGGGATTACATTGTGAAAATCCTTACACCTTTCTTCCTGTGTTGGAGAAAGTAGTTAATCAAGGGACTAAGAGTGGGACAGGATCATAGCTGACAAAATCAAGTAACAGGGAAATATGCTGCATGGCCATTCTTTACTTCTCCATTATCTCCACCTAAAGCAGTAAAAGGTTATCCTTGTTAGAACCTAGTTAACCACATCCATTAAACTTTGCCTTACTGTCATTGACAAACCTGCTGTCTTCATAGAGCATGAGAATGGACACCTTATAACAGGGATCAAGAAACTCTCTTACTTTAAGAGGAAAAATATAGCTGAGTAAAAGCCAGCTGAAGAAAGGTAAGGAACCCACAGGGAAGATAAAGAAAGGAGCTACAGATCTGAAGACAGCTGTTTCAGGCAAGATAATCCTGCAATAAGCTACAGGGGCAGTGCTTTAAGTGGACAGGTAGCTGAAAAGCAGCTGAAGGCCAGGTGATCAGACTACAGTAGATTAGAGCAGGCTGAGTAATAGGCAAAGCAGAAATCCTTGGGTAAACTGAAGGTCATGTGCCAAGAAGGGGTAGAACCCAGTATACTAGAAGTCTGGCTCCTGAGCTAGAGAGCTCTCTCTGGTGCCAGCTTCTGCTTGGGGGAGAGCTCCTTCAAGGGTGAACCCAGGCAGCATAGGTACAGAGGAAAATTGCAAGGAGCCAGAGGATAGAGGGTAGGAGTTTGCTGAGCCCTGGAGAGACCCAGAGAGGATAAAGGATTATGTTTGAGTATAGGCTGGTAAATACCAGAGGCCTGGGAGTCACTACAGGAGTGGCTTAGAGACCACAGGGGTTGGTCCTCATTGTTTTGAGTCCTGCAACACTGAGGGGACCAGGGACTGGAGGGGTTGATGCTAAATCAGGGAGCCTGACACTGAAAGGCTGACACCTGAGCAGATGAACAAAATTAAAGTTATACCCACAAGTCATAGGTGCAACTATGGCTGAGGCTGAAGGCAATGACTAGGGCTGATAGGGTTACAATTAGTGCCAGAGAGGCTACAGGCCCAGTGAAGAGAGGAAGGGGAAAAGGGGCCCCTGGCCCAGAGGACTGTGTAAAAGGAGCCCAGAGCACAAGGTTAAGTGAACTACTTTTGGCTATGTTTGAGAATAAGCAGAAGAGTCCTTCTCAGGGCAGGACATTGAGGCTGATGATGGGTGGAGCCAAGTGAAGCACTTAGAAGTCTCATGCTAGTTTCTGAGGGCAATCTTCTTGATTGTATAAGCATTTCACCATCAAGGCATGGCAGATTAGACACCAGGGCCACCCTGGGAGGCCAGAGTGTGGCAAACAGGACAAGTGGGCCACTTGGCGGGCATAGCACAGCCAGAATCAAAGGTTGGGTTCTGTTACACACCCACTTACAGACCTGCACACATCACATTTTGGGTAGTTTTGAGGGAACTCATACTGCTGTAATCCCTGTGTGCACTAGAAAGTTATGCTAGGGAAGCAAGATGATTCTGGTATTTAATTGATATTGCTCTATTACACTGAAAAAGTAATACTCATCTATACTGAAGAACAAGTTTTTAGCTGAGCCAGTCTTATACTGCGAGGTGCATTTTCTTCCCAAATTCTAGGTATGGGATATATATACAAAGCAAAAGTTTACACGTGCCAGAATCTGAAGTGGACTCTCTTTTGGTGTTCAACTTAAAATACCCAAATGGGAAACTATAACCAAAAATGAAGGCACCAATTTTTAACAATAACCTGCACTGTCTAATGGCAACACATGCTGAAACCATAAAGTACATAGAAACCCTACAACTGTTTTCTGGTTTTGTTAAACTTAGACAAGTAATTCATTTCTACTTTACTTCTTCCTTCAACAAACTGTTGCGCACTATAGTAGTACTGGAGGTTAGCAAGGAAAATGAGTACATTTAAAAAAATACATCTGTTCCGTCTTCCCAAAAGGCACAACTTCATTTAGATAAGATTGAAGTAGAGTAGACTATATGCAGCACATGCCTTTCACCCCTACTCACCATTCCTCAGCTTGACACTAATGCATCCTAACAATGACAGCCAGAAGTTGTGTAAAAATAGAAACATTTGGCAAATGGTTCAAGTTGTCAAAAAAAAAATCTTGTAAATTGTTCTAGGTTGCTGTGTCAAATAATGTACTTTAGTTTTGTTATAATTACAAATTGACATAGGAGAAGACAAAAATTTTGTCCAACTCTTTCTAACACATCTATCTTCTTTCTTGTCTGTCTTTGAGAATGCTTTGCAGTCAACTTTCTCTCCACAAGAGAAGGCTGAGGGGGGACCTGGTGACCGTCTATAAACTCACTAGGGGGGACCAGAAGGGTTTGGGGGAGACGCTGTTTCCCCTAGCGCCCGCTGGCATAACAAGGAGTAATGGGCACAAGTTGATGGAGAGGAGGTATAGATTGGACATCCGCAAAAACTACTTCACAGTTAGGGCAGCTAGGAGCTGGAACCAACTTCCAAGGGAAGTGGTGCTGGCCCCTACCCTGGGGGTCTTTAAGAAGAGGCTGGATGCCTACCTGGCTGGACTCATTTGAGTCCTGTTTTTTGTTTTGGGGTTTTGTTGTTCTCCCGCCCTGGCGGGGGGTTGGGCTAGAAGATCTACTAGGTCCCTTCTGACCCTAAATCTATGAAACTATGAAACTTTCATTCATGTTTATCTTTCTGTGAGAATTAAAAAGTAACACATTATCCAATAATTGTATCACTTTCTACTGATGGCTCATAAATCAGAAGTCTGGCAAACATACAAAGGAATGAGTTTACTCAATTTCAAAAGCAAAAGAATGACCTTCCTCCATACTTCAAAATGTTCTGCAGCAAGAAAAATTTTGTGAGGGAAAAGAATCCAATCAAAAACCTAATCCAAACCATTATTGACAGAAACGTTTTAATGATCTCTATTAAATCCCAATTTAAAAGTTATTCTTTCTGATGAATAGTTTTTCAAAAAAATTAACATTTTCAGTTTTCCAGTATTTTAACAAATTAGCTCCACAAAGGCTTCAGGATGTTTAAAAAAATTATTGTTTTTCAGTTGTCCAGGTAAAATGTTAGATATGTTATCAAACCATGCTAAAATTTTGAAAAACAAATATCTGTAGCTGGTTTGGAACAGCTTATGACAGCCTAACAATTATTTGAAGAAATCATTTGGCCAATGTTTCTGATCAACTACTACCTTTAAGGAAATAGCTATCTGCAATCAATTCACAAACAGAAAGAGGCAACTTTCATCAAATACATTATTCATTACAAATTAGTCACCATGCTCTGTTTCAAGAACAGATGGTACTTTGATTCTTTTTTGTGTTCTTGCTTTGTCTGTGCCTTGAAACATTTTAGGCGACTCAGGAGACTTTCAATTTTGGACATAAAGGTTGAGAGAGACCATTATTTAGCCCATGTATTGAGGATGGACTTTAAGCCCTGTGGCAGGATGTACTTCATTTTATGACAGTGCATTTATTATATCTGTTTTTTTCTCTTTATGGAAGTTGTTACCGGTGATTTTGAAACCACAAAAATAAAGAGACTAAAGCTTCATTTATAATGTATTATTGTATTTTGCTAATATTAAATATTAAATTAAAAAACTGAAACTAGAGATAAGGGAATCTGAGAGAAGATCAGACATCTTTAATACAGATCCCAGTTGCATGGTCTGCAGACTAGTGTTTAATATACTGGAAGGGTTTTAATAGATACATTTGCTACTAAATTGGAAAACGAGTTGCCAAAACAATATAAACATTGATTTAACTTCCCTATTACTGAGGCTTAAAAATCAGAGTCCCATATTCCAAGTTTTACAGAAAATAACATTGTAGGTGCCAACTGACCTGGTGCTCTTGGTTAGGACCAGACTTTATCTTGCTGATTGTGGGGCTCCTAAATTTGTTGTAGAAGAAGCAGTCCCTCCTGTCCCCATATCCAACAACAATCTGTTGCCCTGTAATATAGGACCTGCTTTCCTCTATGTACCCTCCAGCCTGAATAGATATCCCAGAGAAGGTGCATATAAAAAGGTGTTTCTGAGACACATGGTATACAGTGACACTAATCAGCTAGTAAAATATTAGTGGATAAAGAAATTCAGGAGAAAAGTAAGAAAATTATAAAAGAATATATTTAGAACAACTAAAAGGCAACATTATGATAGCATTTGGTACTCTAAAAGACAAAAAATAAATTGCTCGTTAGGACTGAAATTAACTGTAAGCAACTGCTTGGCAAGGAAAAATAAAGATTTTTTAACCAAACAGAATAAGGCAGGAGATTTGAGCAACAGCAAGTGATCTATTTGGTATGAGATTGACCCTATCTTCTGTTTGCCTCCTAGTCTATCCCTTTATGCACCATGTTTAGACCTTACCCAGGTGTGCAGGCCTCAGGGAGAGAAATCTAGCAGCAGAGAAAAATTTCTCAGCAGAAAAATTCTACAATTAATTCCCTGTTCCTGACTAGCCCTTCTGCATCCCTCTTCTCTTTCCTGCTCTAAATATACATGTGCCTGGGTAGAGAGATAAGTTGTCTACAAACCAGTTCCTATAATGGCTCCAGAAAGAAACAAATTAACATCTTAGTGCCATACTCAAGAAACATTAAATAAAATGGACGGTTTTGGTGTGTACAAGGAATGATATATATGGGGAAGGGCAATGTACATCACTCAGGTTGCTTTTGGATAACCTGCAGGGTTGACCCTAAATATGAAAATATAGCATCCAATGTAAATATCCAATAAGAATTTAATTGGAATACCATGAAAGATTACCTCTTTTCTCTTATAAGATTTACCATGCAACCATTAGTGGGAACAGATGATTAGAACCTCACTCTTAAATGTGCTCTAAAGATGGAAAAATCCAAACTATGAAGAGTTTTTTTCTTAATGAAGTTGTAGAGCAGCATTGGCTGCTTGCAGATGATAAAAAAAAGAAAAGAAAAAAAAAGGGGTTTACTGAAAGCAGCAGCATGTTACTTCAACCCAGCTCTACAGATCTGTGTAGATTTGTATACATGGGATCCTTCAGCTGGGCTTGCTGGCAGCCTTATCTAAAGTTGATTTAATCAGCTATTAGATAAAGGTGCCAAAAAAGTCCCACTAAAGCACCCAATCTATAAAGACATTGGGCAAGGCACATCCAACTAACACGCTTCCTCTTCTTGGCATGCACTGGGTTCAGTGTGGGAGAGTGTGGAGTTTAAAGCATAAGGGACTTTTTTTAATGTCTGCAAACAGCTGTTATTGTGATTTAACTGTCACTGATCTTATTGTTGGTTCTGAACAAAGGCTACTACAATGGACAACACTGTTACATAGAATTTGCTAAATGAGATAAGTCCAATAGAAAACTGCATAAATATTAGCCTGTGTGATGCATCTAGTATTCGCTTAGGATTCAGATTCAGCTGATTTGGTGGACAATGTTTCAATTCCGTGATTCGAATCACTGTCTTGAATTGATTCGGCCAAATCTGATTCGGAGATTTGGCTGCTGCCAAATCAGCCGAAACTCTGAATCACACAGGCCCAATCCCATGCCCACTCTCCCAGCCCCGCCAGGCCCCAGCTTCCAGCTCTTTGAAAAAACAAAAGCCCGCAGTGACCGGCTGCTATTGCGTGGGGGCAGCGGGGGTGGCGATCCCTTCTGCCCCCCATTGTCCCATGCTGCATTGGAGGCTCCGCCACAACCAGGAGCTGGGGTGGGTGAGGCAGCCATGGGGGGGCTGGGGGAGCAGGCAGGGGTCCCTCCATGATCCCCTCCTCCCTCCTCCAGCCCCCCACCCCCTACTACCAGCATGGAGTCCGGGTACAGCTCCCTGCTGTAGCCAGCAGGGATGGCCCAAATCCCCAAAGCTCTCTGAATCTTTTCTGAATTGATTCAGAGAGCTTCAAATCCATTTGGACCTTTTAATTGTTCCCCTGATTTGATTCGGATTTGGAGATTCGGTCACCAAATCAGGCGAATCTCCTCCGAATCAAATCAGCACCCAAAGTTTTGCATGTCCCTAATAAATATTAGGTAAGTTAGAATATAGTGAAACCCATTCAAATCAATTACAGTAAAAGCTGTTATCCAGCTAACAAAATATGTGGTTAATTGACAGGCCCGAACAGATGTCCTTGCCTGTTTGGGCTGCCGCTTCTCCCGCTGCATCGCTGGCCCTCCCACAGCATTGCCCCCTCTCCCACAGGCCCTGCGAGCCCTGCAGGACAGAGAGGCAGGCCCCACCCAGCCTGTTATTCCCCCAGGTCATGGGGGCTCAGCAGCACAGAGTGCTTTGCCCCAGGCCGTTGGGGCTCGGAGAAACTGGAAGTGCCACGGTGGGCACTTCCAGTTTCACTTTATCTTACAAGCCAGCATGCCACTTAGTAGAGCATGCCGGCTTGTAAGGTGCCAGATAACATGCCTTTTACTGTAAATATATTAAATAAAATGCACTAAAAGCAAATAACACGTTTTAAAATGCTTTAAAGAAGTCATAAATTGGATACAGAAGCCCACTGTGATAGCAGAGTATATATATCACATTGGACTTCTGTATGGTAGGCTTCTAGTATTTTTAAATGGAATTGTCATTTTTTCCATACTAGATATATGTTACATGTTCCATAGATGTATTGCCTATACATAGACAGACAGATAGACCTATCTATCTATCTATCTATCTATAGGCCATGGATCTCTGGATTACTTAACTGCTAAATAGTTAATCAGTTTAGGAGGAAAAAAACAAACCAAAAACAAAACAAATCAAAGAAAAACCTAAGTTGTCTTTATTTTTACTTCCTTTGTAATTTGAATGTGATTTGAAATTAATCTACCTGATTAATGAACAAAGCCACATAACTGTATAGTTGATGGGAATAATGTTAAATGATTTATTTGTTATTTGTACAATGTCATTGTTTCTATCACAACAAATGCCAAGTGTTAAATTATTTACAGGAAAAAAAGAGAGAAGATTTTAGTTTATTCTGATCATTCTAATTCAGATGCTATGCATAATATCAGCAGGATATCAAAATATCCTCTTTCTCTCTGGAGAAACCTTAAACTATTCTGAATTTTATTTAATTACAAAATACTATAAGGTAAAATAAGATGATGACACAGCTAAACAAAAAATGAGTATTCAAATAAAAATATGTAATATTATTTAATCAAAATATATTAAAGATACATTAGTAATCAATTTCATACATACTATTCACTCCATTAATATTAATAAATTACACTAGCATAGAACTGGAATGATTTACTGGTAAATAAGAACTACTCCAGCCAAAAATGTTACCAGATAGGTTAGCCATGTTCATTATTGTGTACATTTAATTAACATTATCTGCTTCCTTTCTGCGCATTTTCCAGCATTCAGTCCTTGATTCAACAGGCCCTCCTAGTGCTATACAATTTAACATATATTTAAATATTCACAGATTTTGATTGTAGGTAAATTCATGCTTAAGAACTTTGCCAAATGGTGACAAGACCCTATTTGGAGCGAGGGGCGATCTGCCAGTTTGCCCAAATTTACAGACAGCAAAACAACAAAGAAAATAATAATGTCCTAATTTGGAATATAAATGATTAAACAAATGTGATGAATTTGATTTTTTTTTTTTTACTATTTAAGGACATACAGAGAGCTCTTGAATAGCCAAAATTTCAGCTCAATTAGGGCTAGATAGAAAGGCATCTGAATGCCATGCTATGCAATTTTCCTCACCAATATATTGCTCTTTTGGCATTCAACATGCATTCTGTTCTAGGACTGAAGTTTCACCAGCGATGGATTTATCCCTACATACGCAATTTTGCTGAAGACAATGGAGTTACATCAATGATGAATGTGGCCCATTATTCTGAAGAAACATACAGTATTTGATTTGCATTCAGATCCCAAGTCTTTTATTAACCATGGCAAGTTAATGAACAGTACTGAAAATTTCAGGCATACTGTTGATCTTATCATCTTTCAAAAACGTTCATGTTCATAATCTCAGATGTGTAAGCACTTCAAGGCCATGTAGGTACATTGAATCATCTCTTATACAATTTTTAAGATAGGAAAAAATGACAATTCAATTTAAAAATAGTAATAATAATGACATGCCTTTCATTTAAGTTTTAAAGAAAGATATATTACAATATTGACTACCTGTCTTTCTTTGGGTTGAGGTCTTAAACAACCTTTGTATCTGTAATGGGGTGGTCCCTTTAAGAAGGAACAATCAGCTGTGTTAAGAAAGCTCAGCTGTGGAACATGTTTCCGTGGAGGAATAAGAGAAAGCAAACTTTCTGGCAGGCCTGCAGAATTGAACCCAGGTCTTGACCTCGCCAGAAAAGCCATATATCCCAATTTACCACTTTGCTGCTATTCCCAAAGGCTGCATAAGACCTGTCTAAATCCTCTATCAGTGGCTGAGTCTCCATCTGCTCCCTGACACTTGAGTGGCTGGCTCTTGTCATCAGACTCTACACTTCCCCTAGATAAGCCCAGGGAAAGGAACAGGAAGTGTTGGGACAACAAGGTACTTTCTGACCTTAGACTTCACTTTTCATAATTTTATTCACTTCCTTACCTGTCTCATCTGTGGACTTCACTACCCACTTCTGGTTTCCAGGCTTGGCTTGCTCACAGACCTCACTCCCCCCTTAATCTCCTAATTTCCTGACACAGCCCATCCCGGCACCCTGCTTGTCCTCCACACCTCTGATTTATACTTACATTTGTTGGCCCCCCAGGCAGGACCACCCACATCCTGCCACTGACACTGAGAGGAACAGCCTGCTACAAAGAGAAGCCAAGCTGCTGTTCTGAGGCCAGAAGAGAAAAGCGTTGTCCTCCTAGTGCCTAGGAGAGAATAGGAGATTTTGGTTTCTTCCTTTACTTAAAGACTGAATTTTGGAGAACCGGCAGAGGTTCTCATAAGGGTGCAAATTCTTTTTCAAGAGCGATCTAACTAAACCTGCTTACTGTGTCGCCTTTTAGATGCTGTATGCACACAAAAGGCCTTGTTATATGGTATATTTAGGCAGTTTCTGGAGCTCTTAACCCCTGAATTGGTTGCAGGTTCACACCTTTATGTGGCTTAAAGCACTCATTATGCAGCTCAAAGTTACACCACGGCAGGGCAGAATTATTTCTAATACATAATTTTGCTTCTGTTTTATTAAGGTGTGCCCACTCCCCACAGCTATTCCACCCAAGTTGAAATCTCCCCATATCTCAGGATGCTCCAGGGCTATGGTGCTTACTCTTCTTGCCCAGCAGTAGCAGAGAGCCAGTTTGGACAGTGTTGGAAAGCACGGTGGCCTCTGGGCACTCTAGAGCTATAGCCCTCACTCTGCCCAGCTGGAGCAGTGAGCTGGTCTGGGCGGTGGGCCCCTGGACACATTGGGCAGAGCAAGAGCCACAGCCCTAGGGTGCCTGGTGGCCATGGTGCCTCCTGCCAGACCAACTCTCTGCTTCTGCCAGGCAGAGCAAGCACCTCAGATCTGGAGCACCCAGTGGCCATAGTGCCTTCTGTTATTGCCCAGACTGGTTCACTGCTCCCGCCAGGCAGAGCAAATGCTGCAGCCCTGGAGTGCCTGGCAGCTGTGGTGCCTCCCATGAGGTCCCTCCATGGTCAGAAATGCCCTCTCAGCCACAGGTGCCCCATCCTTTACGCCCCAGGATTAAAATGGGCTCAGATTTATGGGGCTCAAAGAGTTTTTAATGACAGAAAAACACAAAGAAAATTATGGGATCCTTCCTCCCATTTCATAGTGATGATGAATTACAAAATGGTCTAAAAATTAAAATCCATGCAATATAGCTTGGCCAATGTGAAAATGTGATCCTTAGGGTAACCAGATGCTTCAGGGTAAGTTTAATCGGCCTCTTTAGGACAGACTTTATTTTTGGTAGCTAGTGTCAGAACCACAAGACAGTAACAACCTTTAGCAATAGATTTATAGTTGAAAAGGGCTGATGAAATTTAAGAATTACTAGCAAGGAATAATTTGCATGTTCCAAATAAACAGAGCTTTTCAAGTTACTGGCTAGGGTGGGAGAGGCAATAAACTGCTAAACCTTTCACTCCTAGAACATTTATCTTTCTACAGTTTAGAAATAAGTGACTATCAGTGTCTGGTTGCTGATAGACCTTCAAGAACTGAGTTGGTAGTTGCTTAAGAATTGTAGTAAGTATCAGTATCATGACTAAGGAACCTCGTTTTCTCTGATTAAAAAAAAATCCCCAATTTTCAGATTTAAAAAAGTAAACCAAAATCCACATTTTTCCATGATTAAGATGAAATGCCATTAATATCTATATAGATAGATCTATCTATGTAGATATCTATATAGATATAGATATAGATATAGTGGTGTTTCATTTTAATCCCAGAAAAATGTGGATTTTGGGTTACTTTTTTAAATCTGAACATTGGGTACTTTTTTTTTTTTTATTAGAGAAGACCAGGATCCCTGATCAAAACTGACTCCTTTGCTGCTAGTTTCAACAGAGAACCAAAAAGAAATTATATTGTATGAAATTAAAGCACCCTTTACATCCCTAGAAGTGTCTTTTCCAAGTTAAAGTTAACATTTACTTCTGATAGTGAGAAACACTCTGCAGTAGATTTTTTAGGTAGTGTTAGGAACTTAAATACCTTTAAAAATCTGGACCTCAGCAGGAAAGTAAATAGGATTTACATCCCTAACTTCTTGAAACATTTTTGCAAATGTCTGCCTGATTCACTCAGGCCTTGCAAATCTGATCAGTGATATACTTAAAAATCTATTAAAACCTGGTGCTCAATGTTCAGAGTTAGCATAACAGAACTGATCTATGCCAGTTTCCCTTGTGATACTAGAGCTTCTCCAGTTCATGTGTTTGAGCTATGCTGAAAAGGAGAGAGGAGAATTCAGTGCTCCATGTGATTTTCAGAACAGCCTAAGGACTCAATGCTGAAATTTACATTTGAAACAATAAAAATCAGCAGTGTTTTCTTTAACAAAGCCTGACATTTGTTGAACCATAAAGTGCTATTCCAGCAGCAGATTGTTTCATTTTTCTGAATTTATCTGAGAAGCTTATCAAGTAATCAGAAGATTTTCCAGCAATTGTGCAAGAATGCCATATTGCATGATAAACTATGATCAAACTCATGTTGTTTTAAAGTTTACCATGTGTGAATCAAGACCACAACAACATGATTTCACAACAAAAAGTGAAAGCTCTCTCAAAGATACTGGCTGCTGTTAAGGAGATCAAGAACTTCATGCCTACCACAGAACATTCTACAAATGTTAGCAATCTCTTGCTATAAAATGTTTCTCTTCTTTGGTTGCAACAAATGAAACCATGCTCTTCCAGCCCCATATTTGTTGGTTTTGGAGGAAGGTGGAAGAAGTTATGTTTTAAAGCAGCACAGTCAGCATATGATGAGGTTTTTAGAACAGAAGCATTCACTCAAGCATCACTTAAAGACAATCAGAGCTGCTTACTCACTTTCTTCTTGCATGTCAAGAAATGACAGTGACGCCCCTCTACCCTTCCCTCCTACAACAGATTCAAGCAAGCCTTCCGGTCTATCCTTGCAGGTGGGGATCTGGTGGGGGTGACCTCTTTGTAGAAACATGATCATCTCTTGGCTTCTACACACAAGCAAATTTTGTTACAATAGTGAATCACAAAAATATTTTCTTTTGCCATTGAATAGTTCTTTATTGGGGAAAAAAAAGAAAAAGGTATGATCTCTAAAGCTACTATGCGTCCTGGGCATCACTATAGAGATTCTGTCCAGAACCTCTCTCTCATCTTGCCTGGGCCTATTCCTGCAGTTTTTCTATTCATATTAAAGTCTGTAGTAGTTTTACAAGGGTAAGGATAGATTGGGAAGTAGAAACATTTTACCTTTCTTTTATACTCTTCATTGTTCTGGCCAAGCCAAGGGGGGAAAGAGAACCCTAATGACCTTCAGCTGTAGTATTTAAATGGGATCAAACACTGTTAGAACTGAGCTGGTTTAAATCAATGCAGATCTCTTTTTCCCAGAAGCTTTAACTTCATTGCAGAACAACAAGGAAGTTTTTTTTACCTCCCTGCCTGCCATCTGACACCTCCAGGGAAGGAATTCTACCTGATCTACACATCAAGGAGCTACTCAACTAGCTCAGCTCAAAGACACTCTCATGGACCCAGAGGGACAATCTCCCATTTTCAGCTCCCTCTGTGCAAAAATGAAGTTTATTTCCTACCTATGGGGACTTTTTACCATCTTGTACCATCTACACTTTTCCTAGAGCTTGATGAAGGGACTTTGATCCCGAAAGCTTGCAGACAAGGACAATTTTCTTGTCATTTTCCAGGTGGTCCAATAAAGTATCATTTTGGAACCAAGAGTTCTAGTTGTTTTGTATTTCACAGAAGAGCACTGATTTGCTACTGTGATGGCCAGAACCAGAAAGGTCAAACCGGCAGCTTTAACCGGAAAAATGTTGCTTTCTCAGATATCTGCAAAGTGGCTGATGAAGAAGTTCCCTGTCTGTCTGAAAAAAGATTTATATATAGCTTTTTGTATTAATCTCCAGACAGCATGAACTTTAAAAAGCAGAACTGAAAATTACAATCGCAGACACAGCTGATTTATAAAATTTTGCTTAAAACCAGTAAAAAACTAACAAATGTAATCACAAGATATAATTAACATAGTGGGCTGAACTTAGGTGGGGACATGTTAAACTCAGACCCCAAAGTGATGTGGTGTAATTTGCTTATTGGGTAAACCCAAGCTTGGGCAGTGACTTATTGTAATGTTTTCTAACACCTTTTAACCCCAAAGGATAACAATTATAAAGTAACACTATGAATGGCTATATACCTAAAAAATTAGCATAAATAGGATATAAAAGAACGTGCACGTCAAAATAACCCTCGGGAAGGACGGAACAGAAGAGTTATTGCTGTCTCATACCCTCGTGGATCTCTCTTACTCCCTGTGAGAGCGAAGACCAGATCCTGACTGAGGTGCTTCCCCCAATTTCCCTTCTAACTGCCTAGTTTAGAGACATCTGACTTCACTGAATCAGCTTGACGTGCATCTTTTAACTGAAGGACTATCAATAAGTTACTAACAAAGTGGGAACTCTTGGTTAATTTTTTTTTATCTGTTTTATTATCACTGTCAATTTTAATCTGTATTGTTATGTTGTCTGTTTATTAGCTTAACCTTTATACTGTCATATGTGCAAACTGTATCTTTTGTTGTCATAAGTAAAATTACTCTTTTTATAAGTAAAAATTGTCATTGCCTTCACTCCCAACATCCCCTCCTCGATTCTGAACCAAAATAGCCCAGTGGCTAATAAAGTTGCAGTGCTCAGTCAGTCTGCAACTAATTTAATATACTCACAGTGGCCAGCTGGCCTGTGACAACTACTTCTTCAAAAAAACCCCCAGATTTTAGCTGAGTCAATATAGGGCATTATTAATTCTAAATAGGCATGTGGACAAATGATACATTAAACAGCAGAGTTTATTTATATGAAAGGTCCACTCCAGGCTACAGCTAATCAAGACAGCATGGTTAAAGCATGCCAGTTTCCATAGCCAACAGCACATGGTGTTGCCAGTGTCATCCCTGGCCATCTTTAACCCAAATGACCCATTTGATGGGTAATCTAGGGGGTTGCTTTCAGTCTAACTCTGGAATGGCACTCAAACTCACACATTTGGAGCTGAAGCAAGAGGTCTTAATCTCTCTGCCAGAACACACCAAAACCTATTTATATACTTACAGGCAAAAGAAATGAGTTACTAATTGGAATATATTCTTCCACATCTCCTACAGAGAACTCAGATATTGCTGGACTGGTAAGGCTCCACTGCTCAAGAGTTTCAGGATCTGACAGTGGAGAGCACAGGAGTAATTGTTAATTGTACTATATTAAATGTAGTAATAAAGATCTAGGTGCAAGATTGGGAAGAAACAGTGATTAGGATCATGAACCCATATTAAAAGCTTCTTTTTATCATTGCCTTCTCAGTCTCTATGGAGTAAAGTCACAATAGCAACAGGGTTACCATTCCTTTAAGATCCTTGAGATTTGGCTTTGCAAGTGGAAAGAAGCCTCACTAAAATTAGAATGAAGATCACTTTGCATACAATGAACCATTTTGGGATGTTCAGATATATTCAACCGATGTGAAGTAGGAGGAAATATACCTGTTGTTTATAAGAGAGGTTGCATATAGCCCTGATGAACGAAATAGATTTGGAAATAGGAAAAACTATTTTAATTTTCTTTATCAATCTTAAAAGCAATTACCCTCTTGGGTGGGGACAGACGTTACACATAAATCAGTTTAAGTGATCAGAAACTGGTTTAAACCTGTAACAGAACAGATGTTCAGTGCAAATAAACCAATTTGTAAATGGCTGAAACTGCTTTGAGATGAACCTAGTTGAACGTAGTATCACATTTAACTGATCTGGGTCAAACCGCTTTATGAAATGTCTGTCCCAGACCCATATGTTCACTCCTTTAGCCAGGTTTGGCAAGAGGTGACTGAAAAGAAATGTTGCTAAACAAAATACTGTTTCTCAGCATGGAAAGGGGTTTGCTTTGATAAAAATAACATGTTGAATTGAATCACTTAAGCAGTTTCTTAAGGGGTAAAATATCCATAGTTCTAGCTACAGTGGAGTCACTGAAACTGTAGCATAGTTTAGAAATACCTGAGAAACTTTTACCCTTGCCAAGCTCCTGAGAGTAGAAAAATAGCCACAGCGGCACATAACACAGCATAGGTTAATTTACCTGTCTTCTCACAGGGGAGTTTTGCCATTCACACTGAGCTTCTTGCCCATCACGGCTTAACTGCTACCTGAAGCTTGAGTGTCCCAACACTACAGTTCTTGGTAGAGCTGCACTTAGACAATCAGAATACAGGATTATACTTTATTACAGGCTTTAGCCTGCATCACTAAACATTTACACAGAAGAAACACTGACAAAGTCTGACAACTCATTGTCAAGTTGTATCTTAGTCAGCATGAAGAGGAGGGCCCAACAGAAATAAACAAAACAGTCCCATAGAATCCCTACCCCTGAGATATGCATTCTGTTTTACTGAACATTACTATCATCTGCACACCTTTACAGCCAGATTTTAGAGGGGCCTGAGACCCTGGTAACACACCCACAAACGAACATGAAAAATGAGCATCTATTTGATTTGCTCAAACTTTACATTTCCGGAGGCTGCTGTTACAGTTTGACCCTTTACATAATCTTCAATCTAAAATTGGCACTCAAAGCAAGAAAAAAAGTAAGGAAGCAAGAGAAAAGTTTGGTTTGGCAGTTGGACACTAGCCTAGAATTGGGAAATTTGGGGTCAAATCCCTATTTTGCCACTGACTTCTTGTGTAATTTAGGGCAAATCATTTGTCCTTTATGTCAAAGCGAAAACAACAGCACTTTTCTACATCACTGGGGTGCAGTAAAGATTTAATATATTAAAGACTGGCACCCATCTATGGAGTGCCAGAGATTGCTCAAGAATTTTACATTGACAGATGCAGATTAAACTTGTATTACATCTTGTTTTTCAGATCTAGTATTACCAGATGAAATCCCAACTATTGGAATAAATATCCAGGCATGCAGACATCATTCATCAGCCTATAAGAATTTTTGAGCACACCAGTAAGATAATGGACAAGGGAGAGAGAAATAATTTGGTCTTTCCAAAAGTACCTCACATAAAAAGCTTATTATAAAAGCTAGCTTTTTTTTTTGTTATTAGTGAAGTGAAGAGGCTACAGAGCTTCCCCCATTCTTTGGTATTCAGGGCCCCTGAGAGCCAACCTCAATGCATTAAGACACAAAGTTCAGATAACAATTTGCTTTGAGAGGGTCTGTAGCTAACTAAGAATAGATACACTGTGGGAAATTGGGTTGAGACCAATAAATAAATAAATGCATGCATAATACATGCATAAATAAATGGAAATGTCCAGAGGACCTTCATTGTATTAAGTGTCATAACTATTTCCTGGCTTTAGGATTGGAAACCTACAGGACAGAAATTTGTACCCAACAAGAAATTTACTTGGAATATGTATACAGCTAACTCAGCAGCATGACAAGTGTTGTTAAAATACCAGTCTGTGTACCTGCCTCATCCCTGCCCAACTCCACAGACCATGAATAGTATAGCAGATAGCTTTTTTAATCATTTGAAAAAATACACCCACTATTTTTTTCTGATTGAGTCTAAATTTCAATTACCCTTTGCTTTTCTTATCCCATTTCCCTTTCTAGTCTTCTCCTTCCAAAACCGTCTTTTACAGTCCTTGCTCTTTGTTCATCTTTTCTCAGTCCCTGTTACCTCTCTCCACTTCTTCCCATAAAAAAATACTGAAGAAAAATATTAAATTAACAAGCATTATCTCCAGCATAATAGCCTTGTTTGCTCTCTTTGAATAGGATTTCCTCATACCCAACTCTTGGACCACTGGTTCTCTCTCTCTCTTTCTCTCTCTCACTCACTAATAATTTGAAATAGGAACCAGGCCCATGTCTTTCTCTATGTTTGCTAAATTCTAGTGCAGTGGGGCCTCAATCTAACTGAAGCATTTGGGTGCTACCTTATTATAAACAACAATATATAAAAGTATTATATGTTAATATTATCACATACAGTGATATAATATACTTATACATTAATATCTAAATATATTCATGTTTACTGTATACAAATCACTCTGCTTTCATTATGCAAATCATAGACCCATAGAAATGTGATTCTATGGAAGAGACTGCCACGGGCCATCTAGTCCAACCTCCTGCCTAAGGCAGGATTATGCCTATCCAAACCATTCTGTATAATCCATGATATAAACTCTAGAAAAGACTACTGCCAATCCTGACACAACACAGACTTAACACCTTAACCTGCAACAGGTAAAGCAGGGGAACCATGGCAACCAATGCCCTGTTTCTATTAAATATTGTGAATATACTCAAGAGATACCGAGAAGAGGGCCATGCCCCACACTAGAGGAAGGTAAAAACC
The DNA here is from genome assembly GCF_001723915.1 of Gavialis gangeticus. Classification (NCBI taxonomy): domain Eukaryota; kingdom Metazoa; phylum Chordata; order Crocodylia; family Gavialidae; genus Gavialis; species Gavialis gangeticus. Next base: position 227,355,678 of record NW_017729032.1, read on the forward strand.
TCACAACCCATACCAATCTGACCACAAGTTAAAATTCCTTCCTGTGTTACCCTGTGGGGTCAGGCCAACTTTCAGGATCTCAATATTGCACTGTTAGACAGGAAGGTGTGACACAGTTGCACTTATACAAACACATAAATCAATTAGGTGTATACACACACACACACACACACACACACACACACACTACCAACTCAGGCACATACACATCCAAACCAGCCTAGAAACATGGATATCTATCACCAATTCAAGCGCATACACTATACACCCCAAAAGTTAGATACAGATCACTAATTCATATATCATGTACACAATGACATATGCACACACACACACACACACTCACCAGTTCACACACACACAACCCATCTACACATCCACACAGGTAAGTTCCTAACTTGGATGGTACAGGGTGTATGTGTGTGCTTGGGGTATCTGGGATACTTGGGGGAAGGTTCAGGTGAGAGAGAGAGAGTTAAAGTGTAGGGAGTGAAAGTTGCCAGGACCGGTGGACTAGAGAGAGAAGCTGACTGAGGAACTGAGGCTTGGGTTTACTTAAGGTAGTCTGGGGCTGGAAACTGAGGCAGACAGCTGAGATATTGGGGGCAGGGAAGATAAGTGGTGGCAAGGAGGAGACAGCCAGGAAAGAGAGAGAGAGAGGCAGAAACCTGGGAGCTTGGGGCTGGAAACAGGCTGACAGCTTAGAGATTGGGG
>NW_017729032.1:227356601-227367389 GCF_001723915.1 Gavialis gangeticus
ATGGAAACTTGACATGACTTATGCTGACTTACATATGTAGGCCTAAATCATATAGTAACAGTAATATAGACCAGTAAAATCAATATAAACATAATAATTATAATATAAAGATTATAAGATAATAATTATACAATATAAAGAAGGAGAAAAAAACAAAACAAATACAGCTTGCTACCAAAATAAAATGCTGATGCTTATCCTATGTCTTAGCTCACTTATACTTATCTATAGGGAATAGGGAGGGAAAGAAAAAGTCAGAAATGGTTGGGGAAGGGGAAGGAATGCATTTTAAAAGAAAAAAAAAAGAAAAACTGGGGGTTTTGCTACACCTGACTGCAAATATGGTGATTCAAATATGGCAATTTGGTCCCAGCAGGAACACTAGCACACCCCAGTCCAACCCCCAGCCTTAGCTGCAGCAACATACAATGCTTCTGAGGTGTAACCGCTCCCCCTCTCCACACACACACACACACACACACACACACACACACGGCAGAAAGAGAGGGGTGGAGCAACCAGAAAAGCCCAGAAGCATGGGAAATACCCATAATAGAACATAGGCATAGCTATGCCTAGATCATTCCCAACTAGTGGCTGTCCAACCTTTTCTTGAACACCTCCAGTGATGGAGAGTCCACAACTTCCCTAGACTTAGACAGTCTATTCCACTGTCTCACCATTCTAACAGTGAAGAGGTTTTCCTAGATATCTAATTTAAACTTACTTTGCTGCAACTTCAAGCCACTGGTCCATGTCCTCCACTCTGCAGCAAGAGAGAAAAGGCACTTTCCCTCATTTTTATGGCAGCCTTTCAAGTATTTGGAGACTGCTATCATGTTCCCTGTTAAGTACCTTTTCCACAGGCTGAACATGAACACAGAATTACGCATAGTAGTCCAGTACTCACTTACTCTAGAAACAACAAAGGAAAAGATAACAGGAACAAAGAGTATTTGCTAGTGAAGTAGAAGGTGATGCAGGAAAAAGCTGCCATTTGCAAAATGTCTCCTATCAGCTTGTTGCTGTTTGAGCTGCCAAATTTAAAGGGCCATCCTTAGAAAGGTATGTCAGGAGAAAAACAGCATTTCTATGAAAGTGTAACTCTCCACTATAGACAGCCAGAAGTGAACAGGTAGTTGCCAAGTAATATGCAGTCAAGAATGAAGTTGCTGGTTCTGAATGGTTTTATGCTGTATTTTTCACATCACTTGATTTGTTGCAAGGTACACACATGCATGATGTTCTTTAGACTAAAAATAGATCTCATCCTTCTCTGTGCTGTATGATGATTAGTTGTTACTGCATTTCAGTCACCTACACTATATAGACAGCATAATTCTGCCATTTTGAAGTTCATGATAAAATCCCATTGATATTAATAGCCCTTTGGGATTCTTTTGATTAGATGTACTATATAAACACTGTTATTATTAATAAATAAAAAAGTCAGGTGTTATTTTTTTAACTTACCACAGGGCTCTAATTTACTGGGATTCTAAAATTTGACTTTTGATGGAAAAACAGATTCAGAGCTAGATGTTTGATGGATTCCACAACACTTTTTGAGAAAACTGCTTACATGTTAAATGTTCAGCTAACTGACATTTTTTTCATTATTATTCACATTGCAGAAATACTGAAAGGTTTAAACAAAATAGTGCTTCATTGTGTTACTCACTATATACATGTATACTAGAAAAATGTTCCCTTCTCCAAAGCAAGCAGATCTGAGGATGCATATGCACATGCTTAACACTTCTGTGAGTCCTCCTCACCGCCCCCCCACAAACGAAATAAATAGGGTTATAGAGGGCAGCAAAGTTAAGCACACGTGTAAGTTAGACAAAATAGACAAAGAGTGGAAGATAGAAAGGATTATTAACTGTATTTTTCAAATGAAAAATTGAAAGATTAAGTGATTAGCTAAAGGACATGCAAGGGTTCTCTGATAGCATCAGAAAGGAAACTTGGATTTTTTGATTCCCAGTCCACTGCCATTCTCTATGTCTATTAATTAGATTTATATTCCTCCATTTACAAGCAAATCATAACTTAGAACCTGCTTAATTTTCATCTTTCTTCTTTAAGACATGGAAAACTCATATGTCAAAAGTTTTGAAAAGTATAGTCAGTGCACCCTTGATTAATTAAACAAATGAGGAAGACAGTCTGAGTGATAAACTTCATAGGAGAAGTGCTGATGGGGGATGGATCTGTTATGGTGCTTGGCATATGATGGCATATTTCTAAAATATGGGAAGTGGAAACCTGTACATCTCAGTTGTATGTTCAGCAGCTGTGCCTGAGTAAAGATTTTTCCCCTCCTTAGAAGCAGTTCAAATCTTTAACTTGAGTTTTGCAAGCATGAAAACTTCTCAGCTGTCGACTAATCTCTTTGGCTGTCTTGCAATATTATCAGAGGAATCTTATGATTACTTTTAGACTCATCTCTCTTCTTTTTTGTTGACGTTAACAGCAAATTCATCAGTAAGCCATAAAATGGGTTCTCTTGCTCTCATATTTCTCTTCCACTATCTCACTTTCATTTGGATTCTGTAGATTTAGGATGGCATTTTCAAAAGCACCTAAGTAACTTTGGAAAACAACTTTCACTAAAAGTTCTTTTGTCCCCCCAAGGTGGGATGGTTGCTTAGGACCACTGCAGCCTTGTCTGGTCTCAGAGAGACGTGGAAGCCAGCCTGGGGGTGGCTTCAGGAGCAGAGGGGGAACTTGGGCTTATCCCCACTCTGAGACCCTGGCCTTTTAGGCTCTCAACCTCCCTGGTGCTGTATGGCCCTGATTTGAGGAGCCAGCTTCTAGTTTCCTTCCTGAGAGAGGGATTATACCATTGGTTGGGGAGACGAAGTGCAACCTAAATTTCCAAGCATCAAACAAACAGCTCCACTTCAACAGCTGCATTCAGTCCCCACCCCACCTCCCCCTACCCTACCCCCATCTGTCATCTACAGACCACCTCAATTTACATTTTAACTGAGTGGCTTTCTTGCCTTGGCACTGGCCTCTGGCTGCTTTACCACTCCCATCCAGGAAGAGCACACAGCACCTGCAGACGCTTCCTCAGCCTGACAAAGGGTGTTTATGTCCGAAAGCTTGCTAAGAATTTTTCCAGTGATTTGAGTTGGTCTAATAAAAGATATCAGATTTACCAAAGAACCTTGTCTGCCACTTCAACAAAGGCATTTATTGAGGCAAAGGCCAGCAGGACAGAGGTTCTCTGCTCCCATTCAAAGGTTTAACTAGTTCCTTTGTCCCCAGTTCAGGCCACACAGCCCAGAGCACCCCTAAAGAACGATTCACCGTTCTCTTTCCAGTGTTTTCCGGCTCCTGAGCCCCCAAGCTCCTTCACTGGTCTCGGCCTCCAGCTTCTCTCCTCAGACTGTCCCTGCCAGGAACTGACATCCTGCTTGTTCATGGTCCCCACTCTATTGTTTTACTTATCTCCACCTCTTATCTTTGATACCTCTGGGGTATCTCCTCCAAAGGATGAGTACAAAGCCCACCTGAACCAGCAAAAGGGCTATTCAAGCCCAGCTGATGCTGGAGATTCCTCTTGCCTTGTCCTGCACACAAGTAGCCATGGCACATATCAGGGACCCTATTAATCCTTCTTTCCCTTTACATTAGCTTTATAGGTAGATGGAGCCACACAACATTACACCTTGAATGCAGTTAACAAAGAAATATTACAATAACTCCCATATTCCATTACACCTACCCTGAGGTCTCAGTGTAAGTCAGCAGTACAGATCATCAGTGAGTCACACTGGCAGCAGGTTCTGCCCTACTAAGCAGCTTGCCTTCCAGGATCAGGGCCTGAAAACACTTCGGCAAATGTATGTGGAAGAGGAAGTTAACTTATCTATCCACTAACAGATATTCAATCAAGTAGGGACTTTAATCTTCTCACTCACAGAAGAGGGAATTGTGAATTATAGTTTACCAAATATAATTTTTATCCTATATTTTAAAGACAATACCATTCTAATTCATCATCTACTGCACATACATTTCACATGTATATAGGGAGAACAAAATACTGCAGCCAGACACGTCATGCATACGAACAAATGCAAGCACGTTACTCTAGTCTAACAATTAACACAGGCTTCCCATTAGGGAAAGGACTGATAATAAATTTCTCTAACTAAATAGAAAGCTGTGCATAGTAAAGCTTATATAGTGTAGATTTGGTTCTGGTCTATGTATTCCAACATGGTTTGATTTTATTGCAAGTGGCCTTTCAGTTAAACTTGCAGCATTCAATGTGCAAGTAGTAATTGTGTGTTTATTTTTGTAAAATATATGTAGTTTTTCGATCCATTTGCAGGTAGTTATTTCAAAAGTGGCAGGGCTAGACCTAGTTTACCAATTTGTCCAAATGTGATCCTAATTCTACTCTGCTTAATCCCCTGCAAAACTGTGAACATTTCACTTTTGTAACATGCATAATAATGTTAGCCTTAAAATTATGTCACAAAAAGCAACAAGCAGGAAAAGGATACATGCACTTCTTGCATGTACTGTTGTTTTAGGGACCTGAGCGGTGTAGAATTGGATTACACTTAGAGGTCCAAAGGCCAATCCAGGAGTGGGGTTGGAGAGGCTACTTGCAGGCCCCTGTCCTTTGGCTGAGTGGCACATGTACACTGAGCTCTCTGGACTCATTGGCTTGTCAACATAATTCCTGAACCCAGGGTATGAATGTTGCCACTGCTTCCCCCTCTTTACCTGCCCTCAAATATAAAGCCTACCAGGAACTGTGCTGATGAGCCAGTAAGCTCAGAAAGCTCACTCTGCATGTGCTGCATAGCTGAAAGGAGTGTGCCTTTCCCTGCCCCTTCTTCTTGGATCCTCCCATGTAGGTGCTTAAGTCTACTGTGGCACCTAATAGGCAGTATATGATCTGGGCCATTATGTTTATATTTTATTGACTCTGAAAACAGCATAAAGGAGGAGTGGACCAGATTTTAGTCAACTATTTGGTGCTTAAGTGGACTTAGACACCTCAGTGCAAATGTATTCCACCCTGCTCAAGTCTCTGAAAAGATATTATCTTGCTATCTTTTGTAACATGCCATGTTCTTATTTGTGATAAGACAAAGTGGTAGAAAAGCAGTGTCCAGGAGAAGGCCTCATCCATTTTTTGCTATTTTTACAATTTTTCAAGGTCTTGAGCCTGAATCCATGGGTGTCTAAATCCACAGAAGTGCCTGATAGACCCATTGTAAAATGGTTTATGATTACTTGCTATTACAGTGTGTGATTCAGGTCTTCCAAAGACAAGATGAATTGTAAAAACAAGAAGTAATAGCCAGTTGGCACATGTAATATTTAAATGAAATGACCAATTTGGGCTGAGATTCATTAGAAATAATTTGCCCCTCACTGCAGCATTCATTTCTGATAGACTGGTAAAGGAGCAATGTCAGAACCTATCTGTTTCCAGATTTATTTGATGTAAAAGCAAGTTTCACAAACCTAAGCTTTGCCTCTTTTCTTCCTTTTACTTTTCTTCTCAATTGGGTTGCTCTAAGGAATAATTTAAGAACACACTTGAGGAAATGGTTCTTCTCAGAATATCTGCTAGTGTCTTTTATGTAACACTGTCCTCATAAAGGAAATCATTCTTTTCCCAGCTTCAATTTAATAAATGTTTTGAGAGCCATGTGAAGTGCAGGAGTAGGAGTGAATTAAAAGAAAGTTGGAGTTATTTACACAACTCTGGGTTCAACTTCTGGCTCAGTCATAAACTTTTGTACAATCGAAGCCTGGTACTCTAATCTCTTAGGGCACATCCCCACAAGCCTGCATGTGCAGTTTGCAGTGTTGCAAACCCACCTGCAGTATCACCACCACAAACTGCACATGCTGTTCTTTCATGCATTCATCACACTGCTAATTTGCAGCACAGCAGGGTTTTTTTGACACCAGGAGATGTCAGTCTCAAAATGTTCTGGCTGCCAGCCAGGCTCCATGTGCCCAGATCGCCACTGCTACAGCCCCAGGCCCACAGTACTCGAGGTAAGGCTCCTAGGGCCAGCCAAAGAGCTGGTCCCAGCCTCCCTTACCCCACCAATTTGCCAGAGCATGCATGCAGGGGCATACTGGGGGAGAACTGGCAGTGGCACATAGTTGTCACTACACTGAGAAACACACACTCCCACACATGAGGACACATCTTTAGGTGCCAATTCACTGACATACAGATGGTAATTTTAAGAGTAATTTGTCCCACTGACTTCAGTGAGACTACTCACTTGTTTAAAGCCAGGCATGTGCTTAAGTAGTATCTTGTTGACTTGGGCTTTTAATGCTTTAATGCTCCATGTTTTAATTTTCATATATAATTTTATCCTTTATCTCTTTGGCTCTATTTAGATCCTGTACCTGCACTTTTTTTTCCACCAGGTCTTAACTTTTCACATGCTGAGCATCCCATTGACATTCAGTCAAATATGTGCATTGTTTTTTGCAGGACAATAGCCTTAGAGTGTCCAGGAAATTGGGAGATACAGGTGTTCACTGTATTGAACTCTAATGTTCCTAGGTCTGAGTTTCAGATTAGGTAGATATGCCCATTTCCCTACTGGCAGAAGATACTGCTGCCCAGGCACAAATGATCAAGAAAGCCAACATCAAGGGGGAGTTGGGTCATGTCTACAGTGTAATCTATGCATTACAGCAATATATTTAAGCATGCCGAATTGGCAGGGGAGGGCTACCTGGTAAGCTAGGAGACATCTGCTTGGCTCTTCTGGTGGGCTAATTAATATCACTGAATTTCAATGCCATTTTTTCTGCCCATGCTAATTAGCCCATGCAGGCTCCACACAGACGCCATTACACTGTAGCTGGTACAGGAGGTACCCAGAGCAGTACTGTATATTTAAGTATGTACTATAACTTTATTGTGTAGACTGGTCTTAGATATGGATGTAGGTTAAACTGTAGTTGAACAGCAGCTTTAAGAACACTAGTGGTATAAACTGCCTTTTTATTTGTCTTTCCAAATATATGTACCTTTAAAATGCTTGACCTAAGCTTCTTGAGACATGGCGATTTATTACCCTGTAAGTTTCAGGCTCTAGCATCTCTGCTATCTTGGTTGCAATCTCTAGAGGTACTTCAGTAGCGGTAGCAATAGCAGTAAATAATTGCTGCATTTGAGTTAAAAGAGTACCATAAATTACAGACTTACCTGAGTATCCTTTCAGCCCTCCATGAAGTTACCATAACAAGAAAGACTAAATAATTTATGTTACTTTTTGGCAATAACATGCCATTTCATTTAGAAGAGTAGTAAAAGACTGCAACAATTTTAAAAGTTTCTGAGAAGGTGAATGTCCTTGAATTAATCCTGGTAAATCAACTCATTCCTAGCCCTTAGCAAAAATAAATGTAAACTGCAACACTTCATTAAAGTAAAAGTATCTTTACTATTAATATACAAATGGTGAAGAGTGACAAATAATTGATATACTTTAAGCCATACTTTCAATGTCTTTCATAAATACAAAACTTCAGCATTTGCAGTATTACTTTTTTTTTTTTTTTTTTTTTTTTTTTTTTTTTTAAAACCTTTTTGCCCTAAAAAAAGTTTTGTTTATATAATATTTTAAAACTTAAAAAAAAAAAAATTAAAAATTTTTATTTTTTTTTTTTTTTTTTTTTTTTTTTTTTACAGTTTAGATATATATATATACACAGCATTTCATAGGGACATAAGGTTTTGAAACAATAAACAAACTAGCTCCAGTAGTAGCTAACTCATCAATATTTAATTCAGGTGGTGTATACTGTAAGTGGGCCGTTGACAACGTTTGGAATAACAAAAACAATGCATGGTATGCTTTAGCTTATACACACAGCATACAAAATACATACCGAGTGCTCTTTGTGGCAGGAAAGCTATTTTTTAAATCTTGTCTAAATAGTTTATATATTCTTAGCAAGAACTCAACACCATTAGCAATGACATCATTTTCCTGAAAGGTTCAATTATTTCAGTGTTGTCTTACTGGTGAATATACGTTCTGAAGGTTTGTTTTCCCTTTCCTCCATTCTCCGTTACATTTTTTCTTTTAAATGTATCTTAATTATATGGCGGGATTAAAGGGTCTATCTGAACTAATGCTCTCCTGTTTCTAGTAGTCCACGTTCAAGACATTTCTGATCCCAAGAGCCTTCTCCAGAGACCCCTTTTGGTTTAGCAGCTCCACTTTTTCTCTGATTCCATCACAACTGGCTTACTCAGTGGCTGCTCCCTCCTCAAGCTCATGCCTTTTCACCTCCTCTCTCTCTCTCTCATTTATTTATTATTTATTTTTTGGCTTCTCTCATTTTTTTCAGCTTTCTTGCACTGCATCTACCCATCCTGCTGGCTCCAAATTCCACCTGTGATTTAAGATCTGCCAATACCAATTTGGCAATACATTTCTCTGGGCTAGAAAAGGCCAACATTCAAGTCTGAAAGTCAAATAGCATAGGGCTCACAATGCCTTATGAGAAGAAAAATGCAAAGGTAAATGACGATCTTTAAGGGCTAGATCAGAAAATGGAACTATGGAAAAAACCTCCCATTTTGATCAGGTCCTCATAGACCCAGGTCTAAATTGTTCATTTATGTGTGCAATGGAATATTCATTTCACACATAAATGATGCCTTTTTCTAAAAGCAGCAGCATTTCTGTTGGGGGGTTCCTTAAATAACATTATGATCTGAAAAATATTGTAGAGATACATAAATGGGCATTCTCTCTCTCAAGGTTTGTTTAAATAAACAAAACCATAAATATTCGATTAAACACAGTTGTTTTCCATTGAAGCAGTTATCCTCAGGAAACCAAACTGAGTTTAAAAATAAATGGAAGAAAACAACTTTTTCTCTTCTGTAAAGATAACTTTGAAAATATGCTAAGGCTGGGATAGAACTGGGATACAATATTGTAGCAATCAAGAAATTCTAACAGAGAAATTCTTCCTGATGCATTAAGTTAGCACTAGGCTGATCTGCTGTGTATGCCTCATTTGTGCGCTAACGCCTGATACACTAAGACTGCATATAGGAAAAAGTGTCCACAGAAGTCAGTGGATAAACTTTAGTCATACAGATGTTTGTCATTTACTTCAATTAAATCAAAATTTTACCCAGTAACTTTCTGTGAAGAAATACTCTGACAAACTTATATAGATGTAGTTGCAGGTTAGGAAATTAATGGGCTTGTGCCAGCCTTCTACTTAGAAGTGAGCCGTATGCAATACTAACAGCATATACTTTAAATAACTTATTTCCTGTGATAACTATAACGGAGATAATGGCATCACACACAATTCTGAAGCAAACATTCACAGCGGTTTTATTCCAAACCTAAAATGCTAGAAAGAGGTTCCAGATTTCTTTCTAAAAATGTTAACTTTTTAAAGAGAATGGAAGAACTAATAGGCCTGAATATCACTGTGGAGAATCACTAGAAGAATCTTAATGCCATTAGTCAAAGTGCATAAAACCAGTGCTATAGCCTCCCCTACCAGAATCCTGAACACAACCTTTCTATACCTACAGTAAAGAATACCCTCAGTAAATGAAAACAAAATTGCTAACTCTCAAAACTCTTCATTAGGTTTTGATTTTTAAAGTGAATAGACAGTATGACCTTTCTATTTACCTTAGATAAGTTTTATATTTTTTGAGCAGGAAAGTATATCATTGTAAAAAAACTTCAGACCTTTTTAAACAGGATTTGTAAACAAATTATTGGAAGAGATTTCTCTTTAATAAAGCAGAGTGGCATGCTATCCAAAGGCACAAATACATCTTAATTATCTGATCTAAGAAACACAAAATATGACATGATTATAATACTACAGTTCAATGATTGGCACTTAAATAAATAAGGAGTTCATCAATGTAATTACCATCATTAAAAAGAAAGCCACTTTTTTGGATAAATATCAAGCAAAGGCTGAAGACATTAAATGGAATTTACTATACCATGAACTGTTGTCAAACAGCATTTGTCCATGACTATCACTGCGTGCTACAGTTGCACATACCTACGACGAAGACAGAAAATAGTCCCTGTTCTTGCAAGCTGTCCTATGTAAGTGTAGCCTTCTGTCTAAGCAGATTCCCACCGAAGTAAAATTAAAGATTCACCCACACAAAATAGCTTACAAAACTGGGTCCTAAATAAATTAAGCTTTGTCACATCAGGCATTAGCATCAGTGGAATAGTAAATATTTCTTCCTTGACAAAAAAATAAAACTGAAAAAAAGCCCTACCCTCCACAATATATTTTAGAACAACTTGAAAAAAGTTAATTGCAAATAATTTTTTAAAAAATATTTGTAAATCAAAATGCATTTTCTAATAAAAAAGTAAGCTGTTTTTGCTGTTTTGTTCCTTATCTTTTGTTGAATAGAGATTGTCTTTGCCATATTTCATGTAGCCTATCAAGAAATGACAAAAAAATCCAGTGACTTCTTACCCCGCACAAATTGTAGTAGTGTAACCATTTAGATTACTTTTACAAATAGTTATATTCAGTCAACTCTTCTGACATTTCATACTAACACTTAAAATTACTTTCAGACAGTAAAAGTGACATTTATCCAATTTTTCCTTAATGCGTCAGTGCCTTATGAATTTTACACTTTTAGAAGGGATGGCATTGCACACAAAACCTGACTCACCTGGCCCCCTATATTCAGAACTGTTTAAAATATGTTATCACAGTCAAAAGAAGCACAAAGTGTTCCCACTC
>NW_017729032.1:227372389-227375097 GCF_001723915.1 Gavialis gangeticus
ATACAGATATCCGATATTTTCAGTCTAGAATAAGAAAGGAAAATAAAGAAGTGATGTTATTCCTGTTCTACACGTATCTTACAATTTACTACAAGCTGTCCCTCATTTGGAAACATTTGCAAATGTTGACATTTTGGAGTTTTCTGTCATAATGTAAAAAGCTGTTGTAGTCTTGTCTTTCTCTTACATGGCTTGGAGCAAGAGATATTCTACTAATCTGAAAATCAGAGAGTGCACTTAGAATAGTCTACCAGTAATTTAGCTTCCTATAATTCTCCGAACATCACATTGTACCGCTAGCAAGAGATTTAGCTGCAGGAAGAACATAAACACTTTTGGGAAAACCTCTTGATCTGTAAAAAACAGTGTACTAGGTAATACTTCTGCTCCCACTAACATACTAAGTAGTCACATATATTTCTCAGTGTATTTTTGCTTTTAATAAGTAGCGCAAGCATAGTGATAATAAACATGCTGTATAGACAATTTTCAAATCTGTTCCTATTTGGGTTCATCCCCTAATCTAAGAACACATTCAAGGAAAAATCGTTTCTCTAGATAAGGGACAGGGAAGTGTTTCTTGACTTTGCTGCCAGAGAAGTTATTTTCTAATTCCAGATGAAGAGAATAACCCTTGGAAACTATTTGGACTGTGCAAAGCTTCAGTCGCTGATTCGATTCAGTGGAGATATGGCCCGATTTGGTGACTGAATCTCTGAATCTGAATCAAATCAGGAGACCGTTTAATCTCTCCAAATTGAATCAGAGAGATTCAGAAAGATTCAACAATTCAGACATAGACACAACTTTAAATGTTTTTTTCTACATACCTCAAGGTACCAAGCAGCTCGTGAATGCTGAGATAGCGGGGTGAATGGAGCGTCCCACAGGAACACGGGGCATCCCCAGCGTGCTCGGGAGCAGACTCAGAAGTGGACCAGAAGCACTTCCAGTTTACTTCCAGGTCCACCAGGAAGCACACCGGGGGGGGGGCCCTGCACCTCCCTGGCTCAGCAGCTGGTGTCCTCCTGGGTCTGGGGGGGCACCTGGGGTCCCTCCATGGGTGATTGCCAAGCCGGGTGGGTGCGGGGGTGGGGGGGAGAACTGCGTGCTCAGCAGCAGACCCAGAAGTGGACCGGAAGTACTTCAGGTCCACTCCCAGGTTCACTGCTGAGCATACAGAGCACCCCCCCATGCTCCTGGTAGACACTCCACTAGCCCCACCATCACAGCATTCACTAGACATGCCTGGTACCTTGAGGTATGTAGACAAAATATTTAAAGCTGTGTCTATGGCCGAATCTCTGATTCTCTGAATCAGCATCAAATCTTCAGATAAGGATTCAGCCAAATCGAATTGGGACAGTAATCCAAATCAATGAATCGAATCACTGTTCCCAATTCAGGACAAATCTGAATATGGCCCATCTCACCTCTAAAAACAACTATAACCTGATTTAGGTTCTACCATCCTTGCTCACTAGGTAAGGTACTTTAATGTGAAAACAGTCCCCTTGGTTTCAAACAGCATTATTTGGATAGTGAGTTTTGAGTACAATATGAGTAAAAGTGGCAAAATCTGGCCTTCTCATGGTAGGAATTTCTGGGGATTGAAGAATTACTTACTCAGTCATCCTAGTAAAAATATTGTGTGGGGAGGTGACAGAGTGAAGTTCAGAACTCAACTTTTGAATCCTGTGGGTTTTTTTCCCTTGAATTTTGACAACGGGAGAAGTTCCAGTGACATATATGCCTTTTATGTGAAATGTGGTTCTGTGTATTATTGGCTAGAGGCAAGCCCCATCACTTTAATGATTGACTTTAATTATTGACTTCTCAGGCCCAGGAGGGAACAAAAGACAAAGTTAGTAGACAGCTGTCTAATAATACTGTGCAAATGCCTGCTCAGTTCCTGGAGGCGAGCTGGAGACCTCTAAAATAGAACACCTTCAGCTTTCCCTTGTCCAGGGGCAGCAGTTTAGCATTTCAAGAGGCAACTTATCTTTCAGAGGCTTCATAGTCCACTGCTACATCTCCTGCCCCAATTTTATCTCCTCATTTCTAATTTTGTAGACAAGCTTAGCTTACAATCCTAGCCCTACTTTTTTTTTTGTCTCTGACTGCTTGACTCATTGTGGCTTCTTCCGACTGACTGACAACTAGGAAGGTTTTAAAAGGGACAACCTTACAAAATTGTTGGGGTTTTCTGCAGCTAGCTTAACTTCATAAATTGTTTAAGGACAAGAAGCTAGGGACCTTGAATTTTAACATACTTGCAGCAGCGTCCATAAACAACCAGTAATTGGACCAGTGGGAAAGGGAATCAGTCATTTTCCTCATTTCCCTTAAATTTTTAGCTTTGCTGCATAGAAGTCATCCCCTTTCTATAACTACTAAGTATCAGTTAAAAGGTACATGATGGTCTCTGGGAGACTGGATCAACTAAATACTATTACTGAGTCAAATTCAGAACTTAAGGTAAATTTATGAGGCTGTGAATCTATTCAGCAGACTTACATACTCTGAGTTCAGCTGGGTAACATTTGTGGGTTGCTCAACAACTTGCTCCTAAATATTATATTTTTGGGGGTCTTTTGTAGAATATATTTGTTGCTTTTAAAATGCAGGCTTGAGCAGTATGGAAGGTGATGATATTCTGTGCCAGATTGGCTCTGAAAAGTTATTTCTCCTATTTTTAATGCCGGAAA
>NW_017729032.1:227380097-227388036 GCF_001723915.1 Gavialis gangeticus
ATACTCTGAGTTCAGCTGGGTAACATTTGTGGGTTGCTCAACAACTTGCTCCTAAATATTATATTTTTGGGGGTCTTTTGTAGAATATATTTGTTGCTTTTAAAATGCAGGCTTGAGCAGTATGGAAGGTGATGATATTCTGTGCCAGATTGGCTCTGAAAAGTTATTTCTCCTATTTTTAATGCCGGAAAAATAATGAATTGTAGACAGGGATTAATTTTTCACCTAAAAATGGATTATTGGAACACCATAGGTACAGTTACTAGAATAAGTGAAAACAATTGTTTTAGAGAATGTTTAATAAAAATATTTGCCTGAAATTTAATCATTTAAAATGTTCTTAGCCATTTAGTCAAAGTCTTTCCTTTTCTCCTTTCCTGTTGTGTTTTCCAGTACAAATGGGTGTAAAATTATAAAGCAGAAACTGTTACTTAAATAAGTGCAACTGTTTTATAACATACATGCTGAGTTGGAGTGAACAACTTATTTGTTAAACTGAAATGCAGAGAATCATTCCCTGACTAAATGGCTAGAATGAAAATTTAAAAAAAAATTATATATATGTATAAATACATTGAAGCAACTAATTTGAGCTTGTGTTTATTTGAAGGTTTCATCTGAAACCAAAAGCTATTATCATAAATTAGTTTTCTTTTCATACAAAACAAGTTTCCACATTTCAGTTCACATATGATCTTCCAAACATTAATACAGAATATCTGAAGCACTGAAAATTCCTGTGGCCTTTCAGCATCAAAATCACATAGCTAGGATGAGGCCAACATTTTTTAATGCAAGGTATTTAGTAATTTTGGTTGTTAATCTGTACATCATGTTTATTAACCTTTACTGTGCTAAAGAACCCATGTGAAACTGCAGGCTTGTCACCATATAGTAGTCAGTCATTCCATTTCTTTTCAATTTAGAAAAAACAGCTGAAGTGACTGCCCAGTCTTTGCCAATTCTATAGTCTCAAATTTCATACTGATATTTTTTTTCTTTCAAAAGCAACCTAAACTATACAAATGGAAACAAACACAGCAAGAGCACATGACATTTTCTTTCGTGTATTTAGCTTGCACCAAAGGTTGTGGAGTCATTTGATATATTGTCTGGCAGGGAGTTTTTTTAAAGTCTTTTTTATAAATAGATCACTTTTGCAATATAATAAATTACATTTCTCATTCTGTAGGTTTTATCAAATTGATACCATGGGACTGGCATCAGTCAGGACTACATATACTAAAACCATTAACAAAACCAAATAAAAAGGTACTGTAGACAGAAGTATTTTGATCATATGTACACATGTACTAACTATTCCAAGCTTAAGTTGTCCAAGACGTTAAGGTCAGCCATAAAGTTTTGGTCACAGGGTTACTCCAATCCATATGGTTTTTTTCAGACAGCTGTAGTTATCTTATTATGCTTTGCTATCATCTTCTTTTGACTGGATGATGTCATTCATAACTTTGATTTCTATAGTTTCTGGATTTAAAGCTTCTTTCCCATTTTCTTCCTTTAGTGGCAGTTTCCTGTGAGAAAAATCACAACATTATTTACTAAAAATAATACCTATTACCCTTCAGGAACACGTGAGTATTTTTAGGAAATGTAGATGGTGACTATCTCATTATATAAAGCCTCTAAGGAATAAAGCATGGCTTTGCCATGAATCTCAGGGAAGTGAGATTCATGGCACAGCTACAAAATCCCAAGAGCAGACTAAGAGACCATTATCTGTCCTTCTCTACCTACTTAGTTAGATGCATAGGAGGAAAAGGAGCTCTGGAGAGTCGGATCTCTCTAGTGCACTGCAGTAGAAGGAGCCAGGGCAGATGAAGATGTTCCCCATTATTTCTCTATGTGGTGGTGTGAGAAAAGCCACAATCTAGCCTTACACTGTCACTGGATGATCCATACAAAGGATCTCTGCTCCGACGTGTGCTAATAAGTATGTGTCAGAGCAGATTTGATTAATCGAGTCTGCTGCAAGTTTGCTAGAGTGTGCTAATTAGCGTGCTCCAGCAGCCTCCACATCTTGTTTATTCAGCATCCCTGCCGCCATATTGAAGCACGGGATGCTGAATACACTGCGGGTGGTTTAATTAGAGTGCTTCTCAGAGCCACTCTAATTAAAGCACCCTCCACCTTGGAGAATGTGTATAGATGCCCTTAGAGACTCTTAAAGTGAAATATATGATTAAGGCTTTGCTGAATAGGGATAGACCTAGTTCAGGTACTTTGCTGAATCACTTCCTAAAGTTAAATATGATTTTGAACAGAAGAATTTATTCTAGCCTTGTGGGTCTGATCTTGTGCATTAAAATATATTTTTTATTTGAGAGAGAGAATGGGAATAGAAATTTCTGAATAATTATTAGAATTCAGTCAAGCCAACTCATACATTTCAACTCATTTTAATAAGCAGACTATGTTGTGGGATGACTGACTCCTCAAACTTCCAGGCAGATGATATATTATTCTGTTCTTCCAATGTTGAAAACTTTTCTTATCTGAAAACTCTGCATGTAAACCTTGACCGTGGGATTTTCAAAAATCCTCAGAACTGACTTAATGAAAAAAACAGTTAGACCACTGTTGATCACTTTTGAAATTTCTATCTCAAATTTACAGAAAAGAGATTACAATACTCTCATGTGAAATGCTTAGTTAAATGTCAGATGCTTTTACCACCAGTTTCTTGCTGTAAAAAATGTGTATAGCTTACCCAACATACTATTACAACATTTGCCAGGCATAACTGTGGTTAATCTATTTTTTTATTTCAGAATATTTTTACCTGGAGAACACTAGACATCTGATTTTCTTTTTATCCATGACAACTGTTAAATTCCTCAGTAAACTATCTTTTTGATTGCTTTGATACCCTAAAGAGCAAGGCACTATTCAAAACCTATCTGAAGCATCCCTTAGGAAAGGTCTGCAATCACATTATCTAATATCAATAAATAAAACAATACCCGACTCACTACTCTTTTGATATTGGTGCTTGATGAAATAAGCAAGGAAAATTGCTATTTATCAAAAGATAAAGCAATGAAAACAAATGATCTTTGAGAAAAAAAAACAAAGGAAGGCAGGCTTGCTCCGAGCTTATCATTCATCTGGCCCAGGGGGACTCTCTGGCAATGACCTCTGGCTAGTTTAAGTTCACTTCCACAAGCTGATGGAATGGAGAATCCAGCCCACAGAATGGAAGATGGTAATGACATCAGAAAATGAATTAAAATAAGATGACAGGTAAGGGTAAGAGTACTGTGGTTTTAAAATATATATTTTTAATTGTAAATTGAAAACCAGTGCCAAAGGGCTCAGTATTAAAAGCTCTTAAACATGTGCTAAAAAATATCTTATGTAATCATGATTTGTAACTTTGGAGCTGAAAATCTAAAGTAATTGGGCAGAAACCAGTTCAGAGAAATACGTAGACATTCTTGTGACTTAGAAGTAAATGGACTAATCTTATTCTGTGATACTAAACAGAAGATAGTTTAGCATATGGAGCAGAGTGTACCACAAATAGTTTATTTTTGTTCCAAATGAGAAGACTTGCTTGATTCTCATTAATGTAGGACAATCAGCACACATGCTTCCTTAAATTTAAGTCAATGTGTAATGAGAATGGCTTTCATTACAAAGAAAAAAAAAAGAAATCAAAACTTGAGAGGTGATGAGTTTTCCATTTTAAAGACCCTCTCTTTAATATCAAAGTCTTAAGCTTGTGGTTAGGGTTGATATTCACCGAAATAAAAAAGAAAAACATCTATATGGATGTTTCATTAAAAAAGATTTAACATGACATGGTTTACATTGAACTTTATTTTGAAATGTGTAAAAGTCCCCAGTTGATTTCGAGTTTGCCTGCTTGTCTTAAATCACTTTTGAACTCTAATGCCAGATTTAATCTTTTTTTCCTTTTGTATTCACTGCACACTATATTTACAGTTTTTTGCTTGGATGTATTTTGAGATATCTTCATAGTTGGTAGGGTCGGAAAGGACCTGAGCAGATCATCAAGTCCAACCCCCTGCCATGGCAGGAAAGAATGCTGGGGTCAAATGACCCTGGCAAGGTGATTATCTAGCCTCCTTTTGAAGACCCCCAGGGAGCGAGCACCACTTCCCTTGGAAGTTGGTTCCAGATCCTGGCCACCCTCACTGTGAAGTAGCACCTCCTGATATCTAGCCTGAACCTACTCTCAATCAAATTGTGGCCATTATTCCTAGTTACTCCTGGTAGTGCTCGGGGGAACAGGGTCTCTCCCGTTCCCCGCTGGTCCCCCCTGGTAAGTTTATAGATGGCCACCAGCTCCCCTCTCAGCCTTCTCTTGTGGAGGCTGAACAGGTTCAGGTCCTGAAGCCTCTCCTCATAGGGCCTGCCCTGCTATCCCCTAACTATGCGAGTGGCCCTCCTCTGGACCCTTTCAATGCTGTCCACATCCCTCCTGAAGTGCGGTGCCCAGAACTGGACACAGTACTCCAGCTGTGCCCTGACCAGTGCCACATAGAGGGGGAGGATCACATCCTTGGACCTGCTCATGATGCATCTGTGGATGCATGACAAGGTACAGTTATAGCCTTGCTGACCGCGTCCTCACATTGGTGGCCCATGTTCATCTTGGAATCAATAATGACACCAAGATCCTTTTCTGCATCTGTGCTGATGAGAAGGGAGTTCCTCAGCCTGTAGGTATGGTGCTGGTTCTTTCTCCCTAGGTGCAGTACCTTGCATTTGTCAGTACTGAATTCCATCCTATTCTCATCCACCCGCCCCTGTAACCTGTTCGGATCTAGTTGTAGCCTGTCCCTCCCTTCTATCATGCCCAGATGTATTTGTCAGTCATGGGAATTGTTAACTACTTAGAGACGTACATCCTTTTATGATGGCAAAAGGAATAATGTGGACCTCTTTAAAAACTGTTGATTTGCTTTGGGTCAGTAAATCTTCCTTCCAGGTATGGGAACTCAAATTACTGCCAGGTAAGCTAGGGTATGACATTAGGGTGATTAGCAAGTTTACTTGCTATCTTTATATGCATATCTATTCCTGGATAAACCTAAGATTGTTGCATTTGCTGTTTTATTGAACAGAAAAATAAACTTTGGTTTTAACAAACTAACTAGAGGTGTGAAATTGATTCTTCATGTAAGTTAAACCTTTTTACAATTCTTTTTCCTCTACATAACCACAATACTTCTGTGTAGAGGCAAAGTATTATGAAATCTTTCCCATTACTACTGCAAGATTTGGAATTTCTGTGCATCATACACCTTTATCAGCTGCTCTAACATATTTGCTGAAACAACTGGCACCTGTGTTTCAACCTTTCTTTGTCTATGTGGGATAGTAAAAATTAAAAAAAAAACTTTCATTTTCTTGTCTTTATCTTATCTTTATGCCCTATATTCAGCTCAGTGTGCTGATTTCATTATTGCTTCCATTCCTATGCTTGTATGAAGGTTTTTTAAAAATGGAAATCCAGCACTTTGCCAGTGATCAAAGTCCTTCCCTGCTGCCTTTGCATTCTGTTTCTGGTGTCACTTTGCCTTTTCATCATATTCTCTTCCTTGTTCTGAATTGCTTCACTGACTGCTGACATCATATTTCATGAACCATGTACTAGATGATTAAGATAAGAGGATTCTGTGTTTCAGAAAAATTAAGCTGGGTCTTCTTTATGGGAGCCATCTTATGGAGAAGCATGCAGCTTTCTAGCCATGTCAAAATGATTGGCTTTCTGATGCCCCTCTCCAGTAAGCTGTACTTCTCCATTCAAGATCCCTGAAGTTTGCCACAGCTCTATGACACTCTCTCTTGACCTCAAACTAGAAGATAAGGTTAGAAGACAGGTGTCTGATCAAGAAATGCTACAGCAGTCATTGCATTTAAGCAATGCTACACCTGCAGTAGGCTACAGCCAAAGCAGCCTATTGAGGGTCACAGCACTTAGAAGAGTTTAGGGCATCCTTGAGGCAGGCTAACATTTGGTTCAGAAACCAAACCAGGTCCAAAGATTGGAGATGGATATCAAAAGTGGTTTTCATCTTCATCTAATATGGTTCTCTGTGCAATAGTTTGTATCCTGTGGCTGTGTCTGCATGAGCATAGATGTTTGTTTCCCTGGAGACAAGCTGTGCTGCTGCTACTTGTCCCTGGGGAACTCCTGTGCCATGTGCCTTCTGGCATGTGGCAGGTTACCCTGGCTTGGTTAGGGAAGGCTGGGTCCAGCACTAGGATGACCCCAACAGCCTTACCTTGGGTCCTGGGGGCCTTCTGGGACTATTGCAGTGGCGATCCTGTCTCTCCGAGCCTGGCCAGCAGCTGAAGTGTGGCTCCAGCCAGCCAGGCTCTGGTTTTGGGTTGCACTTGCTACCCCAAAGTGCACCACTCCTCTTTTTTTTTGGCGCAATTTTTTTTTGACCCCAGGATCTCCTCAAACTTTGAGCACAGAGAAGAGCTGAACGCGTGGTATGTGGCACAGTGCCACATACCACTCAACCACGCTTGTTTGGACGTGGCCTGTAGGTTTGTCCATGCTGTTTATTATTGTCAGTTGCAATCATTTAAACATTTTTATAGTGCTACAGTAACACTGAATGATTAGAGTAGTATCAGAGTTACATATGCCCTAACAGTGTTACTGAATTACATTAAACACTTGTTCAGGTCTTTGTGCTGGCAATTTTGCATTCAACAATATTGTTTCACAAATGTACTGGTGAAAGAAAACAGTTTTCAACTAGCTATGGGCTTTTATAGTACTCTTTCCTGTGGTGTCTAAGCAGTTCTCATTACATGGAATCTGCATAGCAGTTGTCCAGTAACAAACTTTGACTGAATATAACAGTTGAATCATTCAACTCATTTAGTAGTTGATTTATTACCTGAAGCTTGAAATTCTCAAGTAACACATTATTTAGACAGGAACACACTACAATTGCAGTAGAATCCCCAAACATTTTTTTCCATCTGTCAATGCAAGCTCATACCATTCAACTTTGATCAACAATATGAAGCTTCTTATATTTTGCAGTTTTAGATGATGGCTAATAAGAGTATTGTATTTCCAAAATATTTCTTTCCCTTACAAAACTAGTTGTATTTAAAAATAGTGAATTTAAAAACAGACTGTAAAAATAGTGAATTGGATGGTTTCTGTCTTCCCCTTATTTACTCTTGAACCATGTTTTCAGCACTGAGGGCATATCTACATATTCATTAATGTACTTAAGGTAATGCATCTCTGGGCACCTACACATGTGCTGGATGTCTACTCCAACATGATTAACTGAATCTTCAAAAAAGGGAGGAAGGAGGACCCGGGAAACTATAGGCCAGTTAGTCTTACCTTGATCCTAGGCAAGCTGTTTGAGAAAATAATTCTGGCACACATCCAGGAGGGGACAGCAGGGGACTGCATGCTTAGGGGCAATCAGCATGGGTTCATCAGTGGCAGGTCCTGTCAGACCAACCTGGTGGCTTTTTATGATCAGATCACCAGATCATTAGATGCAGGGGTAGCAGTGGACATAGTCTTCCTGGACTTCCGGAAGGCTTTTGACACTGTCTCTCACCCAGTTCTCATTAAGAAAATGGGAGGCTGTGGTGTAGACACCCACACAGTCAAATGGGTCGCCAACTGGCTGGGGTGCCGCACCCAGACGGTGGTAGTGGATGGGTCCTTCTCAACTTGGAAGGACGTGGGCAGTGGGGTTCCGCAGGGCTCGGTCCTCGGGCCTGCACTGTTCAACATCTTCATCAGTGATTTGGACGAGGGGGTGAAAAGCACCCTGTTCAAATTTGCTGATGACACTAAGATGTGGGGGGACGTGGGCACACTAGAAGGAAGAAGCAGGCTACAATCGGACCTGGACAGGTTACAAGGGTGGGCGGATAAGAATAGGATGGGTTTCAA
>NW_017729032.1:227388376-227403531 GCF_001723915.1 Gavialis gangeticus
CTAGAAACTATGAAACTATGAGTCTGTTGGAGAATGTTAATTAATGTGCTCCAACAGCCTCCCTGTCACTTCTATTCAGTGTCCCTGTGCTTCAAAACAGCAGCAGGGGCACTCGAACTAAAGCTCGTTGAGTGAGCTTTAGTTCAAGCACCTCCACCACCATTTTGAAGCATGGGATGCTGAATGCACATGATGTTGCAGATGCTTTAATTAGAGCAGTTCTTGGAACCGCTCTAATTAAAGTGCCCTCTCCCCGTCTCCACCCTGGAGCACATGTATAGAGGCCCTCCATTGTGAGGTACTAGAAAAAGGCACATTAGCCTATTTTCGCTAAAGAGCGTCGTTTTTCTGTGATGCCCTCATGTGCATTGAAACAGGCTAATGAGCATTAAAGCACACATGCAGATTCACCCTATGAGTGTTGTGTTTTATTACCCAGCAGGTCCTCACAACAGGCCAGCTTCCCCTTTCATAAATACAAATTCCTATTGGAATGGCCCAAATTTTTTGGATGAATCTCTTCAGTAATTGACCTACTTTCTTTTAGGTCAATTGCTTGGGTTCTTGTAAAGGAGTGGTATTGCCACTACATCTTTTAATATTTATTTGCAAGTGTAAACCTAATTTGCAAGGGAAGAAAAAGTAAAATAATAAAAACATTTCAGAATATCATATTGAGATGATGATCAGTGGCTGATTTTGGAACATCTCGTGCTTGCCCATGATCTGTTATAAGACAAATCATAGCCTATAGGCATGTCTTAAAAGATATTTAAAGCATTAACAGCAACAGTTATGTAAAGCTGAATTTGCTCCATTGGCTGCAATAGGTTGAACTGAGGACAGTATTCTGTATTTCTGTGTTCTGGAGCTTAAATACCCAGAGGTAGTGTGCCCCTCCCCAGTGAATCCAACACTATCTGTAAGCTCTCTGAGTAGGGTGATCATATTATGGTGAAGGAAATCTGGGATGGGGTAAGGAAATCCACACACCTGCCACTGATGGTGGGGTGGGACAGCATGGAGGCCCACAGCCAGACTCTACCCCTGCATGCAGAGGCTGGACCTGGCTAGGAATGGTCCCCGCCCCCCGCCACTACCACCTCTCTGGGTCTACCACACGCACCTCAGGACTTGGCAATGGCCACAGCAGCAGGGCTCACCCTGTACAGGTGCCCAAGCCTTGCCCTTGGTCCCCTCCTCTGGCCTGTCTCACCCTGGCTGATCCTCACCCTAGGCAGGAAGAGCAGTGCCCACCCCACTCCCCTGCCTCCAGCTACTGCTCAGCATGAGCCAGGCTGGGCTCTGCAGGTGGCAGCAGCCTCTGCCCGCAGAAGCCAGATTTGGGACTCTTGCTTCAATCTATACCAACCAGCTGGGATGGCCTGCGAAATCTGGGACTGTCTCATCACCCTAATCGGGGACATATCATCACCCTATCTCTGAGAGACTACCCTTTGCTCTGAATGGGGTTTCAAGACCAGGAAAAAGTTATTGAGGAATGAAGCAACAAACAAGAGGAGCTTTATCTCAATACAGTTCTGCCGGTTACCACAAATGGACTCACATGGACAACTGGATGCTGATAACACCCTTTGCGAGTGCTTAGGGTAGCAGGAACTGAATAATCAGAAAAGGCTTTTGTTTTCAAAAGGCCAGAAAGCACCACCTGGATGCAGGCAGGTGAGCATCTGGCTGTAGGACTCAATGAAAGTGTACCTCTAGGAACCGAGAGCAACCAGAATGTAAAGCAGTCAGAGATTTTTCCATTACTCTCCACCCCTGGTCTTCACCATCTCTACAGCAGGGAGAAGCCCATGCACAGCAGATTTAGTAGTGCTGTGGGTGAGAAAGTAAAGTGGGAAAGGGATGGAGACGCTCTTGATCTTGCTGTTAAACTATGACTGCTTTAGAATGACTACTGTAAATGTCTCACTGATAATAAATCATACACAATAGATCGCTCTCACAATACTATTAACATTACTTTTTCTCTTTTGCATAGTTTAACAAATTTATTTATTCTAATCAGGTAGCTATTAGAAATTCAAGATTACGTACTCAGGTTCTGTGAGTGGCGTTGTTTCATTTGGCTCATTTACTGGGCTCCCATCTTCATGATTGGTAATTCTTTCATCCTCTGTTCTCATTTCCACTATTGGCTCTTTTGATCCATCTTTCCTAAAAATTATTAGAAGAACCTTAACCTCCATTGTCATGTCTTTAGCATGTGTTACACTTCATTAATTACCAAGTCCCCTCATTTCAAATCCTCACCAAAGAAAAAAAACAGTCTATTATCACTTATGGCACTAGAACACATTCAACATGACATGTTTTTGATGCTTTTAAAGCAGGGCTGTCCAACGGGTGGCCTCCTCCCTAAATCCTGATGCAGATATTACTCCTCTGATCCTGGTCCAGGCACTTCTTCCTCTACTGCTCTTTTGGTGCTGCTGCCTGAGTCTCTGGGATCCTAACTCCCTCCCCTAGCTTCTGCTTCCCACCCACTGGGGCAGAGGGAATGGTGCAGACTGTGAAGCCAAAGAAGCCTGTCTTGTGAGGCCTGGTGCACTTACAGCAAAGTACCATGCAGAGATGCCTACATAACGCAGCACAGTAGGGGTGGCCCATGTAGTGCAATATCGTACAGCACAACCCACGCAGTGCGGTGTGGCACGGTGTGTGGTTCACACAGAATGCAGCTATTAGCCACTCAGAATTTGGACAGCCCTTCCTTACAGTATTCAACTCATTCTGTAGCTATGAATACTTATCTATTCTATATATAACCACATTTAGCAGAAGAATGACCATTTCCTAATAATCACGGTGGGCTAGGAATAATCTTATACTGTACTCTTAAGACATTATAGAGTACTAGGTACAGACACTGCATTTTTATCTGTATAAGTGATTGGAAACCGGTCTATATCCATAACAGAACAAAAAAATCAGTGTACATAGATTGGTTTAAAAATGGCAGAACCCAATCTAAGACAGATCTGAATCGATGTGTACTCAAACTTAATCAATTTAGGTTAGACCGGTGAATCAAACTTATGTACCAGAATCCCTTTCAATTCATGTTAGGTCACTGTCCACTGGCATTCCAGGTTCCTTTGCTGCCCCGACTAGCACTTTCTTGAAGGAACATGTGCTGGCATTTGCCTTAAACTCAGCTGCTCTGATCAAACACCCAGTGTGCCCTGTCCCTGAGGTGTCACAGAGCCGAGTTAGCACCAACATGGGAAAGGGAGGCATATGTGTCCCTGCACAAACCCCATCATAAAGCACCCTACACAAACACCTGTCACATTAACCCAGGAGAACACCCGCAAGTGGGCAGAGCTCCATGGAGCCCAACTGGGCTGTCAGGCATGGGCGAGCATTGCCCCTCTGTCTGCCTCGTCCCCTGTCAAGCATAGGCATCTGACAGCTGCCATCATGCAGCATTGTGGGGAGGATAGGAGGGGTGCGGAAATGCTTTCCCATGCCCAGCAGACCAGATGGGCTCTGTGGTGCTGCACCTACTCATGGGGGCTCTGTTGGGCTCAGTGTCAGGTCTGTGTGTACCTCATGGGGTGCTTCATGATGGGTTTCTTTTTTTGCAGAGACACACATCTCCTGTCCACCCCCTGGCACTGCCTGCTTGCAGCTGAAAGATGTCCATAGCTGAAAGATGAAAGAGCAGGGGGAGACGGCATGCTCACCTATGCCTGGCAGCCTATCAGGGGGTGGGCCAGGTGCTCATCTCTGCTTGGCAATCTCTGGCAGCCTAGGCAGCCTGCGCAGAACACTGGGGGCATTTTTACACATGAAAGTGCCACAGCACTAGATCCTTTGAAAAGCAGCTGTATAAACAGCGAAATGAGTGTCAGTGGTAAGAAAACGACAGCAGCACACTTTGAACTAAAACACTTTGGAGGTGCTTTAGTTCAAAAGCATGCCGTTGCCATTTTCTGTGCACTGATGTGTATTTTGCCACTTACACAACTGAATGTGGCTCAGTGCAGTTCACCTCAGCTTGTGTCTTCTCCAACGTGGCGGATCATCAGTGCGTTGCAGGACAAAAATGTATGTGTATAAATG
Organism: Gavialis gangeticus; assembly: GCF_001723915.1. Taxonomy (NCBI): domain Eukaryota; kingdom Metazoa; phylum Chordata; order Crocodylia; family Gavialidae; genus Gavialis; species Gavialis gangeticus. The sequence goes on from NW_017729032.1 coordinate 227,392,469, forward strand.
AAGACATGCAGACATGTCTCAGCCAGTGCAGCCTGCCTGTGTGACCCCCCTCTTCCCCACCGAAGAAGTGAACTTGTGTTCTGTTCACTACTGAACTAACCTATGCTGCTTACAGAACACCGCAAAACTTAGACTGATTCCACCTTGAGCTTTTTGAATGCCTGTACTTAGCCAGTGACGAAAGCATAGGGCCAGATTCTTACTGTGCTGGAAGTCACATACTGATTTGGCAGTATAAAGAGCCTAAAAGTTTGTATTATACAATTTATATCTAACTTAGGGCCTTTGTCTATTGCCATAACATGATAAAAGGGCTGATTTGTAAGTTAGAATCTGGCACATATTCATCACATTCATTCTGTCTCATACATCCTAATTTTATGAACAGGAGAAAGTACTCTACTCATCACATCAGCTAATCATTTCTCATATCAGCCAGACAATGGGTAAACAATTTGGGGCAAGCTGGTTGGTTATTATATGCTTTATCGGGTCCAGCACAACGACTGCATCCAATCCAAGTCAGAGCTTCTACTTTCTATGGCAATATAAAGAATGTAACTATTTATTAATACTTTTTTTTTTTTTTTTTTTACATTAGAAGGATGGGATACAGGTTTCCAAAAATGAATCTTATGCTTCAAAAAATCCTTTTCTGATTTAGTTTACTTATGTTTGCCTCTGGTTCCCAGCTTAATAACTTGAATATTGAAAACACAGTTAACTCAGTGAAATAAAGGTGACAGGACTCATGTTTAGCAACCTGTCCTCTACATCTGCTGCATGCCAGAGATTGTCTAATTACTAGCTACTTGATCCCAAAACAAGGGATTGACCCTACCCTATTCCATGTCTTACATTTCTGTATTGTTGCCAGAAAACCAGTATAATTCGTACACAGACTTTATAGTGCAGTTTTCCATCAGCCTGGAACATGGATGGGGAGCTCTGTCTAACACTTACTGGTAGTTATTCTCAGAGAGAGTCTTTATCTCTTACCAGTGAGGAAGTCAGCAGAGAGATGCAGGTAATGAGTGTGCTAGACAGACAAGTGTAAACTATAAATTGACCAACTAGGGATACATATGTTAAAATAATACCCCAAAGCCTTGGGCTATCTGAAAAGTGATACCTAATAAGTGCTTATTTACCTGTGAAAACTGAATTCAAGTTTTAGCCAACATGAATCAAATTAATGCTTATTTTTGAAGACTTCAAGTGGAAGTGTTCAATTTATGAGGCATTAAAGTTGAGTGCTAGTTAGAAGCTGACCACCATTTTTTTCATAGAAGCATCATTTAGGATAACAGCTACTATGTATGTAAAAAGACTATGAATCATAATGGGATTGTTAAAGGGGGTTGTAATTTCTATTCAGCATATTTTATAAAACAGGACATTATTATATATCCCAAAGCCTAGAAAACCATGATTTTTAAGTAGCAGAATGCATTCAGAATGCTCTTTTAATTTTTAAAAAGGATTTAGACTATTCATAAAAGAAACATTCCTTATTTCTATTCCAGCAGCCTGCATGCTCCACATACACTGCATCATCTATAATCAGCACACATGGAACATAGACAATAGAAATATATTTTGCAGTAATCCAGTCTAATAAAAAGAAATGCAAAAAGTTACCAGCTACAACTGGGGAAAATTAAGATGTCCAGTGATTTATTTTAAGAAGCCTAGGTACTGTGAAAGAAATGGAAATGGCAACTATTAATGGAAAAAGGAATGTGTTTTTGAATTTTATGACTGTCCAGAAACTCCACAAAATAAACTTGTACAATTGCCAAGAATATTTGGTTTAGTAGGTAACATGTTTGATGGCTAGGGACATGTAACCTGGAATTATCAGGCTGCTGACAGATGTGGGGAAAAAAACAAACAAAATGGTGCTTTACTTTCAGCTCAGTGCACCCCTGCACCAAGACTGGTGCATGCCCAGAAGAGGAACCGCACCAGTTTGCCCTGGCTCATCCAGTATCTGTATAGATCACACACTTCAGTGGGGCTTTTTGGCACTTTTATCTAATAGCCAATTCAATCTAATAGCTGATTCAGTTACTAGATAAAAGTGCCCAAAAGCCCTGCTAAAGGATGTGATCTATACAGATGCTGGGGGGCCAGGTCACACTGATGCAGTTCCTCTTCCAACAAAGTGCTGTTTGTTTGGTTTTTTCCCCCCCATGACTGTCAGTGCGTCCAGTGTTTATATTACGGTATCTCATGCAGAAAGAAGTTGAGGGATGGAAAGGTTTCAGCCTCTTGAAAGTTGTGAACTTGGAGCTGAAAAATTCTCTTAGATGGACAGGCAGGGCAGAAGCATAAGCAACACTGTGGGTAAGTGCAGATGTTATACTTGGATCAACCTAAGTAGGGTTATGTTGATCTAAATACCAATCTGTACAGACATTTGGGGAGGTTAGTTTGGGCAATAAACAGATGGCCCAATCTAACTTAGTTCACCTTAGTTCTCTACCCTATCAGCAATATAGATATTTCTATGCTTATTTCCATAGGAAGAAAATAGAACCATCTAAAAATTGGGAGATTGTATGCTATAGGTTTTCCTTCTTTCATATGATTTGAAACCTTGTAAAAATTGAGTCCATAAAGTAAACTTGGAGGGGAGGGGGTTGTGTTTTTTTAAAATCAGAACTTATACTGTTGGTTTCCATAGCTCTTATTATCCTCTCAACAGTTACAGAAACAAACAGCTACCATGGATGGACTATACTTTGATAATCTTTTAGTGAATTAAAAACAACAAAGCTGGTGTGGGAAATGGCATGCTGTTTTACTCTTTGACTTATTTTATGTTTTCGAACATATTTGCAACTACCATATTTGCAACTGTACAATAAACCCGCGTTTCATTGATTTATAACTCTACTAAGGCCTTACATAAACTTTAAACTTGAGATTCATTTTTTTTTTGAGTTCCAACAAAACTTGTGTTTTCAAAAGTCAGTGGTTAAAACATTTCCTTACATTAGTATCAGAGAATGTACAGATATCAGATTTTTGACTTAAAGAAATGGAGTGGGTAGAGTTTTAATTGCTCTCTCATTTGCTGCTCAAGAACCAAAGCTTTTTCCAAGTATATTTCTCATATATGAGCACTGCTCGGCTGTGCCCAAATAGTCTTAATAGCCAAAACAGAAAATTTTGTAATGATGCACTGCTGTCATCTTTTATAAAGGCAATATTTGCCAATACTTGTGTCAAATCTAAAATAACATCATTATTTCCTTATCTAAAGATTAGTACAAATATCAGGATTTTATCATTATTCATTCATTGTTCCAGCAAACAGAATAATTTATGAAGCAACTTTCTAATTACACGATATACTTAACATCAAGGTAATGTGAAAAGGATATTCTTAAGATATGTTATTCGTACTCACAGGTATGCAGCCTTTCCTTCTTCTAATTCCTTACTCTTTCCACTGGATCCACTCTTTTTCCCACAAATTCTCCTGGTGATGCACATTAGCAATCCACATTGCCGGACAAAGAAGCAGCTCACATCAGTCACAACAAGGACTAACAAAAGTGCTGCCACACCCAGGCCAATGACAGCACCAAGTCCAAGACCATTAAAAAGAGTGTCTTGAAAACAACAGCAAGAAAATATTAGATTGTTTGAGTAAAGCCTATACAGGGGGATACAGACTGTTTTTGTTTGTTTTTTTTTCAAATAGCTTAAGAAAATCAGGATATTAAAAAAATTCTGAATTCAGTCACACTCTTTAGGTACATAAAGTTAAGCATGTTTTTAAACTACTGGAAGGTAGAACCTTAAGTCCATTCTCTGCTTAGCCTCTACTATTTTCCTGGGGGCAAATCTGCTCCTTATTCCATTGAATTAAAAGGTAGCTGCCCAGGTGCAGACAAACATTACAAGTGATAATGAACATACATTTTAGCTCAGAAATATAGAGGCTTTTCAAACATGTTTACATGGTTTAGAGCATTTTTTAGTGGAAAGCACAGAGTGGATTTTTGAACGAAGTATTCTTAAAACATTATCTATCACTGATAGATAATTCATTGTATTTAATCATAATGTTAATATGAAAACACTTTTTATTCATCATGCAAAACAATGTTTTCTTTAAAAATATGGCTTTTTTCAAATTAAATAAATCACATACATTATAATGGTATTAAAAACTATTATTTTACCTTATGAAAGTATGTTTCAACATCTGTATTCATTTTATTATAGGACTGCTTTTGAATTGAAATATAATGAAAATGTGTTCAAAGTAAATTTAAAACTTAATCCTGCAAACACTTGCACACACAACAAACCAAAGAGAAGTCAATAAGACTACTTGGGGGAGCAAAGAGAAGAAAGCATTTGAATTGGTTTTAGAACTTGGGACTTGTTTTTACTTCTCTGTGTTTTAAAAGGAAACTTAAAAATTGGTGGCGGGGGTGTGTGGGGGGAGTATTTTACAGCTTTATAGCTGATTCTACACGTTTCTAAAATTTAAGACTAGGCTTTTTTTAACTTACCATAATTACTGGAATATAAAATGACTTGGTTTTAAGATAACCAATTAGATGCTATATATGGGAAAATGATAAATTTTTTACATTTTTGCAGGGATAGAATCAAATTATTGGAAGTTTTTTGAATTTGCCCCATTACCTGCCTCCCCTCCCCTCTCTCCCCCACTACAGCAGGAAAAATAAATCAGGTAGCCCCCTTACCCTCTGGTTCCCCTCAACTTGTGCTATTTTAACAAACTCCATCAGTAAATTGACTAAAGCTGTGCTAGCTCTTGATGCAATACATAAGAAAATTACACAAAACAGTAATAAAATAGCACATCATGCCTAGAAGTGACATGCCAGGTACTAGTCAGCAACACGCTGGCAAACACCCATTTGCCCACATATCCTGCTTATACCATCATCTTGCAAGTTGTAAAGGTATAAGCAGGATATTTTTCCTAGACTGGAACACATGAATATAACTGTGATGGGGAGCAAAACATTTTATCAAAAACCAGTACATGCTTTGATAGTGGTATTAACTTCATCATTCCTCTTCTCACATAACCACAACAGCTATATAGTTTAGAATGATTTTTGGTTAAAAATGTCTAGATTCATTTCTATTTCTTGTACAATTAAATTTCTTAAGGTACATAGCTTGTATTTCCATTTAAAATGCAATCTGACAATATATTTACATACAAAATCAATGCATTATTTCAAAAGAAACATGTTTTCCATGCCTCATGTATTATTTTATGGACCTTTAAAAAGAAACTGCAATCAATTTCATGCAGTTTGGTACAGGCCATTTTATTAAGACAATTTCATAGAAGTTTATCATGCAATAAATGAGAATTCAGATGTTTTAAAAATATATATTTTCCTTTGCCCAGAAAACTTACTTAAGATAGAAAGATAGCATTAGATAAAAGATAGAAAGATAGCAAAACCTCAATGAAGATAATACATCATTTATGCAGTGCCCCTGCCAGCAGGCTTGTAAGTTTGACATCTTAAAGTGAACTAGTTTTCTTTCTTTTTTATATAAACTTTATCCAGTTAAATGTTGCCAACCATAACTTCTAAAGCTTGAATGAACACATGATATAAAGACTGATAAGCAATGATTTACAATGCAACTAGAGCTCTAGACCCTATACTTACAAAAACTAACTTTACTTCAAAGCATAGACGTATTTGTCATTTAATCCAGATTGGCCAAACAACTATAATACACACTCAATAAGGCTTTTAAAAAAATCCTAAAGGATTTAACAGAAGAAGCCAGTCAAATCCTATAAAAATATGAGTTTAGAAAAGAATTACTCTAACAACCTATAAGAATATTTCTAAGTAGTCTTTCTATATCATTTTTAATTATTCCATAGAATATGGTAAAATAAATACAAAATGTGAAAAATGATCCATTAACTATTATATTATAGCATGTCAAAAAGGGAAGAAGTCATATTCTATAGGCCTTTTTCATAAAGTAGAAAATTACTACAAAATATATTTTTAAATGTTAAGCTAATGTAATTTTATATCATTTTATGAGATATATTTATATCCATAGAAACTGGGGGCACATCTACATGTGCATTAATGTGCAGTGGTTACTGTGCATTTAGTTTAGTACCTGTAATACCAGGTACTAACTAAATGCGCAGTAACTGGTGTACCTGCACAGCAGTGCTGGCACACTCATTTTAAGTGACACTACTGTGCAGTAGACTGATTATACTGTGCGTTATGGGTTTTGCCCACCATGCTAATGTGCAGTAGAATTAGTCTATTGTGCTCAAAATGTCTTGCATAGACGCGCCTACATTGTGTCAAACTTTTAGTCCATAAGGACTTCAATAAGGTGAGCAGGGTGCTTTGTGATGGGGAATATTGCAGAATTAATTTTTATCAGAAAACACTGCCAACTGAGAGAAATGTTTATGGCAGCAGACTTTTTATTTCACAAGGCAATTTGGGCATTTTTTAAAAATCAGTCAGGGCTGCCTGAGACATCTTCTGAGTCATGAGTATTTGATTGATGTATATTTTTCTGCTTCTTTGTGTAACAGGATTTTTCCCCTTCATTTTGATCTTTTTTTGTTTCTTCTCTTCGCCAGAATGCTTGTAAGTGAATTGCATTAGTGAAAAGGATATCACAAAGCCAAGGATTATAAAGGGGTGAAAGGAATCTATACAGAAATCAATATATTTTTAAAAATACCTAAGTTCTGAATCCTTCTGCTAGAGGGAGTTTTTTTTTTCTTTCCTTTTACCAGCAGAACAATAAGGCAAATGTAGAAACTATATGCCTTATTTCAGTTTATGTCACCAACAGTAATGTTTTCGTGTAAAGTGTTACCTGGAAGGTATAGCAAGCTTTTACTTTCTACATGAAAGCTCCATTAATCATGACATGGGCACATACCGCTTACTTTTGGAGGGGCTTGAAGATGTACTGGGGGAAAAAAATATCAAGGAAATACAATGGAATTAAAGATGTGAAAGGTATTCAGGATCAGGACCTAACAATGTATCAGTTGATTCTCCATATTTTATGCACGGGCATGTCTATTATATTTAATATTCTATTAGCATATTTTTCCTTATATACCCTTCTGAAAATATATTTTGTGGGTAAATTATGATATTAATTCTAGCGGGCCAATAAGAAGGGGGAACAAGTAGACTGCCCCAGGGGAAGCTTCAGAAGCATTCCACTGGAGGGAGAAAAATTGATTTCTTGAGTAACTTGCTTTCACTGTAGGCCATGGAACTGGCTATAGTTAAACTAACTGGAAACACACTAAACACCAGGCTTAAAATGATTGCTGACATTTTTCCTTATGTAATCTCAAATACTGTATTTATTCACACACTGGATATCACCAAGTAAGACACAGATCTTGTTTTCAGAAGGCAGAGAAAAGAAAAAAGAGTTTCTCTTATAATCTTACCTGTCACAGCATGGGACAACTGGCAAAGACTGTGATAGGGTTAAACCTCTGGCCACTGATCCTGAAGCTGTGGGGGTGACCGGGCTCTGCCCCTGCTCCAGGGTTCAGCGTTGGGTGAGCTGGTGCTGAGCAAAGTCCCCTGCAGCTATTCCAACACCCTTTTGGCTCTATTCCAGCTCTTTTTTTAAGACACACCTCCCAATTTTAGATGGGTAATTTTTGGGGAAAAGATGCATGCACACATGAATAACTCCAGCATTTGAGCATTTGTGGTTGAGCCTCCCCTACAAAAATACTGATATGCTTGTGATATTTAGCACTAGGCTTTTAGGGCTGGATCACAATCCTACCAGGTGATTGACCGCCTCTGCTTTTGGGCGTGTTGTACCATATGTGCCACCTCGAGGTAGTGCCTGCTCTTGCCCATACAGTGGCTGTGATTTCTGGTTACCTAAAAGGCTCCTTGCCACTGACATATATCATAGTCTCTTGCCTTCACCTTCCTGAGTCAATCAAAGGCATATATTTAGTGGGTGCAACATAATCTGAAATAGAATTATGATTTATGATCATTTTCATATTTTTTCACCATTTTGTACTGCCCTAACAGTATTCTAGTGTGTGTCATAGTCTTTCACTGAAATGCTACCCTCTGTTATGACATAGGACTTTGTCGGTCATTATTTTACAATGATCTCACTTCCAATAGCGTCCCTGCAAATACAACATCCCCAATAGGGACAAACACCTAGACTGTACTCCTGAATAATGTGTCAGAGGGCACTCCTTTTCAATACATTGCTGTCATGTAATCTATGCAAAGAGAAACAATAATTAGGGTGTATACTGCCAATAGGCTAAGCTTTCTTCTCATGCTTCTCAGTTTGTGTTTAATAAATTAAATACTTTAATCTTTACTTCTTTATTTTAGATGATCTAAATAAGGTGTCAACTCAACGGGACCCATGAGCTGGATAAATGGTACAGGGTTGATCTGTAGACTCCTAAAGGAAGATTCTTGGTCAGCTGTTATCTAAAATATTTGAAGATGTTCTCTTTCCTTATGTAAATCCGTAACACTTTTGTGAATCCAATAAATTCTCAGGAATAATTTTCAGACCCAGATGCCAGAGCTACATATTTAACCCAACTTCAGGGACACAGTTTTCAAAATGTTGGTTTCCAATTCAGAGACAAATTTTAGCATTTAGCAATGCTTGATAATGCCATAAACAATGTTTCCTTGGATCAGGAGCTGCATAAAATACAATTTAAGATCAGTATTTCTTATAGCACATTTTCTGCTAATCTCTTCTTATTTAAGGATTCACTCATTAATGTAAGATCTTGGAAAACTTTACTGCTTTGACTCTTAATTTCTACTGCTTTGTCACTTAGCTTGGATCCATTCCCATCCTTCATCTCTCTCTCCTGATTTTACAGATTTCCTAACCCTTGATTTCCTTTTTGTTCCACCTCATTGTTATTTTCAGTTACTACAGAAACAACATGATCCCACATTAGTTATTAAATTCTAACATCTATTTTTTCCATCTTTTAGGTTCCTACAGACTGACTTATTTGCTCAGCATGTACACATGAGCTTCTAGTCCTTACTCATGGTTTAGAGGTTTCCTTATATTGCTTATCCATTGACCTCCTGAACTCCCTACCCCAAGATGGACACTCCCCACACATGGACCCACAAACCCTCCAGCCCTCCGATCCCACAAAATGCTCCCCAGGGACCTTATACCAGAGATGGCGGCACCAACTCAGGGGTAGTAACTCCACCAAAATCTGAAGTTGAATGTCCTAGGTTTATTTATCATCATTGACAGTCTGATACAGATCATTATCATCTCTAGCTCTTTAGTATTATGGAAATTTGCAAAAACAGGATAATATTTGAGGGTGAGCTTTTCAATACTGTTCACTGTTGACTTTGGGGCAACTTAAGTCAATAGAATTTGTATTGGTCCAACTGTCTTCCCTCTAAAGTCAATCATAAATTTCTCATTCCAACTGCCAAGACAGAGATTGATCACATTGAAAATCTCATATAAAACTACTGTGGTTTGTGAGGTCACAAGAACATAATCTTATGATGTCAACAGATATATCAATATAAAGGATGGTTAAAACAAAGCATATTGTGTTCAAACCCATATAGAAATACCATCAATATCAGAACCATTTAATAAAATATAGGGCCATTAATATAAATAAAATCTTACTTTGATACAAGCATCCTTAAATAAAGAGAGAGTAAAAGGAAATATGCTATAAGCAATACTAATTTTAAATTGATCTTTTAACAAAAGAATCATAGTATATCCAATGGTTTTAAAAAGATGGTTCCATTTTATGCTGATACAGTATCATGATATTGTGTCTATACACCCACCCACCCACGTATAATGTGTCTGTTTCCTAATTAATAGAATAATTAATCATAATTCAACTTTAGTTTTAGCGAATTAACCTTAACATTTTCTCTAAAAGGTTTTATATCTATTCTTAGTAATCTAACCACAACTCTACCTTTAAAAATATCAATCTAGGAAAAAAAAGTACATTTTCCATAGTTCTGCATTAGTTTTGATTTTCCCATTGTCAAAGCTATGATATATTTATACCTATATGCTTTTAATATATAGAATGTTTCAAATGTAATATGGCATTCTAATATCCATTATCATAATAATAAAAGGAACAGTAAACTTAAAAAAAGCACAGAGTGTGCTCATTTCTTCAAATAAATGCTTATCAAAGAACAAGTCTCTGGGAAATAAGAGTTCTGAAAGATTTAGAATTGTAACAATAAAAATGAAAAAAGTTCCAATAAAACTCATTAAACTTTTGGCAATTTCCAAATGCTCAATCACTACATTGTATTTTAAATCTCTATTAAATGTCCAACGTTAGTACACCCTGGGTGTGTCTACACGTGCAATTACTGTGCAGGAACTACTTGGGTGTAAATTTGCTACCTGCATCATGCATCATACAGGTAGCAAATTTACACCCGAATTGGTGTAAGTCGCCATAGTTACTGTGCAATATGGGTACATACATGTAGGCACACGCCTATACTGTGCAGTAATTTTCAGTTACTGCATAGTAACCTAAATAACTGCATAGTTACTCTGCATGTGTAGATGCATCCACTGTATTATATACACTCAAAACTTCATAAATGGGCACAAATAGAAAAAAAAAATAGATTTCCAATATCATGGTCTTTATAAATTCCTCTAAGTATGTTATGCCAGATATTCTGAAAGCTGTCTCTACATTTACACCTGAACAAAGAATCATGGATTAAAATGTGTGCTGATGATGCTCTATTGCCTTGAATCTTGCACTATCATTTGCGGGAGTACAAAATGAATGTAGTGGTATAAAGCTCTATTATTCCAATTTGGTTACAATTATACTAATTGAAACTGGCGTAAACAAACAGTACAAGATACAATGGAAAGTCAGTACTAAGATTACAAAATATCCCTTTCTTTGAAATATCTTGTAAAAACCACTATATAGGGTTTAGAAACTAAACCAAATGAAAGACAGGTGG
>NW_017729032.1:227408531-227433766 GCF_001723915.1 Gavialis gangeticus
GTAGTGGTGTAAAGCTCTATTATTCCAATTTGGTTACAATTATACTAATTGAAACTGGCGTAAACAAACAGTACAAGATACAATGGAAAGTCAGTACTAAGATTACAAAATATCCCTTTCTTTGAAATATCTTGTAAAAACCACTATATAGGGTTTAGAAACTAAACCAAATGAAAGACAGGTGGTAGCATAGGCGGAAGAAAGGGGGGGTGATGGCACGTAGCCCCCCCAAATACAGGGCACCAGTAGGGCTACAAGGTGGCCCAACTATGGGCTTCCAGTGGCTGCAGCCGGGGTGGTGAGGGAATGGGGGTGGGTTTGGGGCAGGCGCTGCCTGCTGGGGCTGAGCTGGGGACAGAGCTGTAAGCAGCTCATTTGGGGAGCTTGGGGCAGAGGGGGGGCACAGCTCCTGCTGCTATATGCCCCATGAGAGAGCATTGGGGGAAAATGCCTCCAGATCCACATGGGGGGGAGGCGGGCTGCCCCTGTGGGGTGGGAATGCATTGGGCTCTTCCCAGGGAGATTGGGCCAGGCTGTGCTTGGGGCAGATGGCGCTGGGAGGGGGGGTATGGGTGTAGCTGCAATCACCTCAAAATTTGCCCTAGCCCCCTGACCACCCCCTCTCCCAGCACCACTGCTGTCTGCTCCGAGTTCAGCACGGCACAACCCCCAATGGGAAGAGCACGTCATAGCCTGGCCCCAACCCGCAACAGCAGTCTGCTTCCTCCCATGCAGATCTGGGGACACATGCCACCCATGACCTCCCAGGGTGTACACAGCGGCAGGAGCTGCTACCCCCTCCCCACGCTAGGCACCCCTGGACAAACTGCTCATGGCTCTGTCCCACACCCCATTTGGGGGGGCTGAGCATGTGTGCACGTGCTCAGCCCCCCCACCTCCACCCCATATACTTTTTCCTGCCTCTGCGTATGGTGTGGTAGAATTATTTTTTGAAAATACTACATGGGAAACTGGCAGGAGAATAATTATCCTGCTTAGACCTTTCTTCCAACTGACCTCTTGCACTCACTACAGAGGCTGTCAAAGATCGTGAATAAGTGGTGCTCCACATGAAGCATCTTAAAAATAGTACCTAAAATCAAAAGGGACAGTCTTAGCTTCTATGCATGCTCTGGAAGTCTGCTTTGATTTAATTACTTCCAAGGCTTATTTACTCCATTCAAAAACTCTTGTTATGATTCAAAAGGAATATCTCTTGATAACCATTCCAAAAAATGGAACACAATACTGTAGAATTTAAAAGGCGGAATGAAGATAATGCTGAAGACAAGGCATCTCTAGATTGTGAAACTGGTTAGAAAGTTCAAGAACATATATTATTAATGTGTTAGAATTACCTACAGATGTAGGCTAGACTGTGCAACTTTTACACTGAGGAATACTGAGTCGAACAGAATTCAGCTGGGATTATTTGTGTGGAAATGTTCTGAATAGCATGAGAAAAATGTAAAGTTGTTGCTTCTAAGTTAGATTTGTATACATTATTAACATTATTAAAAAAAAAAAATACTGTTTTTGTTCCTGCTTTTTCAAGGCCTGATCCTTCTCTTGAGGTTCACAGTGGTGAAAAAAAGGGGACTAAGTTTGTAAGTTCTATACACTCTGAATAAAGAACAAAGAAACTTCTGTCATCTATTGTCAGTGTAGTTAGCATCTGATGAAGGAAGCTGCTTATAAAAGCATCTCTGATTTAGTTAGTCTATAGGGTGCAAAACTACTCTACCTTCTGCCTACCCTTCACTACCACTGGAGGCTGGACATCTCTATCTTCTTTTTGACCAAATGTAGAAAAACAGAGGAACATACGCAGTTTTCTTCTGGTGACAAAGGATAAACAGAGGAACATTCTTTACCCAAGGATAAACAAGCACACAGGAAAATAGTTTTTCATCTATAGACAGTTTCTTTCCCTGAAAATTTCATTTTCAATACAATTTTTCCAAGCCAAAGTCTGTGCTACTGTTTGAAGGAAAAGTATTTCTAAGGATGATGTCAAGGCTTTGTAATGGATCCAAGATCTGGGTCAAGAGGCTTGTACACCTCCTATTGTACACCTCTCTGTTCCTACCTCCCTCTCCCACATACTTTCACTTCTTGGTCAATGCAAGCTATTGCCAGAGCTCTGCGTGAGTGGTGAGTTCAGAGCTCATCGCCGATCAGGCAGGTGAGTTCACAGTGGATCAGGTGGGGATTGGTTAGATCCCCTGCTTTCACACAACAACAGAGCCCAGGGGGTGAATTCTGATGCTGCTCTCCCTTTTCCTTCATGTTCTCTCCACTGAATTCAGCAGCAGGGGAATGAAGTGGGTGAGTGACCATGGCACAGCTCACCCTCTGGAGTCTCATGCTGAAAGCTCACGTGACACAGCCAAACAGATTGTGACTACACTGCTGCACCTCCACTGGATCTGCTCTGGCTGTGACTTACTGACATAAATATGGATTACATTACCCTGATATATTTATATCTTAATACTCTATGAATATGAATAGCTTTGATTTTACAAAGACAGCGTCTGGAATATTTATTACTATTTTTTTAAGCTTAATGTGTCATTTAGTTATGTGTACCTTGGAATTGAAAATCTGTCATTCCTTGCATATGGACTTTTATTTAGCAACAACCTAGACTATATTAGCACATTGTTTATTTTATCCTTGCTTTGCTTTTGTTTGTTAATTTGTTGTTTGGTTTTGTTGTGGCAGTTTTCACCAGTGGTGCTTTCATATGAACATATACTATTCTTCTGCTTTGCTACTGCCTTCTGTTTTGTCAGATGTATGAAAAACTAATTATTGTAGTATACTTTTCTGAAGTTAAAGGGAAGGAAATTAATTAAAATTAAATACAGTTGTAATATTTGTATTTAGTTCTGAGAACCAAGAACTTCTCACATATTAAATACTATAACCATTTTGTAAAATCGAAATAGTGTACATAAAGAAAAAATATGCACAGACATAAACAAATATAAACAGAGACATGGACAAATATTAAATGACCTCTCTTCCATTTTAATCCAAGTCATTATTCAGTGGCTTCCTGATGCTATGACAAGATTCCCCCCTTTATTTCTTGGGGGATGCAAGTACAGACATATGCATCAAACTGGAATTGACTTCTTAATCGATGAACACAACAGTTTCTCCAGTCAAAAAAAGTAATTTTCATATCCTTGTCATGTCTATAGCTTTTTTTATAGTCCTCCTTTTCTTAGGAGGATTATTAACAGAATGTTTCCAATATTGACCATATATATCAGCCCACAGATAGCATAAAAATAGTACTTTGTTTAAACTGTGCCTTAACTCTTTAATTTGGCTGCCACGTTTGGCTGCTTTGTGGTAAACAAAAAGGTCTTCATTTCTCAGGATAACTATAGGGACTTTAGACCAGATAAACTATCCAACATTTTTTGTGCCCTCAAAGTAATTTTGCAATTAAGTGCCAGCCATAGAATCATAGAAAATTGGGGTTGGGAGAGACCTCAGGAAAGCATCTAGTCCAACCCCTTGCTCAAAGCAGGACCATCCCCAGCTAAAACATTCCAGCCAGGGCTTTGTCAAGCTGGGCCTTAAAAACCTACAAAGATGGAGATTCCATCATCTCTCTAGTCTAGGTAACTTGTTCAACACCCTTCTAGTGAGATCATTGCTACTTGTTCTGTCATCCGTCACCACTGTCAGGTAGTTTAAACCCAGTTCCCTCAGCCTCTCCTCATAAATCGTGTGTTCCAACCCTAACCCATTTTCACTGCTCTCTGCTGAGCTGTATCCAACTTGTCCACATCCTTTCTATAGTGGGGGCCCCAAAACCAGACACGGTGCTCCAGATGTGACCTCACCAGTGCAGAATAGAGTGGAATAATTACTTCTCTCTATCTGCTGGCAATGTTTTTACTAATGCAGCCCAGTACGCCGTTAGCCTTCTTGGCCACAAGGGTACACTGCTGACTCATATCCATATTATTGTCCACTATAACCTCCAAGTCCTTTTCTGCAGAACTGGTGCTTAGTCAGTTAGTCCCCAGCCTGTACTGGTGCATGGGATTCTTCTGTCCTAAGTGCAGGAATCTGCATTTGTCCTTGTTGCACTTTGTGTGATATCTTTTGGCCCAATCCTTCAATTTGTCTAGGTCACTCAAAATCCTAGCCCTACCCCCCAGTGTATCTTCTACACCCCCCAGCTTGGTGTTGAAAAATAACAGGTTTACATAAATGTTTACTATGGGAACGTGGTATGATAGTGTGAGACAGTGGATGGTTGGTGACAATCAGCCATGTTCCTTTCAGTGTATTTCCTTTTACAAAATAATTGGTACTTTTACAGAGACATATTCAATGCTCATTTAATTTGGAATGATCTCTTTTTGAAATGACATCTTTCTCTTAGAATGAATATTATTGAAGGGCAGGTTCAAAGCATCTGAAAAATATGTTCTTCCTTGCCTGATATGTTCAACAAAAAGCTCATTCTGACAATGTGATTTAGATGCAGTTTTGTGAAATGAGAAAATATAGAGATAATACAACCACTTCAGATGTATAAATATGGTGAAGGTTGCCTCAAACATTCTCCTTGTAAATACTTAGTTACTGTGGCCATAAACCTGTTCATATTGAAGGCAGCTGCTAAGCTCCTATTGACTCCAGTGAGGGGAACCACCAGAAATGAAAATGTGTTGGACATGACAGAGAACATTGGGACAGGAGGAACTGATTAT
Organism: Gavialis gangeticus; assembly: GCF_001723915.1. Lineage (NCBI taxonomy): Eukaryota > Metazoa > Chordata > Crocodylia > Gavialidae > Gavialis > Gavialis gangeticus. Next base: position 227,413,277 of record NW_017729032.1, read on the forward strand.
TCAGTTTCATAGGTGAGGTAGCCTGCACTGGTATTAAGATAATCAGGTTTAAGGTGATACATTTCCAAAGCTGTGGGTGCCCGAAAGGACGCTCATCAGGAATGCTATGTTTTTCTTGTAAATTCTTGGGTGAGAAACATTTTTTTTAATCATACTCATATTTGGCAAGTCTACATGTTTTTAATCATACTCATATTTGGCAAGTCTACTGCGGGAGCAGTCTACTCTTGAGTAAACTACTTGAGAGTAAATTCCCCAGCCATGCATCTACACATATAGATATGTGGGAGCAGATGTGCTGCTCCTAGCAGCAGACTGCTCCCATGCTCTGTAACAGGCCCTGGAGCAGCCAGGGGGAGCTCTAGGCTCCATCTCAGTGCTAGCTCAGGGGCTAGGACACAGCTGTCTCCTAGCAGGGGCTGGGGCATTGGGACAAGGAACTCCCAGTCCTGGTCCCATGGTCATGGAGCAGAGGCTGCTCCTTGCTGCCAGGCCAGGGGAACATTGTCCATGCCTGGGCTCTTGTGGTGGAGCTCACCTTGGGAGATCCTTATATCCCAGCTCGGAGCCCGCAACCGAGGGCTTGGGCTGGGAGATAAGGATCTCCCAGCCCTAGCCCTGTGACTGCTGAGAGATAAGAAGCTGACTGCTGTCGGGACAGGGTGCCTGGGCTCTGGTGGTAGAGCCTGCCCTGGCAGCAGGCAGCTCCCAAGGGCAGAGAGCAATATCCTGCCCCCTACTGCCTGGGAACACATTTGCAAAGGTAGCAAATTTACACAGGTAGCAAATTTACTCATGATTAGAGCAAATCATTGTGCAGTAAGCATCTGCACATGTAGACCGTAATGCTTATTGTGCAGTAATTTGCTCCAGTCTCAAGTAAAGCATCCTACAAGAAAGTGTGTAGTTGAATATGAATTGAAAGTGTGCCTCTGGAGTTGCAGCCTATCACAATTAAAAGTGAAGATTTTTAAATAGCCATAGGAACATATTTTCAGACGACCTTCCTGAAGTCTCAGAAGTTGGGAGTTCTATGAGAAGCTGTGGTGTCTTCCTTGATGAAGCTCTCCTATTGGATGCATCAGAAGGAAGAGAAGAGCAAGCAGAATTAATTTCTTCACTATATGCCTCCCTATTAAATTGCCTGACTGCTTTGCAGTTTCTGAAAAATCCATGAAATTGCAAATTAAGTAGGTCCATAGAAGTGATACAATTTGTGTGTAGACAGGCCCTAAAAGACATATAATTCCATGCATTTCTAGAGCCACTACACATACATCAAGGAAAAGCGGTGTGGTAATTACATATTTCCCCTTCAAGCGGAGTAATGTAGTAGCCACCATTAAGCGGAAGATAAAAATGGTGGAAATGGAATTTTCTCTTAAAAAGATATTCACTATGGGGATCAAATATTGCCATTAACCATTAAAATAAAAAAAAATGTATGTAAAGGTCAAAATTCTATTTGGCTAATTGTGATGTATAAAGGAAATACAAGACAAGGACAAGAGGGTTCATCAGTAATAAAGAAAATACAGATAAGGAAGCTTTAAGTCAGTTTTCTTTATTACAAAAATGAAGACAAAGGCTGCATAAAATAAAAAGGACTTTGAACAACAAATGAAAAACATGCATAACATTACATACATTTCTTGACAGTACGTTTGGAAAGATGTTGAGGGTCATTACATTTGCACTAGGCACACATTTTTCAGGGAAAGAATGGAGAGATGGCAGTAGTACTGCATGCATAAGAAAAGACAAAGGGGCAGAATGTCAGTGAAACACAAATGGGATGGAGAAAAGAAATTAAAAGTTAATGTTTCACAAAGTATTACTATTATTTGAAACCCAGAAACTTTGCTGTTATCTTTTTTTTTTTGAAAATGGAATTTTACAGAGAAGATAGTCCTTACAGTATTTTACACAGAAGCAGACTGAGTACATAGTGTATGTGACTTTTTAATAGTACTGGAAATATACAATGGATCAGATTTGCTTTGCTTGTGCTACACTTCAATGAACGTGTAGCCTAATAAAAATATATATGGAATAATATGATTTCTGAAAATAGTTGTTTTTCCATGGAGAAAAGTTTTAGATTTTTAAAATAAATATTAAATACTATTAAAGTTAATATAATAAAATATGGTGTGCCGATAATGGCAAGAATGTCTGCTATAATTTTTTAGGATTATATAAAATAAAGGTGCAAAAACTGAGTGATAGTAGCAACATGGTTTAAACTCAGTGACTTAAAAATAATTATACTTAATTACTCAGATCCCTACAAACACACAAATGCTTAAATATAAGTACATAAGTAGTTCCATTGACTTTCATGAGATGACTCAGATGCTGAAAGTTAAACTCAGGTGTTAGTATTTGCAAATTGGAGCCTGATGCTCTTGCTCCTCTGACACACACACTTTTTAATAATTGGGTTAGATGTTTTTAGAAAATATTTCATGACAGAAGCTAGTTCATAATCTATTTATGTTTACTACATAGAATTATAAAATGCACGCTATTCATGTGTTAACTTCTCAAACATTAAATTACCTAATGAATTCAAGTACTATATATAACATGCAAATAGTAAATTAGTACCCTCAAAGGTGAACTCTAAACCTTACACATTTTTGTTTGTTAATTTACATAAAACATATCCTATCATATGTTAAACTCCTATCTACTTAATCCAGATTAATTCAGAACAGTATGTGTTCAGCCTTTAATGATTAACAGTTGTATTTAATTTCATATATCATTATTAGTCTGTATTTCATTAAGTACGTGTAATATTTTTCTATATGACACTATAGAGAGGCATCTACATCATAGTCTAGTCTCTTCTACGAGATTAGATTTTCTACTAGTTGTCACAGATGGGTAAGATTGGAAGTCATAAATATTTTAACTACTTAATAGAAATGGAAAACCAATTATTAAGAGACAACAGTGTTAAAGAAAGGAACATTTCTCTGGAGGAATAATTGCCCTCAGACCAGTACAGTGACTGCTGAAAAGGTGAAACAGGCCACTGCACAGATCTCATACACAGGAGGTATATTCCACATCAACGAACTGTGTGCGCCTACAAAAATTATGAAACAACTATACCTTAATGATATACGTCTTCAGAGCTACCATTTATAAAGAGATAAATCCTGGAAAATATGCAGATTTTCCAAAGCTGAAATTTTGGCTTTCAAGGACCATAATTTTCTGACATATGCTTTTATCACTAGTATTTTAAAAATAAAATATACATCTAGTGAATATTTGGATAGGTAGCATTATGTATTTTCATGTGTGAGAGCCAGGTAATTAGAGATCACATTATCCTAACTTCTTAGATATTTATTAGGAGCTGAAGGCATGATTGGTCTCATTTCATGCTATTTGGGATCACAGTCTTAACAGCTAACCATGGTGCAGGCTACTATCTCGTAAGATGATCTCAGTATCTCAGCTACAGCTCTCAGGGTGCATCTACACATGCACAGTGCAGCTGAATAAACTCTAACATAATTCACATCAGAGTTTATTGCTCCCAGATGCAGTGTTTACACATGCGCCAGGACCACAGCATGTTAAGTCAAGTCAGAGCAGCCCTGCCTGGCAGGGAGCCTGGGGGAACAGCATGCCAGCCCAGAGCTGCTCTGCCCCATCTCAGTGTGCTGCAGAGGGGCTAGCTGGGGCACAAAGGTGCTACAGTGCAGGGCTAGCTGGGGGACAGCCCCACACTGTAGCACCCTTGTGCCCCACCTAGCCTCAGTCACAGTCTACACATGTTGAGCGTGGCTGTGCAAAGCTTCGGTCCCCAATTCGATTCAGTGGAGATTCGGACCGATTTGGTAGCTGAATCTCTGAATCCAAATTGAATCAGAGGACCATTTAATCTCTCTGACTTGAATCAGAATCCTCCGAATCAATTTGGATTTGGAAAGATTTGGACACAGACACAGCTTTAAATGTTTTTTTTACATACCTCTAGGTAGCAGGTGGCTCATGAATGCTACAATGGTGGGGCACATGGAGTGCCCAACAGAAGTGTGGGGGGCTCCCCAGCATGCTCGGCAGCAGACCCAGAAGTGGACCAGAAGCACTTCTGGTCCATCATGGAGCATGAAGAGCCCTCCCCCCTTGCCTCCCTGGCTTGGTGACTGGTGCCTCCTGGGTCTGGGTGGGCACCCAGGGTCCCCCCATGGCCTATCACCGAGCCAGGGGAGTATGCCCCCCCCCATGTGCTCCCTGGTGGACCCAGAAGTGGACCGGAACCACTTCCGGGTTCACTGCTGAGCACATGGAGGGCCCCCCCCTCCCACTCCTGTGGGATGCTCCATCTGCCCCAGCACTGCAGCATTAACAAGCAGTGCTGGTACCTTGAGGCATGCAGAAAAAACATTTAAAGCTGTGTCTATGGCTGAATCGCCGATTCTCTGAATCAGCATCGCATTTTCAGATTCGGATTCAGCTAAATCGAATTAGTGACAGTGATTTAAATAACGAACTGAATCACTGTCCCCGATTCAGGCCGAATCCAAATCCAAATCCAAATCAAATAAAGCCTGCTTTGCACACCCCTAGTGCTGAGGTGCACCAAACAACTCTGCCATAGAATAGTACTCATGTCAGGCAGTACTATCCTACAATGGAGTTACTTAGTTTACTTCAGCCCAATAACGCCACATACGTAGACAGTAACACTTTACTGTGGAGCTTAGTCAACTCCACAGTAAAGCACACACGTAAATGCACCCTTTGTAGAGTAAATGTTGAGTATAGAGTGGCTTTTAGAGAAAGGAAGCATAGGAACTGGGCTGGTAAAACAAAACAAAATGAATCTCATCTGACTTAAAGTAAAAAACTAGATGTCAAACCATCTAAAAGGCTGGCATGCATGATAGCAATGATGGTCTGAATCTGTCTTGTTGCATGGAATAGTTCAAGGTTTATTGAGTCAGAGTGAAAGAGTATGAAGGAGCATAACTCTAACCTTACAGTCAAGTGTCACTCACCTGGAAAGGGAAGACTTAATTTCCAATCCCTACTCCCAGGTTCACTGATGTATTTTTCATTAAAGAGTCATTGGATAAAATATACAAAGAGCCACTGGAGCAAGGAGTCTATGTTTTGAAAGATAGGTCATAGGAGACTGACTTCAGAAAATGGTCCAGGTCTGTGAAATTTTAGCGGAAAGCAACATTTTCCCAAAGCCCTAACTAAAACATCTAAATCTCAAGGGAGCAGTTTGGAAGAGACAGCCTTAGCATAAGTATTTCACATTTGGTTAAGAAATAAATATCCGTTAAGTGTTCCCCACAATGCAATGTATTAGAAGAGTAGGTGCCTAACACCAGCTTCTGGATTGTAAGGACATCATGGTAAGCACAGCAAACAGCAACAAAGCAATAAACAACTGTCATGAGAAGTGCTGTAAGCTATTATCTTCTGGTAATCTATTGTAAGTGGATCCCAAGAACCAAATAGGGCTCCAACCACTCAGAGGTCTGAAAAATGCAATATTTTCAGCCAATCTAGATCATGAACAGAGGATTAGGGACATCTAATGTATATGGCTATTTACCTTGTGGTGCCCTGTTCTCGCTTATTAATTAAGATTGTTAGATCTTCTCTTAGCTAGTTTTAATTTTACAGTCAAATGTCTTTTTTATGGACTGTTGAATGGAGGAAGTTGGTGACAGGATCATGAATCTGAACTAGTTCCAGAAATAATCACACTCTAAATTTGATTATTTGCATATTATTATTCCTTTAGTTAAAATGCTGTAAAGGTCATACTGCTGTTAAACATATGAAAACAGCTGCATTTAGTTTCTTACTTCAGTGTGTTCGGCTCCCTAATTATATCACAACTCTGAAACTTGTTTTTATTTAGCTAGACATGGAATTTTTGGTACGTCTATTGTATAAACATCAACACAAATACAAATATAAAAGACAAATGGACATACATGAAATTTATTTGGTTATTATAATGTAGTCATTTATAAATGCTTATCTTCTTCTAACATAGTGATTTATATTCCAAACATTAAAAATAAAGAATGGTATTTTGACTTGTATTTTTATTGTGCAAAGCACTGCTAAATAATTTGTTCATTTTTGGAACTTGTTCCTAATTCAGGTAGCAAGAAAGATAACCTGTTTGAGGAAGACTTTTTAAAAAAACCCTTTCAACCACAGGCAAACTGGAATGAAAAAATATATTAAAAATATTGCTGTTTTGATTTATGTCATGATACGGACACTTTCAAGTATGTACTTTTAAAAGTTTTCTGCACCAGCAATCAGGATTCAAGGCTCAAGTTCAGAAGCAGTATATTTTGGGGACAGCAAAAGTATAAGAGGATGAATATAAGCATCTAAAAAAAATGACAATACTGCAAAAAAGGGAACACATTATACTGCCAATCATAAAAGCTAAGAATCTCTTTTTATAATTACATCATTTAAAGAACACACTCGCTTATTTAACATTTAAGCCCTGCTGATGGCAGAGTACTAAATTAAGTTTGTGAAGATATATTTATCACTTTAATATGGCATAAGCTGCCGAGTGAAAGCTGTTAAGTGTAGCTCTACCAACTATAATTTGATTTACATTGAATCCTCTCCTTCTTCCCTGCTCCTTCCTGTGAGAAAGCATAATATTAAAACAAACTGTATAAGAATGCTCTCTTCCTAATACTTTAATGATCAATGACTACATCTATATATTAGGTACTAATGTCTGGAAATGTGTGACAGTCTGAAAGACAGCCCAAGGACAAACTGGGTGTGTTGACATGAGACACTAACTATGAAGTAGTGTGCCAGGCAAAAACCACATTAATATGCTACTAAACTGTAGTATTAGGCTACTGCATAGTAAGCATCACTAAAATCCTGTGCATCGACACTACTGCACAGTAGCACAAGTTCCTGTGCATGATTTAGTACTCAGTTAACCAAGTACTAAACTTAATGCACAGTAACTATAGTGCATTAATGAACATGTAGAAGTGCTTATTGGGTCCTAATTGTTCTTTATTTTCAATGGTTTGAAGACCACATGATTTTAATGGGTCAGATCCCTGTTCCAAATGAAGCGGCATGAAGCTAATGACTTAACTCACCCTTAGCTCCTGCTGTAGAGAATATGGGCTAAGAAAAGGAGCTGGTTGCCTGCTGTTACACATAATATGCTGCAACTAGATGCAACTTAGAATAAATATGAGTTTTCACTAACTTAACCAAAGGACTGATCTAGTCTCCAGCTGGTCCCAATACCATGGGGAGAAGTTAAAATTACAGAAAGCTGATCCATTGTCTCATTCCCCATGGGTATATAACAATATGCTACCTCAGGGATGGATAAGGGACACTAATGAAATTGTCTCTTAAGCCACAAATTTAGGTTCTATTACAGTTTTCACTGTTTCTGCAGCGAGTCTAAGTAGCTCAGAGATCTACACCTCATTTTGTAGCTGCCTGTCTCCAATATCAGACGTATTTGCTCTGATAAAAATGTCATCAACACAAAAGTACAGCAAATGAGGAGCAGCAGTAGGTAAACTCTTTAGAAACTTTTATACACATGCTTTTAGATACTGTTTGTATCATTTTATAAATGGAAAAACAAAGAACACTTAAGATATTTTATGCCCCAAATGTTGTATTAAATCATGTTAAGTTTGCAAGACAAGCACAGCAAAGCTGAAAACATATCAAAACTAAGGTTGTCTGTGAAAAGTTAATTCAGATTCCTCCTTTATTATTATCCAACCTTTATTTCCATGATCCCATATTATTTTTCTATGGGACCCTTGCCACATCTATAAGCAGGGCGGATAATGCTCAATGAATAAGCAGCTATTTGGTGTTTCTGTGTCATTTAGTGTGTGGTCCCAAACCTTACTTATTGCACGTTATTCAAACTCTGTCATAAAAAAATCAGAAGTATGAATGCCTTCATGGACTTGTATGTGGTGCTTATCACTGTCATCTGAATGCTCTAGAAATGCTATTTAACAGTTCTCCAGCACCCCAGTTACATAACAGATCATTTCCGTTTGGCAGATTAAAACATATTTTCCCTCTGTATAGACTAGTTATTAAAGGGAATAAAATATATTTTGTCAGTGCATTCCACAACTGCTTGCTGATATCAGAGTATGGCTGAATCTCAGGCATCACAGATTTTTCTCTGTTCTTCTACCTTTGTTTCCTACCAAGTCTGACCATTCTACTCCTAATTCTCAGACTCAATCTCCTTCAAAGAGACTTCCTGATCTTGTCTCACTGAAGGCACTTTGCTTCATATTTCCTCATTGAGCCAGAGCTAATCTCCTCTTTACCTGGAACCTTCATGAAATCTGAGTCTTCAGAAGCCCAAAAAGGGGCTTCAAGTCCCCTGGACCACCTGTTACCTTCCATCTACTGTTCTAAGTCTCCATGATCAACATCTCCCAGTCCTTTAGCCCCTCCCTCTTTTCCATCCAAGTACCCTCCTCCTCCACCAGTACTAAGGAACAATCTCCTTGTTGAACAGGACGACCTGGTCTTGTCCATTTCTTGCCCTCTTTGCATGCCAGTCGTTTTCTTTTCTCCTGTATATTGGCTAGGCCCTGACAGAGAAAGGAATAAGAGCATGAAAGACGTTTCTGTTTGGCACACTGGCATCCAGAAGAGACCTCTTCAGGGCAAGTCCTGGTCAGATCATGTATCCCTGAGGTGGAGGAAGGTCAGAACAGATGAAATTTAGGTAACACATTCAATAAGGCCGCTGACAGACGTGAAAAAAAACCCCAAAACAAACAGAGCTTTACTGGAAGAGAAAGTGCACTAGTTTGACCCAGCTCCACAGAATCTGTATAGATTACGTGCTTCAGAGACGTTTTTTAGCACTTTTATTTAATAGCTGATTGAATCAGCTATTAGATAAAAGCATTAAAAATCCCCGCTGAAGCTCACGATCTGTACAGACATTGGGCGAACCGGATCAAACTGACACGATGCCTCTTCCTGGCACGGGGGTGTACTGAGCTGAAAGTAAAGCACTGGTTTTTTGTTTTTTTCCCCCCGCATCTGTAAGAAGCCTAAGTATCTACTGAGCCTATATGCAAAAACAGTGATTTTCAAATTGGGCAACTTTTCATTTGAAAACTTAAAGGCACATTTATAACACAAAAGCAACCCATATGGCAAATTTCAAGTACCTGCTTGAAAACATGGAAGGGCTAGAATATTCTGGACAGTTTGTATGGATATATCTTTTAATCATAGACAAAATTATGTATTTGGTTTGAATCTTGTCTTTAGAGAAGGCTACAAATAGTTGAAACCTTCCTAAAAAGGTCACCCTAAGACAATACGCCAGTATGTAAATATTGGTGTGAACTATTAGTATTTGGCAAAAGTTATAAACAACTCAAAACATAGTTTTAGAACAAGGTGGCACTCCTAACCACACTGCTGCACATGCACAGAACATTTTCCAAGAAATCTCAACTACTTTTTTAAAGTCTAGGTCCTGTATTCACTTCTCAGCTTGGGTTCCAGAACAGCACAAAACTGAAGCATGTCTTAAATTTTAAAAAGTTGACTAGTGTCATTGAAATCAAGTATATAGCTGGGTGCTTTGCTATATAGGAATGGGATTTTTCATGGGCTGAAATTATTTACTCACTTAAGTGACTTGCTGAATTTGGCCCCAAATGTTTAATTACAATGACTAATTATCTTGAAAAGCACATGTGAGTTTCCATTCTGTCATACTAGTGTTATGCTTCTATACCTAAATTCAGATTAATTGAATTGCATTGGCATAAAAGTGATGTTATATGATAATAAATAAGTGCCAAAGATGAAATTATGGCCATTTAATTCAGTAGGCATTTTGTCTTTCTTTGACTTAAATAGGGTTCAATATTTCAAGCAAGGAGCTTGCTAGATTGGCCCTGAATATTCTTTGTTGTGGTAGATATTTTAATTAAAAGATATAAATGTTTTCCTTCCTATTCAAGCAAGCACTGGGAGTTAGACTTGTGCAATTTGGGAAAAAGGAACAGACAGCCTCTTGTGCGTGAGATCAGTCAGTTTTCTAAATTTACATTGCCATTGGCAGCATATGACAAAAGACTATTCATGGTAATTACAAGTAAAAAACCTTCAGGAACAAATTGATGTTTTTTAACAATATGGAAACAGTGCTGATGAAGATGCTCAGGTTTTCTTTAGTCATAATATTGAGATTTGACAAAGTAAAATTGCTTTTGTAAAAAAAAATATAAAATAGTACAAAAACAAATAAAGGAAAATATTTCAACATACTGTGCTATTCTTCCCAATCTCTGTGTTCTGTTGTGAGAACATATAGCATTTTAAAATCACAGGATTTCACAGGACTTTCTTCTTTGAGGAAAATGTCGTAAACTAAATCTTTGCTCTCCCTCAGTTCTCTCCCAGATTAGTTCACTTGTAATAGGATTATGCATTACATGCACTTAGTCCCCGAAGCTGCAATACCAATACAATATGGGTGTAAAATTATGTCCATGTGCATCCCAGCTAAAGTGAATGCGTGTCAATAAGGAAAATAAAAGCTCCACCACGTGTAGTTGAATGTAGCATTAATGTCCACTTTTTAAGCATGCCAAATCATATCTAGTTTCCCGTTCTTTTAAAATACAGGATAAATAACCCTGCATTACTTGTCTTTCAAGACTAACACTATGCTATAGAAATAATGGTTAAGAATGGTAGCTTTTCATTTTCAAGAAGTAGACCCAAGGGACCTCTTAGGATATTACTATGAGGGTCCTATCACATGCATAGAGGAATATTGATAGAGAGGAACAAAGAAAGTAAATTAGATTAATTTGCATTATGTAATGCAATTTTTCATTTAAACATTTTGCAAAAGGATTGATGAAGCAATCATTTAGTAGGGCAAGCAATACATAAATATGTCGAATAAAGACATCATAATGTGTAGGAGGATTAATACAGAAAAAATGTTCCCGTGAAAGACAGATAAAAGTCAAGCAAGGAAACCAACAGCATCCACAATAACATACACATGTCTATGTACAAAATAGACTAATGAAAAACTGAATAAAATAAATCATGTTTCTCTACATTATGTTACATGGTCAGTCTTAATCAATTTGTATTCCTGTGAAATCTTATAGGGTTTCCATACTGAAGAATGTTACTTGTGAGAATTTTCCATGCATTAATTGATAAGTACTTTTCTATGATAGCAATTATTATTGACTATGTCAAGAGAGTTCCAGAAAAGTCCACTTTTTATCCAGGTCTGTATTTACCTTAATCATAAAATTACCAGGTAAAAGAAGAAAACATACTGGTTGTCACAAGAACAACATCAAACCATGCACAAAAGACTTATGGTTACAATGAAAGAAAAAACAGCAGTGTTCTGCTGCCAGGATTGGCTTCCATTTTCACCTCTAGTGCCTTCGCAGCATCTATCTGCATGGACGAGGATTGTTACAGAAAATCAGGAGTGTAAGACAGAAGTACGTTTGAGAAAAAAAAAGTGGAAAAGTTCATAAAATATTTGAAAAAAAGAAAGAATTAAAAGGAAAAAAGTGACAGTGAGAAAGAAAAAAAGAGAAAAAATAATTAATGCATTGTTTATACAACGTGAGACAGCTGTTTAAAAACAATCACTCTAATAGAACAATAAATTACACTGAAAATATTCTAACTGAAGTGCCTTTGAAGTCACAGGAGAGACAGACTGGACACTGAAGTTTCTAACTTACAAACGATATCTTATTTGTACAGAATCAATGCATAACTCTCACACTTGCCCAGTAATCAGTGGCAACACTGTTCTGGAAGAATTACCTTCATAGGCATTCTCTCTGCCTTGGGCCATACCTAGCCAAGTAAGTAAGGGCATACTTTATTTTAAGTATGTCAGCAGTCTCAGTAAACAAGCTGGAGTCTTTGGCTGAATTGGGACCTCATAAATAGTTTCTAAGCTAAACAGAATGATTGTAAGAGAAAAAATGCAAACACTTCTAACTAGTGATGATGATCCTATGTAGTGGACTCTATGTACTTCCAGGAAAACTCAAATGAGCTCATTTTCTGTTTGGAAGAATGCTTGTGAAAAGAAAAAAGCTGTAAATATATGAGTAACTACGAATATTCATGAAGACTGTTGTTGAATCAGGAATCCAGAAGGAGAACCTCTAGCTCATATGTAAAGCAATATTTAATACCAGTCCGCATGCTAAAATATGTATGCTTATATCAGTTGTCAAATTACTAATTGTGAAAAATGAACACATTCTATAAAAAATGCCTGTTCATAGACTGTTCCTCATCACAAACAGTTTGTCAAATGAACGGTTTGCTGCAAGTAGTTCACCCAGCGTTTATATTTAGATTGTGATAAGAGTGCCAGCTTATGCCAGCTGTGAAGGCTAAGCTTTGTAATGTGGGCAATTTTTCCCTTGGAATTTGACTGAGATTGCACAGCTCATTTTACATAGGTCACTGGACAACTAGCAGATGATACAGATTTTTGGACTAATGGGTTAGTGGGAAAAGTTTCCCATCTCCAGAGATGTTCAGGTCTCACAAACTCCCCACAGCTGACATGGCAGCGCAGTGCGTGGAGTATTAATTACACCATTAATGATACTCAATTGTATTTATTGATATTTCATATTTATTGATATTTCTTTGGCATACATGTGGTGACACAGCTAACTATATTAGGTTGAATATTCACTCTTTTTGGAAATATAATCAAAGGTCCAATTTTGTAAATTTGTGTAGCAGTTACAATATGCTTACGTATCTGAATCTCCATAAGCGTATGTAATATTTCTTGAAAGCAATATAAAACAACACTTCATTTAAGATTATGAATATTAACTAACGTTAGCAAGTTAAGTGTACCTTTCTAAAAGGATTTATACAAAAACAATTCAAATGTAGAAAAACTTATACAGACTGGGCACGTCTACTTGCTCTAGCAAGTACTAAATGACTACACAGTAACTGCCGTTATTGCACAGTCCTGTGGAGCTTGAGTCGTTTCTGACCCTACTGTGCAGTAGTGTCAGCATCACAGTTTGTGCCAGCTGATGCTACATTGCTGTAAAGATGAGCTTTGTTGCCATGGCTCACTGCTATGATGATGTAGTGTCTCATGTAGAGGCGCTCACTGAGTAATAGCCCTGGGTATTTAAATGTAGCTAACTTAAAATAATGACTTTTCAGAACTGGTAATGGTAATGGTGAAAGTAGAAGGGAGCATCCCCTCCAAAAAATGTAGCTCAATATATATTGTGCAAGTCCCTGATTATAATAATATAATAATTATTTAAATGTATATGCCACTGCCATAGGTAATACAGGATCCATTTTGTCAGGCACTGTACCAACACACATTGAGAGTCTTCCTCCAGTGTTTACAATCTAAACAGAAAGAGGACAGAGGGTGTGAGAAAGCCTTATAATGCCCTTTTAACAGATGGGGAACTGAGGCACAAACAGTTAAAAGGACTTGCTCAAGGAAACAGTGTCCGGATTTCACACTTATACCGTTTTACCAGTGCTTTTCAAACTTGGCCTACAACAGGAAATGCTGCCTTTGATCTTGTGTGATTTTTTAAATAGGAATAGTAGGGATCCCTCAAATATTCACAGACATACTTGAATAGCATGTTGAAAAGACCAAGAATATAACTAAATAAAACAGTTACTTGAGATTTAAAGAAATTATCCTTAAAATAGATGTGCAGCACATTTTTGAAGGAGTAATGTATATCTGAGCTTTCCAAATCAGTATTTTTCTTTATGAAGTATTATTAAAACCAGCCTGAAAAGGTGCAGTTTGTTTTCCTGAAAATCAACTAAGGTATGTTCTTAAGAGTTTAATTTTTTAGCAAATGTTTGAGAAGCTTAATTGATTTGTGACAGTTATTTTTATACTTCTCCCTCATACATATTCCACAACAATATGCAAAATGACTTTATCTCCAACTTAGTGCTGTACCAGTCCCTTAAAACTTTAAAGCAACATATTACTTGCAATTAGATTTAATATGATAGCTTACTATGAATAGTACAAATAAGAGTATTGTCCATTGACTCTGTGGTTAAATATTTCAACACTGCTTTTCTTAAAGTTTGTTTTTAATTCAAACAATAAGCAAGCCTTAAAGACTAACCATTCCCAAGGGGAAAAAAAAGAAAACTCTCTTTAGCTAAAGTAGAAGTTCTGTTCACACAAAGTTATTTCTCATTTTTTGAGCTTTTTTCTCTGGTTGATTAGTTTTTGTTTTTGCTTTTGCTATGCTATGGATGAATGTACTGCAGTGTGCCTGGTAATGATATGCAGACCTTTATTGACTTGTCTTTCAAATGTCCTACTTTCCTTGGCTATGAGTCGGGCCAATAATGATAGTGTGAGCTTGTTTATGAGTTTGTGTCTCCTTTTGATTCACATCAAGTGCTCCACTGTCAATGTTTGTAAGTGATTTCTAGTCTACTAAGTGTAAAAACCATTAGAGTCTTTGCAGGGAATGGAGCAAGACAACTATTCCTACCCTACAGCGAGAACATGCCATTCCAGTCAGAAAAATGTGCAACTCTCTTTAATGAGAGACTGTTCTTATACCACACATTTCTAGTACTCTTTTGCAAAAACGAATGTGCGCGCTATGGTTTTTACTGGCTATGGCTATTATTTCAGAGTTTTGAGGGGACCATCGATGTGTTGCCAGTTTGGTTATGGATTTCTTTACACATACTCTATTGACTGGATTCCTAGTCATGTGTCATATACTCACAGCATGAAGCTGATAGTTCCTCAGATATACCTAGCTCTCATAGGTGTCACTACCATGTGGAACGTGGCTCTTAAGTTCCCTTCTGCTCATATGCAATATAAAGGAAGATTCTGCTGGAAAATAAAATGAAGCTCCTTCCTGTGAAATTCAAAATTGTTTAGGATTATGCTTTGTATACCTTTTGGTTGCTGTGTTCCCCAGAATAAATTCAATGATCGGGCACAAGTTCTTACAACTAGTCTATTTCCCTTGCCTTCTGGTTTTGGTATGACAATACCCATCAAATTATCAGTAACTTATTTAAGATAACTTAGTAGGCTGGACATTTCAGCTTTGCTTTGCTTTGGATGCACCAATATTGCTATCTGAAAATTTCCTGAGACTCATGCAACATTGGTATCCTCAATGCTGTGCATATGATGCATTATATTTCATTCTTTCTTCATGGTTTGACTATAAACAAACTTGACAGGGCAGAAGAAGCCTTCATGGCTGCACTGGGGAATCTTTCCATCTGGTAGATATCACCCTGACTCTTGACTATTTTGCCTCTACAAAGATGTTCATATGACACTGTGCGGCTACTTTGCGATAACCTCTAATTACTAAATTCTCAGGACCAACCTTCCAAGAAATTCAAGCCTTACATCTAAGTTTGAATACAGAAAGTCTTGGCACAGGAAAGGTATGAAATTACTGGTCTGTAATTGAAAAAAAAGACACACCAAACAACACCTTGCACATGGCTCCCCTGCCACTCCCTTGTAGCTGCCTGGCTGTCTGTCCCAGGGGAGCAGGCAGAGAAGGGTTAACCTGTCTACCCAGTCACTCTTAGGTGGCACTGAAATCCTGGCAGCTGGTCTGGGACTATATACATACATTTGTCTGCTGCAGTGCACTAGAGATCTGGCATGTTGGAGCAGACTTGATTAACTGAGTCTGCTCTGCATGCGAGTTGCGGTGCTCAGCATTGCGTTATATACATTTGTATAAATGGCAAAATGTGCATCAGTGCTGATAAAATGGCGATGGTGTGCTTTTGAACTAAAACACCTTCAATTTGTTTCAAAAGCATCTTCAAAAGCAGTGCTGCCATTTTCTCAGCACTGACGTGCATTTTGCCATTTATACAAATGCATGCACCGTAGCACTGGACACTTTTAAAAGTGCCTGGCGCTGAGGTGCAACCATGTGTACAAATGCCCCTTAGGTCTAAAAACTTAGAGAATCATGGCAGTTCTCACTAGCCTTTAAGTAGAAGCATGAGACTTGTAAACTAGTAGAATGAGTTGAACTACTGGTACATAATTTACCTTAATTGAATTCTTATTTGAATATTTGTGGTACTGGTAGTCTCTCACAAAATTCCACAGAAAGGAAGTACCATAGAAAAAATATTACCTTTTTCATATTTTTGTCTCTATTTTTACTGATATGACACACTTCCGTGTAATTAAGAAGTGGAAGCTAGCATCTGGCATTGGCACTACTCCTTAGTTAAATGTATTGTTATTTAACAAGTCTGCTTTCTGAGCCCATCCTGCAGTTATCCGTTATTACTAGCTGAAATTAATTCTTATTAGGTTTTGGTTGCTGGCAGCACAGTAGAATCAGTGTATCTAAGAATGACTAACTGGAATCCCGTTCCTTCAATATCCAGCAGACTGTTTCATTACAGCCCCTGGGTGGAATTTACACCTGACATGTGATTAAACAGTTAATCACATCTTAAAGTGTAAACTGGCCACACATTCAGGAATAAACTGCAGAATTAAAACAGGAAACCAGCTGCAGAGTTAATACACAAAATATGCATAATAATTTTGAAGCTAGTTTCCATCACATCTTAAACTGAATGTGTGGCAGGGATTACCCCAGATCTGGACTGCTCCAGGGCTCAAATCGTGGAGCCATTCTGATCTGCTGATGATTCGCTGATTGTTGGCCTGTTCTGGAAACTACATAGGGGCTTTAACAGCCTCCTGGGTCCCTGGAGCCAGAGAATGATCAGCTGATTGTTTGGCATCCAACCTGCTGGTTCAGGGGGAGCCTGGGATCATGATTTCAGGCTCCCCCTGTACTGACAATGTGGAAAGACTGTGATCTGATCCCCGATTTCGTTTCTCATTGTCGTAAATTCCCTTTGAGACAATTTCCCTTTGAGTACATTCCTTTTAGATGTCATAAAGCTGTCATCTTAGTCAATATTGATTATTTAAAACATTTCTATGGCATGATGAACACTGACATCTTTGTTACTATAGGGCAAAGCATGAAGATCACAAAGAATATCACATATTAAACAAATTGTCCATCTTTACCCATCACTAAATGACTTGGGTCAGGATGAGTGAAGGTGCTTTAGTACAAGTGACAGCCATTTGCTCAAAAGAGTAAGCAAGATGCTCAACATTGTGACAGGAAAGGTCATTCGTTTCATGAGAACAGCACAGAGACTTTTCTTGGCTGTTAGTACAAAAGACCCTTAACGGATGCAACATTTAAAATAAAAACCTTTTTCTTTAAAAAGAAAAGAAAAGTGCATAGCAAGCAGAAGAAAAACAAATACAAACAAACATGACACATGAAAATCAGGCTGACAGAGCTGCTAGTTATTTTTATCCTAGATTGATTTTTATTGTTTCCTTAATAGATTTGCATTGGAGTAGAATAAGGGAAGAAAGCAACAGTACCTTGTTAGTATAAAACCACTCATTCAGCTATGTTTCAAAACATATCTATCACCTTTACACAAGATACCACTACCATTTAGCTAACAGGCTTTTTAATAGCAATATATTACTGCTAGATAGCCTGAAAAAATCATTGGATATGTAGAAAATGTGATGACCACAATAACCAGTACAACAATAAGTCAGGAAAAGGTTTAATTAAATAAATGTTCTGCCACTAACTATTGGAGATATATGTTACTCACATAAAAGTTCCTGACTGCAAAAAGATTAGCAAACCCTGCATTATCTTTCAAGGTTTGCAATGTACATTACTTATGTTTTCTGATTTGCAACTGTATTGGCTCAGATCTCTCAGCTGTGATCTGGATATTTTGTGCCTGTGCCATTTGTTTAACAGAAAAAGGCTGGCAGGCAGCTGGATCTCCCCAACTGCTGAAGAACTGGCAGCTTCTGTGGGATCCTTGAAAAGTCCTATAGCTTATGACACTAGAGGCGCTGCGTATGAAGTTGTACTACACGATGCTGAAGCCAACAGAGGATTAGCTATAGAATCAAGCATGTGTAATCAGCTCCTCTGACACCCACTCCCTCACTAAACCCAGCAGAAACTGAGCATAGTAAGGGTGTTGTTACAGGTTACCGTTGACATGTATTAAGGATTCTTAAAATGGGAGTGTCTGCACATTAAGGCAGGAAACGTTGAGCTAAGCACCCTCTATTTGTCTCAGATCAGAGACAGTCCTCTTCAGGTGGGGATTAATTTCTGCTAGTGTTAGGGAGCTCATGCTGCAGTCATGTCAGACTGTTCCCCAAGGCTAATTTGAGTTGGGAGTGGTCATCCAGTAGCCAAGGATATACCACTCCCAGTGGACACACCATCCTGAACCACATGACAGCAGGGAGAGGCAACAGCAAGGGAGCCCTAAAGGTAAGAATCCCCCCCCCACCTTCTCTTATGTTGTCTGCAGGCTTCCTCCCCTCCCCCTACTACTCCCATTCTGGGCTCCCCCACCTCTCCTATACCCTGCAGCTCACTCCTCCTGCCCTAGCCTCTTGGGGCTCACCCTACAACACCCTATCTCGTGATCCCTTGGGGACCCACCCCCTGGTCCATTTCCACCCCTGATACCTTAAGGCTCATCTCTCTCCCCCCGGCACTGTGAGGTTCACTTGCCTTCATGTCCCCCAGGGGCTCACCCCCTTCCCTTCTATCCCTTGGAGCTCACTCTCCACCCAATCTCCTCCTCCCCCTCAACCCCCATGGCTCCTGTGCTGCTGGTGCTGTCCTGGTAGCAGGCAGGGACACCTGATACCATCACTGCTGCTGCTGGGTTGAACCCAGCCCCTAGAAGCTGCCAAAGGATAGTGGGGAGCTGCAAGGCAATGGGTCCCAATCTGGGCTGGGAAGGAGGGGGAATGGATTGGCAAGGTCCTGATCAGTCTGGAGGGGCTAGATGTGGGCTGAGGGAAGCTAGCAGGACCCCAATCCTGGAGCTTTTACTGCTCTAGAAAGCCATTAATCAGGGCAGGCATGGAGCAGACTTACCATACCTCTGCTTGTCAGCCCTCTAGGGGCAGGTCACTTCAGTCCAGTTTATGGAAGGTGAGTCCACTTTATGGAGGGTGATCAATCCTTAATTTGCGACTCCTCACAACACAAGCTAGCTTTATAACCCCGATGAAAATTCCTTGGAGTTAGCACATGTTAACTGCAATGTGTAACAATACCTTAGGACTGGGACATGGTATGAACCTTCTCCTACAGAATAGGTAGAAAGCCCACAGTTTAATTCCTGAGCAGCTATTCTAACCAGCAGGGAATTATATTAAAATTGAACACATTTTTTTCAAATGAAAGAAGCCATGGCTCCTGTGCTTGTGCTGAACTCAATGGTACTAGGGCAAGTTAGGTGTCCTCTCAGCAGTTCTACTAGATGTGATGCTCAGCTCTGCCTAAAAAGTAAATCCTCAACAGATGCAGTAGCAGAACTTTAGGTACTAAACAACAGTTCTGAATCTACAAGGTTTTAAGTAACAGCAATTTTGCAATAAAAACATTTTGCGTGCATCAATCATTTACTGAACCACACTGATTCTCTAGAGTCATAAACAATGGGCACATTCAACAATGCTGTCATCAGTGGTCCCTGCTGCTGTGTAGTTTCCCCACTTTATTGCAGAATTACAGCACGGGCAGCCATTTTGGCATTCATTTTTGAGACACCCATGTACTAACATTTGTAAATGTATTTTGATTTAAACATGTGAGTAGACGCATTGAAGTCAAAGATAATAATCACCTGCCAAAAGATAAAAACTTATAAGGACCATGCTCCAACTTTCAGAATTTTGGTCTGGCTGTTCTTGTAATGGGAACGGCAATGCTGTGTTTTTGAGGATGGGATCAAAGATGCTATAGTGAATGCTGTTTAGAGTTTTAGCATCTCCTGGCAGAATAATTCAGATCCTTTAAAAAAGCTTCTACAGAATTTCCATATGATGTTAATTTCACACCCTCATTAGGCCTTGCAAAAATAGTTGTCAAGGAAACTAATTAGTCCTACAATCATAATTGCAATAATTATCCATATCAAGAGGAATACATGCTAAATGTTGCAGCAGTCTGAATTCTCCTTAATGCTAACAGAGGTGATACGAAACAACTGACAGAAAAGACAGCTTACAAACCATGTTTCTGAAACCATGTTTATAAAATAATTTTAAAAGTTCCATCTCCTTTTAGATGTTGGTTACCAGAACTGTCTTATAAATGAAATCAGAGCTTTCATAGTTTCATAGTTTCTAGGGTCGGAAGGGACCTGAGCAGATCATCTAGTCCGACCCCCTGCCATGGCAGGAAGAGCACTGGGGTCAAATGACCCCAATAAGGTGGTCATCCAACCTCCTCTTAAAAACCCCCAGGGTGGGAGCCTGCACCACCTCAC
>NW_017729032.1:227434847-227439836 GCF_001723915.1 Gavialis gangeticus
ATGGAGGCTTATATGCTCTCCTGCCCCCTTTGACCCTCCTGGGGATTACCTTCCTCTGGGCTTGGAGGATCGTCTCCTTAAGGAGCGACCACTCCCCTTGGACACCCGGCTCCCCTCCCCTCTGAGTCTTCAGCGCTTCTCCAACTATCCTTCTTAGCTCGTTGAAGTTTGCCCTCCTAAAATCTAGGGCCACCACCTGACTGCTTGCCTTTGCCACCTTGCGTTGAATGGTGAATTCAAGCAGGCAGTGGTCACTGTCGCCCAGGGGGTCAAGCACCCGCAGCCCCCTCACCAGGTCATCGCCCGTGGCCAACACCAAGTCCAACAAGGCATCCCCCTGGTGGGGCTGTGCACCTCCTGGGTTAGATGAAGGTCCTGGACTCTCTCCAGGAACCTACGTGAGCGCTTTGTTCCCATTCACACAGACATTTTGAGTTTCTTATAGTATTTGCATTAATGATTGTAAATAATGCATGTAATTGTAAATGTATAAAGTTATATTGCATTGCATTGAAAAGCATCAGATTAGAATTAAGATAAAAATTCCATACTCTTCAACAGATCCAAATATGTCATACTTTTTGAGAGATCAGTTTCTCTTTTATGTATTTCATAAAAAATATTGATTGCTTTATTTGTAAGAGCTTTTACTTTGATGGGAAGGGTATGCTTTATCTTTCTCCTCCATTTCGATCATGTGCTGAAATTAGAATTCTGAACTCTGACAGAGCAACGTTTCTGTTTCAAAAAGTCCTAAGGTACATCCTTTCACTACAGGTTCAAACTGTAGAAGCTGGATTGGAGGTAGAAACTGGATTGTGAGGGAAGTAAGCCTCACTAATGACCTTGTCACACCTTACCGTGAAAACCTCCCAAATGTTAATCAATTTAGTGTTAATTGGCTTAGTGAAGCAGTTACACCTTAAGGTGAAAAAACATCTCTGACTGTCCTTTACCTGTACAGTTGTGACTTGCCACAAGAGGCTTGGTGAGCAGGGTCAGGACCAGCTTGTGGCTTCTGCTGGGCAGAGAAAACCCGATAGCCCTGGAGCACCTAGCAGCTGCGGTACCTACTCCAGTTGTTTGGACTGGCTCTGCTCCCACCAGGCAGAGTGAGCCAGTTTGAGTCCCGGCACCTCCTGCCTCCACTCAGACTGGCTCACTCTGCCTGGTGGAAGCAGAGCCAGTCTGAGTGGCGGCAAAGGCACTGTGACCGCCAGGTGCTTTGCAGCTGTGGCACTTGCCCTGGCATGTGTGGGGGATGAGGTGACATGCCCAGCCCTGCTGCGCCCTAGCATCCCCATGGATGTAACTCGGGGGTGGGGGCATTGCATCGTGGGGGGCTGGAGGATTTCATCTTCAGAGGAATACTTATCGAGAGTGTCCACACTTCAATGGAACAGGGGCAAAATTAGGTGGATTAGAAAAAATCATGCCCTGGAATGGCATAACTTTAAGATGAATAATGAGTGCTTTAAAACACGTAAAAGGTGTTAATGTGCAGTCAATTCAAAGGTTAAGAGCTCCAGAAACTGCCTAAAATTATAATGCAACAAGGCCCTAAAGACCCAAACAAACTTCCACTGCTGTACCCCAACTAAATAACCTTGGTTCCACTAAATTGGATAGGATTTTACAGTATCCTTGCCAAATTCAGTAAAATCCTTCCCATTTTTTCCTCTAATTCCTTACATGTATAAATGCCAATAACTGGATTTCTGATAACTTACAGTAAGTTGTTCTTAAAGGCTAGGGATAGACATTCAAAAAGCCTAAACCTGAATTGCTTCAATCTTTGCAGGTTAGTCTGGCTAGGCTGAATCAGTTTGTAACTGCACAGGTATCCCAGAGATGCAGGCACATGCCTGCAGTGGCTCAGGCTAGAAGCCGGGGGGGGGGGGTGCTAGAGCAGCCCTCCCTTCCCCTCCACAAAGCTGAGATGAGGAGGGGGGTGGCCTGGCTCTGGCAGGATGCTTTGATTAGGGAAGGGTTCTTCCCTCCCTCTTCTGAACAGCTCAGCAGGGAATTGATAACACAATGTGTATCACCCCTAACTCAGTGTTTATCACCCCATTAAGAAAACAACAGAGGGTCATTACCAGCTATCTGTTGATTCTGCCTTTGTCCCATCTGCAGGGACCATAGCCAGCATGTGGTCTGTTAGCTAATGAAGTGTAAGGTGTCTGTGTAAGGCAGAGGGGACCTGGGAATCTCTGCTTAGCAGAGAGTGGGGAGGGGAGGGGGGGGAAGCCAGGCAGACACCTTTAGTCTCTGCCAGAGCTCCAGCCAGGGAGCAGAGGGGAGGGGCCAGCCCTGCTGTGGAGCAGAGACCCCTGCTCAGCCCAGAGAGCATGCCAGGATGCTGGAGGAGTCAGATTTAACTTAAATCAGCAAGGGGTCTGGGAAAGACATTGCATAAACTGATTTGAGTCAAGTCTGATTCTGATGCTACATTTAAGTCTGATTCTGATGCTACATTTAACCAGGTTTATCTCAAACTGATGATACATTTAACCAGGTTTATCTTAAACTGGTTTCAGTCATTTTTAAACTGGTTTATGTGGGCGGGGGGCTGCACTCAATCTTCCGAGGTCTCTTCAGGCCCTAATGTCTATGAAATCTATGTGCTGGTTAGCACTACGTAAGAAAGAGACTTGGGGGTCATCATTGACCACAAGATGAACATGAGCCTGCAATGCGATGCTGTGGCTAGTAAAGCGACCAAAATGCTAGCTTGCATCCATAGATGCTTATCAAGCAAATCCTGGGACGTCATTCTCCCCTTGTACTCGGCCTTGGTGAGGCCACAGCTGGAGTACTGTGTCCAGTTTTGGGCTCTACAATTAAAAAAGGATGTGCAGAAGCTTGAGAGAGTCCAGAGAAGAGCCACGCGCATGATCAGATGTCATGAAATCTGTGAAATCTATGTGCATTGAATATCTGTTCTGTTCTGTTAACACAACTCCCTTGGACAAAAAAAGGGTGTGTGTATATATATATGTATGTATGTATGCATGTATGTGCGTATACACACACACACACACGCACGAAGTATTAATGTGAATTTTAGATATAATATATATTCTTATTGATAATTATATATATAGACATAATTATCAATGAGAATATGTGTGTGTATTTATGAAGTTGAGTTTGTAGGCTCAACAAACACACAACATACACACACACAAACACATATTCTCATTAATAATTCAGTAAGTGGACTTGTTCTATATGGAAATCAAACAATAGAGAAAATATAATCAATCAATCATTTGAAATACTTCCTGTGATCGCTCAAGTGAGTAACTGGGTTTTTGGTTGTAGCCTAATTCTCAAAGGGAACTTACAAAACACCGTTCATAGATGAGCCTACAAACTCCATTTCATAAATCTACTGGATACAAAAAATAATGGACTCAGTATAGACACTGGATTTATGACATATTACAACCTGCCAGACATCTGATTAACCAGGTACCTGCCTGACCTGACCTCTTACATTCTTCTTTTCCCCCACCTTTTCTCCCCTCTCCTCCCCTACTTTTCTGCCCTTTGTCTTCGTGATTTCCATATATTTCCTTCCTCATTGTTGCCTCTTTTTTCACTTTGTATTATTGCCTCTGTTTTCTCTTTGGCCTACCCCCACCTCCCTCTGATTTCTCCCCTCTCCCTTTCCTGCTTTACCTTCTGTTTTTTTTAATTTCTAGCTATTTATATTTTCACTGACATCCTGGCACACTTTTAGGTTCTCTCATTCCTATTTTCCTAATCTCCAACTATTCCCTTTTTCAGAGACAGTCTCTTTTCTACCTTGTATTTTGTCACTGTAATGTCTCCCTTCCCCCCCTACTTTCTCCCCCACTTCTCTGCCTTACTTTTTGTCCATCTAATTTCTACCTATTCACTGACATCCTGCTACACTTTTAGCTTCTCTCATTCCTTGGAGTCTCAGACCAGCAGAGACTCCCTATGCCTGAAGAAGGGGGCCTGTGCCTGAAGGCTTGCTAAGAGCTTTTTTCTAACTACTCAGTTGGTCTAATAAAAGATATAACATCTACTCAAAAAACCTTGCCTGCCTCACGTCAGTCAGTCATTTGAACTTAACTCTATACCAGTACTGCAACCAGTGCTGGTAATACATTCAAACTTAGTTTGAGACACGGGTGTTGATATGTTATTGCTTTTATCTTTTTTTTTTGCATTTGCTGTGATCTATATTTGGCCAAGTGAAATTTAAATGCAATATATAGCATATTTTAAAAATGTATGCAATTTAGATATTGGAAAGTTTTAACACCTGCTTTTTAAATGTAAATATTTCTGTCATTTACTTTATTTTGAGTTTATCATCAAAGAAACTGCTTCAAAACCTGGGCTATAAATCTTGTTATTGAAATTCATAGTTCTAAAATTAATTTTCACCTTAGCTACAACACATCAGAAAATACCTGAAACCACTTGCACTGAGTAAAGTTCACTCTCGGATTTAATAATCAGTTTAGCCTGGTGCACCAAACTGCCACAGGGGCTTGATAAGCTGCGCAAGGTTCATTACGCAAAACACTGGGTTAGACTACATGGGACATTTATTGCAGAGTAGACTAATTAGCCCCTCAGTAAACATCTTGGCATCTAAACATGCAGGGCATTAGGGTGGAGTAAACAAATAGATTCTGCAGCAGGATAGTACTTGTAAATACAAGTACTATCCTGTTGCAGAGTTTTTTACTCTGCTGCACCACATGTGTTAATGCTGGAGGGCCAGGCTGGGGCACAAGGGTACTTCTCTGTGAGGGCTACCTTCTGGCTAGCTCACACTGAAGCACCCTCATGCCCCAGCTAGACCTTCCACAGCACACAGAGCTGGGCCAGGCTGACCCTTGAGCCCCATACCAGCTGGGGCTGCTCTGACCCGGCTCAACATGATGCAGTCTTAGGTGCATGTGTAAAGGGCACACCCAGGATCAATGAACTCCAGAGCAATAA
>NW_017729032.1:227444836-227459543 GCF_001723915.1 Gavialis gangeticus
CACCCTTATGCCCCAGCTAGACCTTCCACAGCACACAGAGCTGGGCCAGGCTGACCCTTGAGCCCCATACCAGCTGGGGCTGCTCTGACCCGGCTCAACATGATGCAGTCTTAGGTGCATGTGTAAAGGGCACACCCAGGATCAATGAACTCCAGAGCAATAAGCTCCAGAGTTTACTCCTTTGCATTAATTGCACATGTAGATGCTCCCACCCACTGCTGATTAATTTTAACCCTTTAGATGTTGATAATGAAAAACCACTAATAAGAAATTGCAATGTATTTGCATTAAAAAACTCATGCCAGCACTTAAGCACATCAACAACATTGCATAAATTATAAATGAACTGGAACTGATAAGATTAGATCAAAAGAACCCTACTTATGACCTTGATCTCAAAAGCTAGCAAGTCTGCAAATTAATTATATTTTCTTGTATCCACATGCTTCCAAATAAAACAAGCACCTAGCTTCTGCAAAAGTAGAATGAAGAGAAAAAGATTGTTCTTGAGTGGCTAGCCAGAGCAGGGACACTGCCTCATCTTCAACTCATTTTCTCCCCACCCCCTTTACAGGATGGTGCATGAATCAAACTAGGGTGCAACTGCACCATCACAACCCCACTGGATCTGCCCTTGATGGACTTTGTCCCTTCCTCCATGAAGCTGCTGGAGGATAGAGAAGTAAAAGAAGCAACATGCATCTTACAGCACCTCCATATTTCTATTCGGGGCAGAAAATTCAACTTCCCTGATTAACACAAACCCTCGCCCCCCCCCCCCCCAACTTTAGAAGGCCAGTTTTGGGGAAAGGGTGCATGTAGTAAATAAGTAAATATGGTAACTTTCTGACAGACACACTTAACATGCCTGGATAGTCCAACTGACTTAGTTTGAAACCCTAGCCCCAACATGTGAGCAATTGCACAAAAGACAACATAAAAATTAAATACATTCTCAAAAGAACAGTAGATATATTTTAAACAACATCAGTATCTCTTAGTAACTTTTGTAATTATGAAGGACAACATCACTAGCAGGAACAGTGAAAAGAAAGGAACTGCAGTTTAGAGTTTATAAATTCAATTCTCCTAATGACAAAGAATATGGGGTCTCAAGGTTTAGCAGTTAGAAAGGACTTCAAATGATAAATTTAAGTTTGGAGACTGTATTCAGAACCAATGTACACATACATTAAATCTTATAAGCAAAAAAACAAGCAGTATTAGGAAACATTTAAAATTAACTTACCTGTAATAATGTTGGGTTTTGGTGGCATGCTGAATTCATACAATGTTGGTTCAGAATAACCGAGTCTATTGGCAGCAGTAATTTGCACTTCATAACCCATGGTCCACTGAAGATGTTCTAAGATGATGTGGTCTCTACTACCCTGCACTTTTTTTTCTAGCCACTGGTCTTCCTTGTCTTTCTGTAAAGATGGCAATATTAGTTTAGATTCTTACAAACTGGTGTACTGAAGGAGATATTAAAAATGTCAGATACCCTAAATTAAACCCAAATATAAGATTTAATTTTCAAAGGTTTTCAGCTTGCATGCCCAACAAACTTCAATGGAAGATATGGGTGCTTAGTTCTTCTAAAAATGTGGCCAATTATATTCAAGTCTCTAAAAATGGATTTAGGGGTATCCAAGTTTAGAAATTCTGGCCCAAATTTGATTTCATGCAAGTTAAAATGACCACCACAAAGAACAGAAGAATCATGAGTTGTACATTCTTGTAAGAATAAGAAACGCTTTCCAGCACTTAAGTTTCAATGATTTGGTTTATCAAAATTCTTTTAAAGAAACGTCCCATTAAAAACAAAGATGACTAGTTTATGAATGTAATACATGCACATACCAGTTATAAATAAGCGCTTAAAATAACTATTAATCATATTCTGTCCTTAGTCTGTATGCAGAACTCTATACAATATTGGGTAATTTGGTAGCCTTTTATTTACATGGATGGAAGATATATACCACTTAAACTGATTATATATCACAAACTCATACACAACATGCTTTAGGTTACATAACATTTTAAGTGGTGTATTTCTTAGACCCTCCCCCCCACCCATTACATCTATAATGGATGGAATGGTGAGTGCTCTGTGTGCTCTTCCTGGATGGAAGGAGCACACACTGTTCCATCCACGAAGAGCACACACCAACTGCAGAGACTTCCTCAGCCTGATGAAGGGTTTTTAAACCTGAAAGCTTGCTTAACATTTTTTTCCAACTATTTAAGTTGGTCTAATAAAAGATATCAGATTCACCGCAAGATCCTTGTCTGCCTATGTTCTTAGACCAACATGGCTATAACCTACACCACTAGTAACATATGCACACAATCCTTTCTCTTAGCTGGTCCATAGAAACTATCATAACAAATAATTTTTTCAGTTATTTTGTCAGTTGAAGTGTTACAGGTCTCTACTACAGATTTCAAGATCTGAATCCTCTTAATAAATCATGATGGAGTCAATACTATTCTCATGTTTGGGGTTTCTTTTTGTAAATTATACACAATAAATTATGCTAAAAAAGTTGAGGTTAAAAGCCAACACTCAAAAGTTAGGAGATCAGGATTATGTGGAATTTTATCTCTCCTGAAGCCTTAATTGAAGCTTTGAGTATTCAGGTCTTCTGCAAATCAGACCCTCAGAGTCTCAAGTGAGGCACTCTTTAAAAAATAAATAAATAAATTGCTTTAAGCAACTTGCTAAGTATTGTACTGGAACTGTGAGGCAGAGACAGGGATGACTTCAAATAACTTGGGGAAACTTTCAACTGCTTTAACCATGAGACACATTTATTTTTTCCTGCAATTCATTGTCTTGTTCACTATGCTGAATAGCTTCCACAAGTACCAACTTCTAAAACAAACATGATAGTGCCAAACAAGACATCAATTTCCTTCATTACACAAGCCTGATTTGTCCCCAGGGCAATTATGTGCATGAACTGTGACAGGGGTTCTATGTTAGTTTACCCATATGTTGATTCAATTAAGTTCTTATCATAAGACATATGCACAATGTGGCCAAAATAAGTTTGCATATGCTGTCTTAATTCTGGCATTTCATAACTTCAGAGTGCCTGGTTTTGCAATCTTAGCATGCTTAACTTTTTGTATGTTCTATAATGTTATTCTGGTGATTATACTATAATGTTACAGGGATTACAGAACATTATATTTCCATATCTATTTTTTAAAAAGGTATCTGAAAATGTAGGTACTGCTTTTTGACTAAAAGTCTGTTATTGCTTTATGACTCGCAACCTACAGTGCAGGAAATCTATTTCCAAATGGATAAACACAACAGCTAAGGGACAAATCCTATCCATTACGGGTGTGCAAAGCAGGCAGTATTCGATTCGGATTCGGTCCAATTTGGGGAACAGTGATTCAATTCGCTGACTTGGATCACTATCCTGATTCAATTCAGCTGAATCTGAAGATTCGGTTCTGATCCAGAGAATCAGCAATTCGGCCATAGACACAGCTTTATATGTTTTTTCTATGTACCTTGAAGTACTAGGCATGGCTTGTGAATGCTGAGATGGTGGGGCAGATGGAGCATCCCATGGGACTGCAGGGGGTTCCCCCATGAGCTCAACAGCAGACCCCCCATACCCCACCGGCTCAGCGATCGGCCGTGGGGGGACCTTGGGGCCCCCGCCCAGGTCCAGGAGGTACCAGCTGCCAAGCAAGGGGAGTGTGGGGGTTCCCCTTGCGCTCCACCATGGAGTGCGTGGGGAACCCCTCCGTGTTCCCATGGGATGCTCCATCTGCCCCACCATCTCAGCATTCACAAGCTGCGCCTGGTACCTCAAGGTACTTAGAAAAAACATATAAAGCTGTGTCTATGGCCAAATTATCGAATCTCTCCGAATCTCTCTAAATTGATTTGGAGGCTTCAGAGTCAATTCAGAGAGATTAATGGGTCTCCTAATTTGATTCAGAGATTTGGCCACTGAATTGGGCTGAATATCCTCCAAATCCAATCAGTGACCGAAGCTTTACACATCCCTACTATCCATGCCACCTAAACCGATGCCCCATAAACTTATCTGTGTCAGGATACTGTTTCCTGAAGATCCTCTATGGTTGCAGAGGAAGATGGCATGTTTATGACAACCCAATACTTTCCTGGACACTTGTGGCTTTGGTTGTTTTTTTGAAGCAGCGTACTGCTCAGTGACATGTGCTAATAGAAACAGCATCTGCACTTAAGTAGTTTTTGGCCTAATCTTACCACTTGGGTATGGATGTTTTCCCTTTTAGTCTGCTTTCTGTAGAAAATAGTACAAGTTGCATGAAACCCTTTATGTAAATTCTGCAATACATTTGACAGGTTTACTTGCCCTCAGCATTGCAATGTGATACTGCACCTATACTGACGTTGCCTTTTTTAAAATTCTGCCTGCTGGTTTCTCAAGCATCGGTACTGACAGGAGTTTGCCTTAGGCGTGCTTTAAATATATTTAAGTAAGTTTTCAGGAAGCACTTGACTCAACGTGAAAGTGGCTACCTTCAGCATTGACAGCACAATGAAAAGGTAACAGGATGCTGATAATAGTTCACAAGTGGTACAAATAGGGAAAGTTAGAATTCAACTTGTTTACCAAATTAAAAAGAAATCAATGCCTTCTGTTTTGCAAATTTCATAACTAAAATGGTAAAGCATTATTACCCTCCAATTAATTACTTCTATAGCAACTGCCTGTTATTCCACTGAGCAAAACTTCTGATATTTATACTGCTTGTTGTTAACATCTCAAAATATTTTAACACTGATGTAAAAATAATAGAGTGATGAACATTTGATGACAATGTGTACAAGCAAATAAAATTACATTAAGTTAGGAATACCAGTATTTTAAAATCCTATATTTTAATGTTACATAGGCTGGTATGGTCTGGGAGGACTGGAGAGAATAGGATAGCAAAATTTCAGTAAGAATACACTAGCACAAGAAAATCTGAAGAGTCCATGAACAGATTGTGTGCGTGTGTATGTGCTCCTGCATGCATGTACGCATGAGTGGTGTGTGTATGTCCGTCCATGTGTATACTGAAAAATTAGGTACATTTTTGGAATCATGGACAAGAGTTAAGAAACGGATTTTGGATTAAAATGAAAAAGAATGCAATAGGCAATTCTAGACTGCTATAAGTAGAAACAGAACAGAACTATAAACTGTTAGGAAGGAAGGTATGTAAAGCAATCTTGGGATATAGATAAAAGGTTATATGGAAAATGATTGTGTATAGCAAGAGTATTGGGCACATGATTTCTAAATCTCCTCTGTTGCTGGTGAAAATACAATCCCAAAGACATTCAAAGGAATTATCCCTGATATTCACTATACCAGCAAGAAGAGAATTAGGTTTCCTTTCATATAAATGGTAAAGGATCAGAATGAGATTCTCTCTTGAATTCTGGGATAGATAAACCATCAGATACTCGTTCTAAAGACTGTTAGAGGCCTAGCATTCTTTAGTCTGCCCTTGAATGAACTGCTAAGCTTTTCACTGTTGGGCAACTTGAATTTGGTGAAAAGAACTATAAATGAAAAAAATTACTGTAGTCAACTGAGCCTTCTGAGGATATCACTACGAATTTAAACAAAGGAAGAGATAGAATGTTGTCAGATACAATTAATGTTTCAGAGGTGATGATGGGTAGCTTTACATCTTTTCTTCCAAGATATGAGAATTGAACAAATTTTGAGGTCAACTTGAAGGATTAGATTTGGCGGCAGGGATAAATATGAGATTTGGGAGATTGTCTGAAGTTACAGTCTTAGCAGTTAGTTTAATATATCTAGAAGAAACATCTTACTAAGTGAAGATCTGGTAGATCTAAGAGCACATGATCAGTTGGAGGCAGAGAGAGAGAATAGGAAACAGCTGAGAGAATATAAATTATATCTAGCCAAAGAAGCTATATTGAAATTTTAATTCATACTGGAGGGTGGTGGATAGACTGACAGGGAAGAAAAAAAGTGATCAGAGGCACAACGCAAGGACAGATAATGGTGAAAGATCTAGCAGTACACTGCCAATTAAAAAGTAGAAGAATTTAGACTCAAAGAAAGGTCAGGATAGCAAGATCTATGGGAAACCCAGAAGCTCTCCTGCCTCATTTTTCCCTGAACTTGTTTTTTCCTTGCATTCAGTCTATTAGTGGCACTTTACCAGAACATGTAGAAAAAACAGCTGAAATTTCCTACAATTTAGCTGATATTGTATTTGTAATTTCAAGACAGTATCTTATTTTGAGAAACACTCCTAGGGTAATTTCAAATGCTAAAGCAGAAGGGGAAAGAAACAACACCAACAGTGTCGACAAATATTCCTGTTTCTGTTTAGGCCCTTTAATTTGGTATTCAAGGGCAGAAAAATAGACCTAAGGTAAGGTAAAATATCTTACCTTATTAGGCTGTTCTTCCATTATACTTAATATTTATAATTTATAGAATATTTTATGTAAATAAAGCACTTTACAAACACATGCAAGGCAAGAAGCTCCTTTGAAGCCAGAGTTCACAATCTAATTTCTTTTCCTTTCAAAATACAACTCTTCCATCAGGACTGCTGTTAACAGTTTCATCAAGCAATGTAAATCTTCATGCATTACAATTTGGACCACAGCCTGAGACTGTTTGCTTTCTCTGTGCAGTGCTGAAGTACCTCTTATAGGCTACTGCAGATGTCTCATGCATGATCACTGAGCAGTATCATGGATGAGATTTTCAAAGTTGCTTATGGAATCTAAATGCCCAGTTCCAGTACTTTTACATTTTATGAGATGTGTTCTTATAAATCCTTGTCCCTTAAAGAAGTATAACCTGCTGACAGACAGATAAAAGGGCAAAAAGCTAACATTTTCAAAAGTGGCTAAGGGCCAGATTGGTAAAGGCAGTTGGGTTCTTAAGCATGCAGATAGAACCTAGTAGGATTTTAACTGTCTAGGTATGTAACTCCCGTTCAGTTAGGTACCTAGGTTCTTCTGCAAACCCCACTACCTATGGCCCAGATTAAAAAAAAAATATATATATATAGGTGTTGCCCTGTTTACTGTTGTGATGTCAAAGTAATTTCAAAGGGTAACTCTCATGTTTATGTGTGACCTAGGCAATTATGGTCCTAAAGGTCATAAACCATCAAATAATTTACAATAATTTTGTATACTGATGCAAATTACACCAGGTTATGTAAGGACCAACCTGCAGCTTTCCTAGGATACCTCACATGGTATGTGGCTACTACTGCACCTAGAGGGTAGGGGACACTGGCTGTCTCTAGTAACCACAGTGGAATGGACAAGGAGAAGCAAAACCTAAAGTGTTGTAACTTATCAGTTGAGTTTTATCCCTGCTTCTTTCAAAAGGAATTCTTCACTCAACTGGGTAAGTTACCCTGAGAGGCTTTAAACAGGAGCTACAACAGCATGAAACTTCATACAATCTAATTTCTCTTTCCTAGGAAGCAACCACCTTGTGTGACAGTTTAATGCTAAATATGTTCCATCTGAGAATGTGTTGTTTCTCATGAATCTTAATAACACACTCAATAGGAAACTATGCAGTAGATAGATACCCAAGTTAGCTCACTGAAATTTAGTTCAGGCATCTTTACACTGTTGTACAATCTCAAGTATAAAAATACTTTTAGGTTTATAAGCCCCATACCCTCAAAAATATTTAGGGGCATAACTCCCATTGAACTCAAGGGACTTAAGCACTTGGAAAAAAAACTGCCTAAAGTCTGTAGCACAGTGTTTAAAGACAACAAAATAAAACACACAAGACAGAGTGGTTATCTTTTAACTGCAGGCTTCCTGTATCAAGTTTGTAAAAAGAAATATGCTGCACTTAAAACATTTCTCTTTTTGGTAAACAGATCACTTCAAATAACAAAAACCAGGATCACACAAAAATAGATTTAGTATACGATAGAGTTCCTTTATAATTAAATTTTATAATTTCTTAATATGCAAAGAGGAAATATTGGAGCTCAAACTGACAATGGTATGAGTTCTGGAAGCATCACTTCTTGTGCCTCTATCTCTGTCTATCTATCTAGAACTGTATAGTGAAAAACTGAGAGGTCAAATCAAAACCAGTGCAACACGGAAGAGACCCTAGAGCAGAAGAAAATAAACACTGCACTGGGTCTTTTTAAAAGCCCCATATTTAAAGAATTAAGATGGGGGACAGGTGAAAAAGAGAGGAAGAAGTTAAGTTAAAGAGAAACCTAGCCAAACTTCAAACCAAAGTTTAACCAATGCAAAAACTCAACATGATAACATCATGTTGTGACATGTCAAGATAGGAAAGATGAAAATCAACTCTGTAATAGTTTCACCAGATATAATTATGGAGGAAAAGAGTGAGGAGAAAGAGGCTAGCAACACTTTTACTACCATTTTGTTTTAGACATCTGCAGATAGGCAGGTGTTTTCTATAGAGTGATTAAAACATTTTCTCGCTGAATATTTTCAGTAGTCATTTGCATTGGTTAGAATATTATCATTTCTGCTATTGTCAGACACTGGCATACACTCCAAATAAAGTTAGCTACATTAATATGTTGGGATCCTATGACTGCTGCTGACTCTCTGCCCCTGGGGCAGGGGGCTGGACTCGATGACCTTCTGAGGTCCCTTCCAGCCCTAATGTCTATGAAACCTATGAAAACTATGAAATATTTTATGCCAATTCTAAATTGCTATGGAATCAAGGATGGAGCAGAAAAACTTGTTGAGGGAGCTGGCAGGGGTCATCGCGGAGCCCTTGGCCCGGCTGTATGAGCATTCATGGTCATCTGGCCAGGTGCCGGGGGATTGGAAACTGGCTAATGTGGTCCCAATTTTCAAGAAAGGGAGGAAGGAGGACACAAGTAACTATAGGCCTGTAAGCCTCACCTTGGTGCTCAGGAAGATCTTGGAGAGAATCATTAAGGAGCACATCTGTGGGGGACAACAGGGGAGATCATGCTCAGGGGCAATCAGCATGGGTTCATCAAAGGCAGTTCCTGCCTGAGCAACCTGATTGCCTTTATGACCAGGTAACTAAATCCTTGGGTGATGGTGTCGCCGTGTATGTAGTCTTTCTAGACTTTAAGAAGGTCTTTGACACTGTCTCTCACCCCATCTTCATCAATAAAATAAGCGACTGTGGCATTGATGCCTGCACAGTTGGATAGGTAAAAAACTGGCTGATGGGGCACACCTAGAGAGTAATGGTGGACTGGTTGTACTCAACCTGGCGAGATGCGAGTAGTGGGGTCCCCCAGGGCTCAGTCCTCGGGCCTGCACTGTTTAACATCTTCATCAGCAACTTGGATGAGGGGGTGGAAAGCACACTGTCCAAGTTTGCTGATGACATTAAGATGTGGGGCGAGGTGGACACATTTGAAGGGAGAGAGAGGCTGCAACTAGATTTATTAAGACTACAAAAATGGGCAGACGAGAATAGGATGGGGTTCAACGTAGACAAGTGCAGGGTGCTGCACCTTGGGAGAAGGAATCCACAGCATACATACAGGCTGAGGAGTTCCCTCCTTGAAAGCACAGAGGCGGAAAGGGATCTTGGAGTCATTATTGACTCCAAGATGAACATGAGCTTCCAATGCCAGACAGCAGCCAGCAAGGCCAGCTTGTCATACATCCAAAGGTGCATCTGAAGCTGGTCCAGAGAGGTGATACTCCCCCTCTTTGTGACTTTGGTCAGGCCGCAGTTGGATTACTGCGTCCAGCACTGGGCGCCGCACTTCAAAAGGGATGTGGTCAGCCTGGAGAGGGTTCAGAGGAGGGCCACCCACTTGGTGAGAGGGCAGCAGGGCAGGCCCTACAAGGAGGGACTGAGGGACCTGAACCTGTTCAGCCTCAGCAAGAGGAGGCTGAGGGGGGACCTGGTGGCTGCTTACAAACTCATCAGGGGAGATCAACAGCAAATAGATAGAGCCCTTTTTTCCCCAGCACCACCTGGGGTGACAAGGAACAACGGTAATAAGCTGATGGAAAATAGGTTTAGGTTAGAGATCAGGAAGTAATATTTTACAGTTAGGTTGGCCAAAATATGGAACCAACTTCCCAGAGAAGTGGTCCTCTCCCCTACCTTGGGCAAATTCAGGAGAAGGTTGGATGATCACCTGTCTGGGGTCCTGTGAACCCAGCATTCATTCCTGCCTATGGCAGGGGGTCAGGCTAGATGATCTGGTCAGGTCCCTCCTGACACTAGCTACTATCAAACTATTTCTAAATCATTGGCATTTTGTGGCCTTAAGTAGTAGAGAAGGATTCCTCTCTCCGAAACACATTGAAGTCCCTATGCTCCTTGCACCACATGTAGCTAGTAAGACTTCACATGGAAAGTGAGGATATGATTATAAAAGGTACTGGAAAATGTGTATTCTAGGTGATGTATGCTGGAGCTTGGAACAGAAAGCTCCATGCTTCAAAATTATTTGGTTAAATTTATTTTTTTTTAAATGACCATAACAGAAATAGGACAATTCTCTACAGCAAAAACTGACAGAAGCAGAACAGGCAACTGGCAGAATAAAAATGTCCTGGGCTTTGCAGTGATCTTTTATATAGTTGGACTGTCCACAGTCCTAGCAAGAGTTTGCGTAGAAATACAAAACAATTAGGGAAACTGGTCCCTAATAAAAAATAAGCTATACAGAAACACTGCTCCCAAAGATGAAAAACCTGTTGACTGATATTCAGCTTATTATCCAGTGTAAGTCTTAAACACGCGAGCAAAGATATTGGTCCAGGTGCTGCTAATGAGGCTGGAAGGAATTATAGGAAAGCTAATTAAATGGGACTGAATGGTGAACATAGAGGACAAATAGTCAACAGATAATTAAGAACTTTAAATAGCATCCATTCATTCTGATTAAAGCACTAGGAAATTATTATTCTATCTTTTGTTTCAGAGAGGCCTTTAATTTGGTCAAATGACTTTTTTTCCCCAATTGGGTGCTTAGAAAATATGGACGTGGCTCCAAACAAAAGCAGCATCTCTGTGGCCTAATGTTCCAAGGTACTAGTTAATGGAGAAAGGTATTTCAGTGGGGTAAAAATAAATGGCATTATATGTAGGTCATGCTACCGAGCTGGTCCTCTCTATCTCCTTCCTTAGGTTCTTCGTTCCCCTTCTCCACATCATCTCTTTCCCACTTGTTGGATTGCTGGAGATGAAAGGGGACACAGCACTTATTGCAGTCTGACAAGCTACAGGAAAAAGCACATTGTTTTACAGACACAAGGGAAAATTATAATTTAAAGATGAAGGAAATTCTGCAAAAAAAGACAGAACATCAAAAATGCAGTAAGGATTTGGCGGCTTGCTTCAGACCTTGCACACAGATGAGATTCTGAGCAATGGCACACATTGGAGTATATCTTGTCACTCCTGCTGTTTTCCCAATTTAAAGATTCTTAGCAAAGCAAGTACAAATCAACTGAAACTGAATTTATGAACAAGTGGGCATAAACAAGCTCTGCAAATTGATGATGTATTACTGTATCTCACTCAGCTTTCAACATCTGTACTTGAAATAAAGAGGAAATTTAGTTATGCACCAGGATATGGAGTAAACATACTAACAGAGGTGTTCTCAGTGGGTGCATCCACATGCGAGCTTTATGCGAGTGGACTAATTAACTCCAGTCAAGTGTCAGAGTCTACACGTGTGCCCATATTAGGGAACAGTAAATGAATTAACTCTGCCGTAGGATACATACCAACTGTATGTACTGGTCAGGGACAGTACTACCCTATAGCAGAGCAGTTACTTGTGCTTAAATGTGTAGACTGTGACAGGGGCTGGCTGGAGCACAAGGGTGCTACAATGCAGAGACTGTCTACTGGCTAACCCTGCACTGTGGTACCCTTGTGCCCCAGCCAGTCCCTCCATTGTCCAGTGCTGTTACCTGCAGCCTGGAGCTGACCCCCACCCCCGACCTCCTGCCAGCCCAGAGCTGCTCTACCGCAGCTTGACGTGCTGCAGTCCTGGGCACACAAGTAAATGCTGCATCCAGAAGCAGCCGACTCCAGCTCCCTTGTTGCACCTATAGATTAAGCCCTTCTAAAGACACTGAACTAAAATTAAATCCCTCTTTTCTTGTATTTAACAACACTTAAATAGCTAGGAGCTAATGTTACAAACTTTAAAAGGGAATTAAAGATAGGTGACACTTTCCAATAAGGTTTGAGAGTTGATTGTGTGGGGGGTACCTTGGAGGAGAGTAAGATTATTACACGTTGGTACTAATTTCCTTTGTTCCTCACTTTCCATTGTTAACTTCTCCATAACATTCACTACTATCAATACAGAAAACCAAAAAGGCTTCTCCTGTAACATGCACATGTAACATAAAAAGACATATATAATATATATTATATTAATCATTAATATATTATATACATTTCTTATAATTTGCTTTTTGTATTGTCCAAAGATCAAAATGCTGCTTCTTTTTTTTGGACAATATAAAATATTCTCTTTACAGTTAGATTAGATAAATAGATGTATAGAAAGATTTTAAATAAATAGATTGGAATAACTGGATTTACAGAAATGATGTTTGGCTACCTTTATGGTTTGTTTTTAATCATTATTTAAGTCTTCACATTTTCATTTATTCCCTGTACAGCACACACTTTCAATACATAAAACACATTAACACTTTAAGCGTAAATATATTCTGACCAAAAGCAGACTATATAATATACAATTTTTTAAAAATAAATGGTAATGGATATGAGTTAGGTTCCTTATAGTAAGGAAATCCATAATCCACATCTTGACCTAGACTTTTTAACTCTATTTATATACAAAAATATTTTCAATAACCAGACACTTTGAAATGACCGGAAGTAATGACCAGGAAACACATCTTCATACGATTCCATTAGATCTCATTAGCTCTTTGCGTATTTTGTTATCATATCACTCCAGTTACTTTTCCTCTTCTTTTCTTCACAGAGATACTCTGCAACTTGTTAGACTGCAAGTGATTTAAGTAAATCAATTAAGATTTAGGAATCCTTGATATCAAGACTGCTGTTATTCCCTAAAGCTATTATTGCAAGCTCTATCACCTCACTCTCAATTGATTTTGAGCTACCAATCTTCTTTGGTCATAGTTAGCATAGGGGGAACAATAACTTTACATCCCACGTTTAGCGCTTGTATAAGCCTAGATCTAGAATAAAATTAAAAAGATTTCTGGTAAAATATCTTAGGAAGCATGTCAAAACTATTTTAAAAATGAGTATGTTGGCTTACTGACAATGAGAACACTACAGGTAAATAAATAGGCTCGGTACTTGAAATAACTTCTTGCAGCTTTCTAGTTTCTATAGCATATAAGGGCATAGCCACTTTCTGTTTAATGTATTTTAAGTGGACTTCTGCTACATCTAGTCAGGTATAGTTGGATGACGGCTGATCACTGCTTCTGTGTATTCAGGGACTACTATGAAGCCTATCCCCATTTGCTAATCGTAATTTCTTTCCTCTCACTATTTTTAAATACACTACAGTAGACTGGAAAAGGAAATAAAATTGTATGTATTTTGTCACCTAAAACCTAAAAACTATCTGAATATGAGTTTACTAATCTGGAACTAAAATTGTGGTCATGGGGAGTAATAATATTAGAGTATGTTATTTCACTCATGTGTTAAGCAATGCTTTTTAAATTTAGATCTCATTTCTAGTAAAACTTTTCTCTGCATTTAAAAATTATATTGAACCACAACATTATCCTTTGTGAATAATGGAATACTTACACTTCTGTATTTCACAATGTATTCCAAAATAGGAGCTCCTCCATCATCCTGTTTAGTTATGCTAAGTTTAAAGCTCTTTCCACTGCCTGGCTGTCCATGAATTGATGGGGGGCTTGGCTCACCTAGTCATGAGAAGAAAAAGAAGATAAATTCAATATTTCTATTGTATGTGTTACTTACAATCAAACACAATTTTTCTAAGCATTCATGTCACAAGCATTGTGACACTAACACTATTGCTACGTTTAAGAATGTTTTGTAACAGACAGAAATAGAAAATAGAAAATACAAGGAATTAAGAAGAAAAGTAGTTTCACTTTGTTTTGACAGTTTTTCCTCTTTCAAATATAAACTCAGATTCTGGACACACAGCATATTAACAAAGTAGTTAACATGTATTTGGTATACTGTTGTTAAGTTATTCAGTTCCAAGAAGAGTTGCCATTAGGGCTGTGCAAAGCTTTGGGTGCCGATTCGATTCAGAGGAGATTCGGCCCAATTTGGTGGCCGAATCTCTGAATTGAATCAGGGGACCAATTAAAAGGTCCTTATCAATTTGGAAAAGATTTGGAGAGCTTGGGTGATTCGGGCAGTTCCTGCTGGCTGCAGCAGGGAGCTGGACCTGGACTCCATGCTGGAAAGTAGTGGGCAGGGAAGGGGCAACTGGAGGAACGGGGAGGAGACCATGGGGGGATCCCTGCCAGGCCCCATCGCCTGCCTGCTCCCCAGCCCCCCTGAGTGCCCCACGACCCCTGCTCACTCTCTCAGTCCCCCCATAGCTGCCCCACCCAGCCCAGCTCAGCTCCCGGTTGTTTAAAAAAAAGCCCCTACTTACCAGCTCCTGCCAGGTGTGGCGGGGGGAGATCCCCGCTGCTCCCCAC
>NW_017729032.1:227464543-227470136 GCF_001723915.1 Gavialis gangeticus
GAGCTGGGGTGGGTGGGGCAGCAATGGGGGGCTCATAGCGGTGCCCCCCATGCAGTGTGTGGTAGTGGGGGGCCAGCGGGGATTGCCCCCTGCCTGACAGCAGCTGGCGAGTGGGGTTTTTTTTCCTCAAAGAGCCAGGGGCTGGGGCCAGGCAGGGCAACCATTAAGAGCGGGCAGGAACAGTGATTCAAATCACCAAATCGAATCACTGTCCCCCAAATCAGCCAAATCCAAATCCGTAGTGAATACTAGCCACTTTGCACAGACCTAGTTTCCATGCTATATGCCTTTAAAGCAACTTCCTTGTTACACTCTCAGTGAGGAGGCAGGAATAAGTGAACAGGGCAGTTTGCAAGGTAGTTCAGTGGGAGCAAGAGGAAAAGAAGGAAAAGGAGCCAGGCACTAGATCTTTTTCCTGGAAGATAAATAAGCTTTGTGAATTTGATCTGTTTAGGTGTTTGGTGAGCATCAATTTCGTTCTTTGTTTGGGTGCTATGCTCTGAGATTTGAGTGTTGCTTGCTGAGTGTTTACAGAGGAAATGTTGCTGTCTATGACCTAACAAGGCCCTAGGAAGTGGGCAGAGCTAGCCCAGGCTTGGACACCACAAAAGGAGGGCAGCTGAGTGACCAGGGGAGAGAGCAATAGTAAAGAGAGCAGTTTGTACCTCCCTTCATTGAAGCCTTCAAGGTAAGTTAGTCCTTTGGTTAAGACTAATCAACTTAGCTATCTAGCTGAAGTGCCCTGCGGGCAGGTTTCATATGTGTGCACACAATGCAAGTTGCTCTTAGCTTTGAAAGACCTCTTGCACAAAGGATACACCTCTAAAGGAGTGGGCCCTGCAGGATAGGAAAAAAAAAATCAAGTGGTAGGACTAGAGGGGGCTTCATCATTATATATGTAGGTAGCTTGGTTTTTGATCTCTGGGAGCACTTCCTGGTGACTTAACTGCTAGGAGTAAAGGTAGAAGACCCAATAAGATTTGTAGATAGGTTGCTAGTAGATGCTAGGGAGGAGCTGGTGGTCATGCTCTATGTGGGTACCACAGATGTAGGGAGGTGTAGAACAGAAGTCCTTAAATCTAAATTTAGGTTGCTATACCAGAGATTAAATCCAGGACCTCCACAGCATCAGTACTTCCAGTATCAATACTTCCAGTCCTACAGAGAGATAGGAAAAGCTTCAGAGTCTCAATAGGTAGATGAGATGGCACAGAGAAGATGGATTTATGTTTACCGGGCACTGGGGAGGAACTTGTACAGAAAACCTGAACCAGTATGGAACCAGACTTTTGGCACTAAATATGAGAAAGGGCATACAGCAGCTTTTAAACTAAAAAGTGGGAGTAAACAACAGATGCAGAAGAATGCTCAGTGCAAGTACACAGTATGAGTTAACATAAGCCCAAAAGGAGACACCACTCTGATCCTATACTGACTTGAAGGGGATAGTAGGGGCATAAGAGGTATAACTATACATAATATTGAGGATAAGTCAGAATCAAGTAGCATGAGCAGTAACTGACAGCTGAATAAGGAGAAAATACTTCTACACAAATACTTCCACACAAATACCAGAAGCCTAAAAGATAAGATGCGTGAACCAGAATGTCTGGTATTAAATAATGACTTTTACATACTAGGCATTTCAGAGTCCTGGTGCAAGAATGATAATGAATTGGGCACTATTTATACCAGGTTACAAACTACATAGGGATGACAGTGTAGGACATGCAGGTGGAGGAGTGCCACTGTATGTTAAGAATAATATAAATAGTAACAGAATAAAAAATCTTATTTGAAAGGAGAGCTACCATAGAATCCCTGTGGACAGAAATTCAATGCTTGAATAAAAAGAATATAGTACTAGGTTTGTACTACCAATCACCAGATCAAGGTGAAGGTCACCATGAAATCATCAGGGAGATTAGAAAAGCTGCTAAAATAAGACAAGCAATTCTAACTGAAAATTTCAACTAGCCTGACTAGGTAAACACTTCATTAGGGCCAAATATGGAGATAATATTTCTGGATATGATAAATTACTGCTTCTTTTGGAACATACCAAAGGAAAAGTAATTCTAGAACTAATCCTGAGTAACAAACAGGACCTGGTTCAAGAAGGATCTCTTGGTGAGTTACTCTGTAATACTGATCCTAACAATCACATTCAACATTCTAGTAGGAGGGAGTAAGTAAAATCCACCACACTAATATATTACTTTAGGAAAGGAAATAACACAAGAGCGAGAAAAAAATTAAAAAGAGCAGCAAAAAGGCTAATGGGGAGTCCAATAAAATCCCTGCATGGTTTAATAGCAGACTTAAGGAGCTCAAACAAGGCAAAAAGAGATCCTTCAAAAAACAGAAGGCATGCCCAAATAAGGAAAACAGGTAAACTTACAAATTCTGGCAGGTCAAGTGTGAAAGTGATATAAGGAGGGCTAAAAAAGAATATATAGCAGAAGATGCTAAATTAATCACAAAACAATTAAAATAAATATCAGAAGAAGGAAGCCAGGAAGAGAATTGTAACAGAGAATCTTAACCTTGTTACTAAGAGGCAGGGTGGTCCCTTTAAGCCCAGAACCTTCCAGTCATGGCTGGCCGGTCAAGTAGGGGTTAAAGCTCAGGCCCTGCCAGCCAGTCAGGTGACAGGAAGAGGAAGGCCAGGACCCTACAAATGGCAAGTGGAGAAGGCCAGAGGGGCAGCAGGGAGGTGGACTCCCAATGACTACGGTGCTGTATTCAGGGGTGAGTTGACCCTCATGCTAGAGAGGGTGCAGTGTTCAGGTGTGAGCTGACCCCAGTGCCAGAGAGGGCTCAGTGTTCGGGGGTGCGCAGACCCCAGCGCCACAGAGGGGCAGGAGCCTGAGGGAGGGTTTTTTCTGAGAGCTAGAGCCTGGGAGTCAAACCCTGATTAATGGGGTTTTTTCTGACGGACAGGCCTAACTAGAGAGAAAAGGGATAGGCCCACAGTAGCTGAGACCCCAGCATAAAGAGGAATTTACAAAATACCATCTGTGAGGCTTGG
The DNA here is from genome assembly GCF_001723915.1 of Gavialis gangeticus. Lineage (NCBI taxonomy): Eukaryota > Metazoa > Chordata > Crocodylia > Gavialidae > Gavialis > Gavialis gangeticus. The sequence goes on from NW_017729032.1 coordinate 227,467,575, forward strand.
GCTGTGGTGTAGGGGACGAATGGAGCCACAGATAGTGCCTCGGGGCATACAATGGGCAGCCTCCCACTTAATTAAGAACAATTAATTAACAACAAGGCGTGGCGGGAGAGAAGGTGGGCGGTTGGCCCGTAACAGGTGGGCAGGGCCACCAGTAGATAAACTCCAAGGAGTCTGCCCCCCCCCATTACAAAAATCAATGGGATTATTAGATGACCTCCTGTGGAAGAACCAGCAGAGTTTCTGTAAAGGGAAAGCCTGCCTCAACAAATTGCTGGATGTCTTTGAGAGTGTTAACATGCATGTGGACATGGGGGATTCAGCTAACATAACTGATTTGAACTTTGAAAAAGCATTTGACAAGGTCCCTCATCAAAGGTTTTTAAAAAAGTTGAGTTGTCATGGGATAGGATGGGATGTTCTTTCATGAACTGAGAGCTGGTTAAAAGATAGGACACAAAGGGTAGGGCTAAATGATCACTTTTCAGGATAGAGGGAAGTCAAAAATGGGTCCTGTAGGAATCTCTGCTGGGCCCATATATTTTCATCAGTGACTTGGAAAAGAGGGTGCACACTGAAATCTTCAAGTTTGAAGATGCTACCAAAAATATTCCAGGAAGTCAAATTGCAAACTCATAGAGAGGAGCTGTTAGGGTAGCTTGTCACATTTATGCTTAAGGTTGCACCTGTGTGAGTGGTGAATTATAACATTATTTAAACTTTTCTTTATATTTAGCCATCTCTTACCATTGCTTAAGCTTTTTTTTTTTTATCAGCCTCATTATTATCTGAACTTTTCATTTTGCTGGTGTCTGCAATATCAGCCGGCTTTGAGCTCATTTTTGCAGACAGCTTATGGCCTCGAGCTTGCTCATGTGATGTTTCTTTCTTTTCTATCACTGTGAGAAGTTTTTCTAACATAACGTAGTAATAGCCTTGTTACCAGCTTAAATTAACTAAATTTGGCACTAACCAATTGAATCAGAGGGATGAAATGGTTGGATATGTTAATGAAAGGTGTTAAGAGGAAACCAGTAGACAATGCCCAAATCAAGATACCGGTAAAGGACCAAATCAGGCGTGCACTGTGCATGTGATGGGTCTGTTGAACAATCAAATATGACGACAGGATAAAATATGGACAGTATGCTCACTGCAGGGAAACCAATCCAGAAGGAAAGAATCTTCAGATGAGTAAAGTTGAAGAAAAGTATAAAAGGGTCAGCAGGAAAGTTAACTGTGTTTTCATAAATCCAGCTTTCAACACTTGTCTGGATTTTGACTCTGCTAGCCATAAAGACTTTCCACTGATACACCCTCTGCTTTCAGGAACTGACTGGACACCTAGTTGAGCAAAGTTACTGTATGGAAATTGGGCGAGATCATTGTACTAAGTGTTTTTCTCTCTCTGTATATAGAAACAGCCAAGATAAAACTTTTTGTATCAGTAAAGTTAGATTTTAGTTGAACCAACATGTATTTTTGTGTTTCATATCCATTTCTCATTGCAATACATTTCATGTCTATTTTTCATTACATTGTAACCTACCTTCACTGCTGCTCATTGTGGTTGCCCTTCTCTGTATCTTTTTTGATTCTACCACATACTTTTTGAGATGCAAAGACCAGAACTGCACCCAGTATTCAAGATATGGGCACAACACAGTTCTGCATAATGGCAGGACTATGACCTCCATTTTGTTTTCAATTCTCTTCTTAACAATGCCTAGCATTTCATTGGCTTTTGTGGTGACTGCTGCACATTGAGCTGATGTTTTCAGAGAGCTATCTACAAGGATTCAAAGGTCTTTTTCCTGAGTCATACCAGCTAGTTCAGAACCAAGGATGAACATGAGTCACCAGTACAATGCTGTAGTCAACAGAGCTAATAGCATACTGGGCTCATGCATTGTGAGCAGAGCTAAGGAACTGATACTTCCTCTCTACTAGGCACTTGTGAGACCCTAGCTGGAGTACTGTGTCAAGCTCTGGGCATTGTCCTTCAAAAAAGATGTCGAGAATCTTGAAAGGCTCCAGAGAAGGGCAACAATAATGATCAAGGGCCTGAAGGACAAACCTTAGGAGGAAAGACTAAGGGATCTGAGACTGTTAATCCTGGGGAAGAGAAGACTGAGTGGGGACTTGGTGGCCATCTCTAAGTATGTAAGGGGTGAATATCGGCAGCTGGGAGAAAAACTGATCACTAGGGCGCCCCAGGGGAGGACAAGGAGCGATGGTCAAACTGTTAGATGATGGTTTCAGGTTGGATGTAAGGAAGAACTTCTTTACAGTAAGGGTGACCAGAATCTGGAATAAATTTCCCAAGGAGGTGGTGCAGTCTCTAACCATAAAATCACAGAATCATAGAATCAATGAGTCGGAAGGGAACTAGACAGATCATTTAGTCCAACCCCCTGCCATGGGCAGGAAGGAGCACTGGGGATGGCAGGAGTCATAAGACCCCAGCCAGGTACCTATCCAGTCTCCTCTTGATGATTTCCAGGGAAGGTGAGAGCACAACCTCTCTGGGAAGCCTATTCCAGGCTCTGGCCACCCTTACAGTGA
>NW_017729032.1:227470193-227480299 GCF_001723915.1 Gavialis gangeticus
TGTTGGTTACCCCTCAACATCACTTCCCCTGCAGTGCTCTCACAAATGTGGCCCTTGATAATTTTTTCAAAGACCTTCCCCAGGATAGAAGTGAGGCTGACTGGCCTGTAGTTGCCAGGTTCTTCCTTCCTCCCCTTCTTGAAAATAGGGACCACATTGGCCCTTTTCCAGTCCTCAGGGACTTGGCCCGAGCACCAGGAGTCCTCAAACAGCCATGCCAATGGCTCCACAATGACACCAGCCAATTCCCTCAGCACCCGCGGATGAAAGTCATCCGTGCCCGCTGACTTGGACACATCTAAGCCCTCCAAGTAGTCCTTAACTAGGTCTGAACTAACAGTCGGGGGACTCGCATCCTTCCTGGGCCTCTCTACTCTATTACCCAAGAGCACGCCATTGTCAGTGGACAGAAACACGGAGACAAAGAACTTGTTCTGCCTTCTCTCGCGCGTCCATCACCAACTGCCTTGCCCTGCCTTGTAGGGATCCAATGTTACCCCAAGACTTCTTCTTGCTAGCTATATACTTGAAAAAGGACTTTTTGTTATCCTTAATCCCAGAAGCTAATCTAAGCTCCAGTGCTGCTTTAGCCTTCCTCACCAAATCCCTACAAGCTCGGGTCAGGGAAGCGTACTCCTCCTTTGAGGAATTCTTCAAGAGGAGACTGGGCGGACACCTTGCTGGGATCATTTGATCTCAGCAGTATTCCTGCCCAAAGCAGGGGGATTGGATTCAATGATCTTTTGAGGTCCCTTCCAGCCCTTAATTTCTATGATTTAAGAGTTAATTTTGTTTTAATGATCCCTTAGCACTATCTGATGGACAGTGGTGCTAACAGAGCTCCAGAAAGATCTCACCAAACCAAGGGATTGGGCAAAAAATGTCAGATGAGCTTCAGTGTTGACAAATGTAAGATAATGGATGTGGTGGAAAAATTTTAACCTCAACCATATATACACAGTGCTGGGTTCTGAACTAGCTGGTATGACTCAGAAAAGGGACCTGTGAATACCTGTAAATAGTTCTCTAAAAACATCAGCTTAATGTGCAGCAGTCACCAGAAATGCCAGTAAACTGCTGGGTATTGTTAAGGAGAGAACTGAAAACAAAATGGAGGTCATCATCGTGCCATTATGCATATCTATGTTGTGTCCGTAACTTGAATACTGGGTGTAGTTCTGGTCTTTGCATCTCAAAAAACACGTGGTAGAATCAAAAAAGATACAGAGAAGGGCAACCACGATGATCAGTAGTGAAGGTAAGTTGGAATGTAAATGTATAACATGCCTAGGTCAATCTTTACAAAATGATAGCTTGTTCAGACATCAGTTCAATAAATCAGAATTCTAAATTTTCAAGGGTTTTTTTTTAATAATTGAAAACAAAAACAAAACTACATGAACAAACTCTAAAGGAAATTTTCTAGGAACTTTTATTGTATAGTTTACCAGAAAAAAAAAAGCCAACATTTTTTGAGTAGCATGACTTGATGCCTTATCTAGTGTTCAGAATAGAGCAGGCCAAGTAAAAGCTTGGTATGACTGGGTAATTCTCTCTCTCTCTGTATATATATTAGTATATGAATCTACTCTCTCTCTCTTTAAAAATATATGTAAGCATCTCAGGACTGCTTTTGCTCACTGCTGCGTGGTTCTCTTGAGGGCCATTTAGTATATAGGAGAGAGGGTTGTTTTTTGTTTTGTTTTTGTTTTTTGGAAGGTTGTTTTTTTTCCGTTCCATTTCAGGATTACTTTTAAAGAGTAGAAGCCGCTTTTTAATAAAAACAATTTCCCTTCTCATTCTTAAGATAAGATGCTCCCTTACTTGGAAATGCTTGAGATTTTGGTGATCAAAAATGATCTTATTGATGATACGTGTTATAATCACTTGTAGAAAACCTGGTTTGAGTTCAAATCCCAGCTCAGAATTTCCCTGATTTCTGGCCTTTAATAATGAAGTCCAGTATTTGATGATAACTCAGTGCAACGTCTCCTGGTTTGAGATACAAAGATGTTGGCAAATCTTTCACTTATTATTACGCTATGTATAAAATTTAAATAAAAAGAATATCACATCTTCAAATAGTACATTGGGAAGGCAACAGATTTTGGGACAGAAGCATGCTCTGGAGTCATTGCCTACATAATTTATTATCAAAAGGAAATAGTTCTTTGCTGTGTAACTAGGCAAAAATAATTTTATTGATCTGTCTTTAAAAGTCGGTTTGTGTCACTTTTGCTTGCACTAACTAGCTCTTTATCCCTCATTGCAGAAGACTGTGATACCCCTACTCAGTGCAAATAAGCATGCCAAAAATTGGCCTAAAAGCAAGTTATCTTTTGCCAGAGGGCTAAAAGCTATGTACAACCATTCATTTTTTCCACTACTTACCTTGTCTGTTTGTACTTGAGTTTTGTTTCAAATTGAAAATAATACTTGTCATTAGTGCTTAGTAGTGGTAGAACTAAATGCCCTGGCTACAAAGATTACTGGTTTTCTGAAAATGAGTCTTTGGCATTTGCCACTCTCATGTAATCATAGTTATAACAACTGATTTATAGGTGCCCATATTTTCCTTTTTATGATTCAATTTCAAGACGGATTAATAGGATACTGTGCCTAGAATAATTTGCTGGGGAAACTACTAGAAGGCTAAATTCTAATCTCATTTATGTTGATGAGACTAACTGTAGCCTTGTACATTTTAATGTCATATACACCTGGCTACGATACAGCTTTTGTTATTATTCTAATAAAATATAAATTACTAAGGAAATTATAAAATTAAAGCTTATACAAGCTACCTGGAAACATCACATTTGAAAGAACCTCATAATGTTGTGCTTATTTCTGAAACACAAGCTTTTCTTTGAATATTAGAGGTTATTTTTCATATTTAAAATTAATAGCTGAGCTAGAAGTCAACAAGCCTGCCAACAGTGCAGATAAAATTAAGTTTTCATTTAAAAGGAAAAATATTACTTACGGACGGGTAAGGTCTGAAAGATCTCGATTTTACTATATTCTCCTTGCCCTTTTCCATTTACAGCTGCAACCTTGATTTCATATGTTGTATTTGGCTCCAGATTGCTCAGAACTACCATTGCTAAAAGGAAAGGAAAGAAAGTACTGAAACAAAAATTGACTAAATGATAGGTTAAGAAAATAACATTTCCAAGGCCATTTTCAAATATATATGCTTCACCATCAATTAGGAAGCTGATTTTAAAATGCTTTATTTTCTAAAATGGTCAATAATCATCTTGTCCACTGCTAATGGTTCCAAATAGATTTCATTTGGAGACAAATGTTACTGTGATGAAGTATATTATGCTATCTAGGGACATTAATACAGGAATTACACAAGCTATGTCCACACACAAGGATATTTTTGTCATATTTTTATAAGATGCTATGATTTTTTTTTACTGAGATTTGGTATCACTTTGGCCTTTATTCCACTGGTGAAAAATCTGCCCTAAAGCTGATTTGGAGAAACACACCATGAAATCCAGTACAAAGATATATTCAGGCAGCAGAAATCTGCTAATGTGTTTTTTTGGCACTATACTCCTGTGCTGCCTCAGTGTAGGAGGCACAAATCTACAATATGGAGCATCAGTTTCCTCGCTCTTAATTGGTAATTGGCGGTGGTAGTGGTCCTTTGGCAGCTGCTGCTGCAAATTACAGAAATTTTCAGACACATCTGTATTGATATCAGGATAGCATCAATTCCTGCCACATCCTGAACAGCACCATGCATTCCTCAGTAACTATCCATGGTCCTGGACACGGTATGTAAATCAGCCATTTAGAATGCTGGGCAAATTTTGTGACATTTTATTACACTTCTAAAAGGACGGGATTCGGTTAAAGGAAACCTTTGGAGTTCAGATATCAAGAATTTGAAAATGAATTGGCCGCACCAGTAGGTCCTTAAAAGGAGGTCTATAAGCCAGAAACTATTGGGAACATGTTAAACAATTATGAAGAGAAGCAGACTTGGACCTTATCCTGAAGGTCTTCTAACATTTTTATGCTATGTGACAAAGAGCATTGAAAAAAGTGAAAGTTGATTTTTCCAAAGTTCACATCAATATGTCATATAGTAGGTTGCAAGACTAAACCATAACCTGAGCGTTCTATGCAGATCATGCTTGGTTCTCAAACAGTAACTATGTATTAGGATAAAAACACAGAAAGCAGTAAGAAAAGTGATAATGATGTTAACTATCTAGTTGGAACAGCACTTTTACACAGACAATATAGAGAAAAAGTTGAGCAACGTACCATGTTTTCTGCATAACACCCATCCCCCAAATTACACATGCACCTTGCTTTGGAAATACAGAATAAAGAAAAAAAAGAATTTGCCTGTCATGGCCCATGCACAGCTAACTATATGGGGCAACAGTTGGCAGCAGCTGTGAGAGGGTGTAGCAGGTTGAAGGTTTTGACTTGGAGTCTGATGTCCCTTGGAAGTCAGTTCTGCTAGGCTCTCTGGCCTCTTGGTTACTGCCCTTTTTAATCTGCCTGCCAGGTCTGATGGTAGCTGTTATAATTTGGAAGGCTGCCCTCAGCTGCCAGAGGAGCACCTTGGGTGTTCTTCTCTCTGCTGTTCTCATCATCAGGGGGTGGGGTGGAGAATTCTATCTGGTCCCATCCAAAATCAGCCTAGTGGTACTGCTGGCTTTGCAGATAAATTTCTCTCTCTTCACTAGCACCAAATCTGGCTCTTTTGGCTTGTAACTTAATCCTAATTTCACAGTCCAGCACACCCTCAGTTCTGTGGTCTGAACTAGTCATGTTGCTCTGTGCAGATTGCTCCCAGACCTCTCAGCTATCTCTCCTTTTTCCATCTGCCCCAGACAGGATATCCTGGCAATCCTGGGCAGCTTGCTCTTGGGAGCTCTCAACTGCCTCACATGTATGATCTGTATGCAGCAGTTAACTTGGGTTTCAGCTACAAATGGCATACATGACAGATCCTGAACAGATTGAGAAGGGCCTTGGAAGATACAACTTTCTCATGAAATCATGGGGCCTCTGTGCAACTGACCAATGTGTTTGTCAGGAGAAGCCTACCATGGATCATCTCTTGAGATGCCCTGTAGCACGACAATGCACCCCACAAGATCTGGCAACACCAACACCAGAAGCAGTGACCTGTGCAGAATACTGGGAACAGACCATATAGAAAGGTTGGATTGAAGAAGCAATGAAGAAAAACTCAGGCTCGATCCTCTATCTGTCTCCACTGTCTGCTTGGCTCAGACTCAGGCTTCTTACTGCACATTTTACTCTGCATACTGGTACACTTTGCCTGTCCCCAACAGGCTACCTGACACACTCTCGGAATGTCTTCTGAGGGAGTTGTGCACCGCTTTGGGCATAATTATCCAATGTCTGCTGTGTCCCGGACAGAAAACACAGCACCCTCTCTAGGCACTCCTACTGTTCTCACACAGCTAATGCCCCCTGAAAATCAACTATGCTTTCACAAGGTGCCCTTTAGTGGCCTTCACATTTCTGCAATAGTGACCCCATGCCTTTCATTAAAAGCAAACAAAACCATGTGTAATCAGCTCAGCATAGTGCCCCTCTATGGCCTCCATGCTCCCCTACTAGCCACCCCAATCTTCAAAGCCAAAGCATACACAAACAAAATCCATCAGATTGATATCAACATAACCAAAGTGCCTCTGAGTACCTCTACTACAACACTTTCCCTACCAGAAGCTGTTTTCAATCAGCTCCTTGATGTACCTTATTTGTTTGTGAACACTTCAGTCTGCAGCCTACACTCCACACCTCTTTGATGCACAAGAGAATGCTGAGCATGGGCTCAAATAGAAATAGCCCTCTGTTTGTTAGAGAGGGCTAGTAAAGACACTCATTAAGAACACCTAAAATAACAACAGGGGCAGAAGTGAGAGTCAGAAGTTAATAGCAAGTGCTCCAAGGGAGCAGAGACGGGGGGAGGGAAGGGAGAGGACACATGGCAGGGCAAATCTAAGGAGCTAGTGGACACTGTCCAGTGAAACTCACCCAGAGATACGCATGGATGAGGGATAGGAAGACGGCTCTGCAGTCACCAAGGGCCCTCCCAGCCAGAGCCTCCTTCTTGCTCAGCTAGTTTAGTTACAGGCAGGAGGAAGTTGACCAGGAGGGTCCAAGGACTTGGTGGAGCGATGGATGGGGAGTGTGTAAACAAAAAGGTGCAGGGAATGGTGCAGCCAAAACCTCAGCAAGAGGTTTTTTAGAAGGTGGTAAAGGATCTTCAGCCTGGCTCATGTTAGGCATGTGCCACGGTCTACCTCTGCTCACAGAAGGGACAGGTGTTAGAAGAGTCTGTAACATGCACCAGATACATGCCCATGGCAATAGCTCCATGGAGCTATGCTCAAATCAGCCTAAGTCACCATATTCACTTATTCACTGTGCAGTACGGATGTGCACGTGTAGACATGCTTCCATACTGTGCAGTAAATGTGCACATGTAGATGCACGCAAAATCAACTTCCCTGCTTAAGGTATATACCTCAGTTTGAGAAAGTCTGCAGGTGTAGCTCATACATATAAATGAATAATATATAGAATGTTTCCAGATACTCACTGAAAGCATGAGACAGGATATTATAAAGTTTTGGCATGATCACAGTAAACATCACTGAAGTAGTATAAGCTTTTTAAGACCTGGATTCAGAAAGACCATCTGAATGTTAATTCCCTTCTTCTCCAGGGAAGGAACGTGAAGATCTCTCTACAATAAAGTTCCCTCCTACTCTTCCTTGGGTCTTGTACAAGGTACTTTATGTGTTCAGAGCCACATCAGGGAATGTACAGATAGACATAAAACTACGCTTTGCCCCATAGAATTGGGGTACTACGGTCATTTACACGGAGCAATGAGTCTGAAGTCATGCAGAATCACTGGAATCACAGTGGCAGGAGCCCAATTTTTGGTAGCGGTATTCAAGTATTGAAGTATTGAAGTATTTCAATAGTTGATTTAGGCTTAATTTTCAAGTTCTATGTTTAATGAAAGTATAATTAGTTTTGTTATTACTACTTTGTTATTTTTGACTTCATGTTTATCTTCTATTTTGGATGCATCTTGTTTTTCTGTAGTAGATGGAAGTCACATTACAAGTGGAGCTAAATGAGTTTAATGAATTTTGGAAAACAAGAACTTTCACATTTCACACTCAATTATGAGCATTTTATATGAATTAGTCATTGAAATGCAGGATCATTTCCTCATAAACAAAGCAGTAAAGTTATGCGTGTGTCAGCATTCTTTGCTTTTTTATCATTTTCATAAGGTTTTAAAAATTAAAATCTCAATTATAACCAGTAGACTATTTTCTTTAGTGATGAGATTAACAACCATATATTGAGGAGAAAGGGAAATATAATATGCAGGATGGGTAAGATGGTAAGATTAAATGGAAAAATATAAACTAGGCTTCGGTCGTGTTTCAATTGCCTATTAGCTGTGACTCCTTTACAAGTCTGAATAACTGCATTCAAAATAAACCTTAGGGTGTACTAAAATTAGTGTTACAGTAAATATTTTTAAAATTTAAACATCTCAAAGCATGGCCAGGAGTCTACTCTTACTAAAACATTAACCTCATACAATATAAGGGCTTAGTCTTGCATACACCTGAGTGACATGGAACTATTTAATAAAGAAAATTACCCATAGGCTTAGCGTTTTAAAGGATCAAAACCAACAGTGTTACAGTATATCTTGGTATCTTGAGTCTTAAAAACAGCTTTATGAAAATGAATCACAATTAAAAACTTGTGAAAAACCATTCAGCCTTAAGCACTGACATTAATGAGGAATTCTGTTCAAAAACTATATGTAGTACTCCTTGATTATTTTAGTATTTCATTGCAACAGAAAGAGTCAATGCTGTCACTACCAATAGTAGTGTGCTAGTCAGTACTATAATGTATACTAGTTATAATCTTCAGTGGAAAGCAAGTAAACAAACACTTGTGCCTTGATGATACTTTGAACAATTAGATGCAGGATTTGTGGGGAGAGGGGGAAACGGGACCTCTGCAGTACCAACTGGCTAGGTAAGGGAGCTGACCTTGCCAGTACAGTGTAGGATGTCCGAGGCTTAAAATGAACTCAAAACAACGATAGGCATTTTATCTCCCAATAAAGCAATGTTATTACTTTGGAATGAATCATAGGAATGGAAGAGCTTCATTAATATGTTAATCACATACCTCTTACAGAAAAATCTGATAATTATGATGACCAGTAAACCTCTCTAATTTTAAACAGAACTGGATTTGTCCCCTAAACTGGGACTTCATAATTGTCCCCTAAACTGGCCTGTCTTAAAGGGCCAATATTGGGCATATTGTGAATGACCTGTAATTTTTATCCAAGGATATCTTGGCAAACCTTCACAATGATCACTGAACCAATACAGTTTGTGATTTCAAATCATCTCCACAAACTAAACTGAACCCTGGAGCTTTATTACCAGTTCAGAATTCTCAAAAGTTGCATTCCCAATGTGCCTACCATTTCCCATACATTTTAAAGGTGCTGTTGATAATAATTTCTGGACGACCAGAGGTAATTCACGGCCATTCTATCCTATTCTGTCCTATCCTTGTCAAATATTGTGGTACATCACATACTATCTTACTCTCACTTTGTAGACAAACTCTTTGATTGTGTAGGGTTTGTATAAAAAGTAGTTTTATTCAGTTCAGGAAAGCCCTACGTTAAGCAATTACTCCAAATAAAAAGGAAAAAATAAAAGGAGATTTCTGACAGCTTTGAAGGCATACTTGGACATATAAATATGGGAAAGAAAACCTAAACTGCTTAAGTCCTGTTTTCCTACGAGATAGGAGCTATTTATAGAGGTATAAGTCATATGGAACTAGTCACTCATTTTGAAGGATGGGAAAGACCTTATGGAAGAAGAGCTGGTATTATTTTTGCCAAACACAAGGGAGTTGAAAAAAAGCATTGAAGCTGTTTCTGAAGAAGCAGTAACAGGATAATACTTTATTTTCTTAAAATCCAGAGGGGAAAAAAAAGACTCTATAACATACCCCCAAATGAAAACCAATGAACATTAAGCACCAACTGAACCTGCCATGTTGCAGAAAGTTTCAATCAACAGCAATACTGAAAACAAGATTCTGTCTGTGCACTTCCCTGGAGTCCCTTAGCCTGCAAGCATGGTTAGTAACCCCTACAATTTAAACAGACAGCATGGTTTCCCCTCAATATGCCACAGCAGAGGAAATTTTACAAGGAATATAACACTTAAGCATGAAAGAAAAATATAATAGTTAGAGTTTCTGCATCTAGAGGTAAAACAATATTTCAGACTCAGTACATAAAAGTTTCAGCTTGAGAAGTCTCATTCATTATTACAGGATATTAACTGCTTTCAAGAAGAATTGTGTATTTATATAAAATGCAAAGATTGCTAACACAAGGTTTGCAGTGAAACAAATGGAGTCATAAATCTAACAGTTAAAAACATTCTGGTGCTGGGCTTAGGTTGTTTACATTGTCTGGTTATCATAGCAAGATTTGAGAATCGAGCTGTTTAGTTTTTATATGCATATTAAATTGACTTTCCTCTTTGAAGAAAGCATGGCTTTAGGATTCTTTTGGGACTGATGGGCAACAAAAACTGTTCCCGTTCAAGGAGAGTTAAGGTTTTAAGAGTACAGTTGTATCCTGTAATAGATCCTTTTTGAGACTAACAGAATTATAGGGTGCCTACAGATGTTTAGGGCCCCCACTAAGTCACAGTGAGTGAGCACTGGCCCCTCAAACCAACAGACATTCACAGGTTGGATCTGAGGGGCTTAAGCCTGCCTGCATCCATCCTACCATCAGGTGGGGGTGGTCCAGTAGCCTCTGAGGAAGTTGCTGAACCACCTCTCCCCACCCCAATCCCAGCTCTGGGGCTGTCAGCGGGGGACAGAACAGGAGGGGGAGGAAGTAGCAGGCAGCTGCCTGTTGGACTTGGTTTGGCTGGAACTGGAGGAGGGGGTGGGGTGGAGCAGACCCCCCCACCTAATGCCCCCCCCCCCACAGCTACCCC
>NW_017729032.1:227480523-227481258 GCF_001723915.1 Gavialis gangeticus
CCCCCCCCCCACAGCTACCCCAGCTGGGGTATATGGGGGAGCAGGGCTGGACCTGCAAGGCAAGGGGGCTCCTTACCACCCTTCCCTTCCCTCCATTCAGACCAAGCCCAGCTGGCAGTTGTCTGCCGATCCTTCCCTCTCCCCAACTCCCTCCCCTGCTGACATCCCCAGAGGCAGGACTGGGCTGATGTTTGCCTGTATGAGCACCAGCCCAGCCCCACAAAGCAGGATTAATTAACCCTTGAGGGAGTACAAGTTCCCTAAGGTGCTTTTCTTTAGAGCACCTTCCTCTAATACCTCATTTGACAAGGGTTACTTTTTTGTGCAATTGGTCATTTTACAAGGGCTCTGCAGGCATTAATGTATGTTACATCATGGCTGTAGAGCATTTTCAGGGGCCCAATCACATAAAAAAAAGTAACTTGTGTATACATGAAAATATTGAAAAACATTGGGGAGTTAGCTGTTGCAGGGAACAGTTTTCTTCTTGGCTCCAATTCTAAAGTTATGAGCCTATAAGCATCATAAAAATCCTACATACATGTAGAATAACTGTTACAGAATATTAAACTTCCATTTTGGTAACTTTTATAAGATAGTGGTGACAGGTCATTACAGTGCAAAACCAGAGTCTGAGGGCATATACACATAGTCGTGGGATCCAATCTACAAATATGCAGCTTGCTTTAAACCACATGATTGTAGATCGGCTCCCCACTTATGCACATGTTTTCT
>NW_017729032.1:227481272-227486086 GCF_001723915.1 Gavialis gangeticus
AATTTAAATAAGTCAGGTTGTAGGGCCAGGTGGGTGAGATGGGGTGGGGCTAGCAGATTCACAAAAGGTTTGGCGGATCTAGAGGGGTTATCTGTCCAGGGGTGGAGAGGTTGGAGAGCTAAAAATAGCCCATTCCGGGTTGAGGGGGGGGGTCAGGAAAAGCACAGACCCCTGGCTGGGGCGCGTGGCTGGGCTTTTTGAGCCCTGAGACTGTACTCTGAACATGTACACACATTTGGTTATATCGAGCATGGGTTATCCTGACCTACTTAGTGAACCTCCTCAGATGAACTAAGTTAGATTGGGCTGTTCAGCATTTAGATCAATCTAATCCTAATTAGCTTGATCAAAGTGTAACATCTGTACGTACCCAAAGAAATTTATCTTAAAGGGTGGGAGAATTAAAGAATTGCTTTTATAAGGAAGGGGTGTTTGTGTGGCAGGGGTGGGGGGGAGGCCAAGGAGGAAACTACTCCCCAGGTCTGATTTTGCAATAACCTGCACTGTGTGTAGCTATTTACATCTGTGTAAACTGAGTACTGGTGTAAGAACTCTTTTAACAGTGTCAGTTAAGTGGTGAGTTCTGATGTAATATCATTTTACATCCTCTCTGTGCTGACCAGGGAAATGGCTACACAAGGTGCAAGCCAACACAGAATTGAGCACATTGGCTTCTGACTAAATCTTTCTTTATCTCCAGTGGGACAGGAAGGTCAGGGAAGGACTTTCTCCCTTAATACCTCTGTGACCCTCTCTTTGTGAGAAAATGCTGACCTATCACATTCCCCCTTTCATGTCCCCCTCCTCTCATGATCTGAATGCTAGCCCTGCACTGCTTACTTATATAAATTCAGCTGCCAGTAGAGTAAGCCAACCTGAAGAATTTCTCAACAAACCTCTGTTCAAAAGGCCTGTGACCTCTGCCTGATCTACAAGTGTGCACAAAGGCAGCAAAAGTCCTTCTCTTTACTTGTAACTGGAAGATCTATCTCATATAAGTTGTGATGAGCAGATTGAGGATATGCATTGTTGTTGGGGGCATAGGTATTGTTTTGATTCATATGTAGAAACAGTTTAATTGCCTCAATTCTACCTGCTGGCTTGCCCAAGTAACAATTTTTAAATGTCAAAATTCAACTAACACAATGAGCTACACTTTATTAATGAAAAATTTCAAGCCAACTACTAGAATGGTAAAAACATTACAATTAAAGGTCTAATCCTGCATGAAAAGCAATGGAATAACTTCCATGGAAATGGGATTGGACCCTAAGTCATCTTTGTTTAACAAAACATGAAAACCGAAATAAGAATGAAATTGAAAAAAAATTGCAAGATAATGGCTCTGCCTGAAACTTCCACCACTCTGTATAATATTAAATTATTACAGTGTTCATATAAAATAGGGCAGTTTAATTACCTGTAAATCAAATATAATGTTACATGGATCATTTCATTTTAAAACATAATTTTCTGTAATTGATGTAAAAAAGATTACACTTGGCACAAGCATATGATATGTTTGGTGCATACTCAGTTGGCAAAACACAATTGCTCTTCTAAGTTTTTCTTACTCCTTTACATTTATTTTTTGTTTTCATTAGGCAGTTTAAAGATTTCCAGACATAACATAAACAAAATGAATTAGAAGCAACAGCAGGGATCTCAAGGGCTACAGTTACACTTGGGAGATGACCTTTGATGCATATTTTCATTGAAACACCTAGGTCTAATAAGAAAAAAAATATACCAGTGGAACAATTATTATTATAAAATTTGAAGAGCCATAAATTAAAGGCAAAAAAATTATATTAAGGCCTGATCCATAGAAAACAGGGAATTATCTTTATTGACTTCTGTGGGCTCTAGGTACTTAGTGGATACAACAACTAATACTTTTTAAAAATCACATACAGCTTGTTCTGTATGTACACAGTGGGTCAACTATACGTGCCATTAAGGTAACACAATAAAATCCGGGGCAGTTCATGCAGGAGTTAACTGCTACCATGTGCAGAATCTACATGTGTGCCTGGGACTGCAACAATTAGAAATGGGGCAGAGCAGCCCTGGGCTGGCAGAGGACATGGTGGGGAGGGGAGTCAGCCCTGGGCTCCAGTTGACAGTGTCAGGTAGCAGAGGGGCTGGTAGGAGTTGGGAGTCTGGCCCCTAGCTGGCTGGGCAAACCAGGTGCCATTTGCCAGGTGGTCATTGTCCAGATGAGCATTTGATTGCAGTTAATCGCTCCTCTGTAAGATAGTACTGTCCCTGACAGTTAATTCACTGAATCCTAATACTGGTACATATGTGGACAGTGACACTTTACTGCAGAGTTGTCTAATTAGCTCTTCAGTAAAGCATATCTGTAGATGCACCCACTGTAGCCTCATTTGGAATGGTACTACAATAATATTATTCTTTTAGAAAGGGACCATTTTCCTTTAAAATTTAAAAAAAAGTGCACTTCTGAGATTCCAGATTGTTTTCAACTTTTGCCCTCTCTGCATACCACTCATGCGCACATCACTGTATATACCAAAGCAAACCAAAGGAATAGAGCAGATGCCACTTCATAACTATTCCTGAGTAATGGATTGAAAACACGGCTTTATTCAACACAGCTGAGACGATGTAAGTATCAAGTAAGCAACTGTGTTGTCCTTTAAAATGGTATTTAGCATACAGCTTCTCATTAACAAGGAAAAGTTTTGCTTGAGGAGACTTATTTATATTCACATTTTAATTCTCTCTCTCATTTTGCTGGAAGAGTTACTTTCATACATTTAACCCAAATTATGGCTCAGCAAACAATTCAACGAAGTATTCTGAAGCAGAAGAGGGAAACACAACCACAAACTTAGAACAGAAACCAACTCACTAAGATTAATTAGTTTTACATTTTATTACTGAATTGTTGAAATAGTCTAGCTGCAATTACAAAAATCCCTCCAACTAGCTGCATCTCAGGGCACGTACAGAAAGGCACTTACAATCACGTTGTAACTTTCACACTTTATAAAAAGTGCTAAAAGTTACAGCATGATTGAATATAACAGCCATTTGGTATTTGGTGGGGATGGGAGGGGGGAGCTCAGAGCCTCCCTGCACTGGCTCAGGCCAGGAGGCACAGGGCTGCTGGAGATTGCTGAGAGCAGGCAAAGGTGCTAGCCATAGCCAAGCAGCTTGCCTGCCCGGGGCTGCTGCAGCTGCTCCCCACCCTAGGCTGACAGTGATGGCTTCTCATCCCACTGGCCAGCTGAGATCCACAGTCTGGCGCATGGGGAGAGAAGGGGGCCTGGTGTCTTTGCCCAGTGCCCCTGGGACTGGGGGGAGCCAACAGGATGGCCAGGCATGCCGCGGAGAGGGGGGTGGGGGTTCCTCTTCTTCCTGCTTGCTCCCCTGGTCCCAGAGAAGCAATCAGCCTGGCTGGGCTGCTTGCTCCCCTGGTCCCAGAGAAGCAAGCAAGCAACCGGGGAGAAACCCACACCCCCTCGTAGTGTGCCTAGTCAAGCTAACTGCTCTCTGAGTCCTGGGGGAGCAAGCAGAGGGGAAAGATCTCTCCCCACAGCAGTGCACCCAGCTTCCCTGGTCCTAGGGACACTGTGGGGAGAGACAGCATCCCTCCTTCCCTCTCCCCAGACAGGCTGATGTTGGGCTAGGATGAAGGGCTGTTACTGACAGTCTGGGGGCTGGCCCAGTGCTTGGGCAGAGAGAGGAATCAAGCCCTGCATAAAGGTGCATGGGATGCAGAAAGAATTACCTGAAAGTAGCCCTCACTGTGAACCTGGACACAGGTTTGCTAAGGCACTGTGCCCTAGAGTGCCTTCATGTGATGAAGGTTAAAATTTTTGAGCAATTGGCCATTTTAAAAGAACTCTGCAACTGTGAACATTTGTTATGTTACAGCTGTAGAGTGCTTTTGGTGGCTTCATCATGTGAAAAGTGTAACCTCTGTAGACACCCCCTGATGATGTGCCTGCAAGAGACAATAAAACTAGAAATGAAGAAGTATACAACTGAACCAAAATATTATAGATTAATGGGTGAAAATAAAAATGGGCTGATTGTTCTTTCTAGTGACATATCTCATGATGCTATCATGTTCTATTTAAAATTGTTTGTCAGATATGAAAGACAATAATAAAATTAATGGTTTGCAGTCTAATCCTGCCACCCTTGCTCACAGTGAATATCTGTTTCGTCTGAGCAATTCAAATGACTCAATTGAATCATCTGCACATGATCAGGAGTTAACTCACTCCGAGGATGATAGAATCTGCTTTTTCATGGTAATTATAAAGTAGTAATAAAGTTATACAGTCGTATATCTGAGGCATCTGAATTTAGATACTCACAGCAGTTCAACACATTTTAAATGAAACCAAAAAAAACCTAATGATATTTTCCCTGTTTCTGTCTCCAGTGCCTTGCACAGCCCATTGTTTTCAAGACAGTGAAATCTTGATGTCTTGAAATCACTGAAACATCTGTCAAAATGTTTCTTGCAAACTGGGAACAGTTCAATCCAGATATTCACTTATCAGTAATTTGTTTCTTGTTGCTGCAGGTATTTTTTAGGTGCTCTTTCATTATAATCCTGGGAGTTTTACAGCTGTACCAGTTTTCCTGGAATATGCCTGGACTCTGTGTTTCTGTAATGCTAAGTGAACTGTGAGAGGGGATCCTTCCTCTGTATTGGACATATAGTAACTCTGTGCGCTACCCACTCGTCTGCATGTGACATCCAGCTGTGGAAGTCAGAATCTCTTTTGATGTAAATGACTGAGGAGTAGGCCAAAAGAGCAAAGGGCCCA
>NW_017729032.1:227491086-227504837 GCF_001723915.1 Gavialis gangeticus
AAGTCCTCTGTATTGGACATATAGTAACTCTGTGCGCTACCCACTCGTCTGCATGTGACATCCAGCTGTGGAAGTCAGAATCTCTTTTGATGTAAATGACTGAGGAGTAGGCCAAAAGAGCAAAGGGCCCAAATGGTCTGAAAAGAGAATTGGGATCTAGCCATCAGTTCTGCATTACAGCTCCACCAAGGCATTACAGACATCTTAGGGCCTAATATCTCTCTACTCTAAGGGACATGGGTGCCCAAGAACACAGTGCTAGCTCACTTTTGATTCCACTCCCAGTCTTTTCTCCACTCTCATAAATCTCTGGGGGGACAAAAGTTTATGATGGAACAAGGGCTGCTACCACAAGCTACAGGAAACACTGGGGATATTGGAAACACATATATATTATATATAAAACATATAAATCATTTATATAATATATATCATATAAATTGGAACATGTATATTGGAACATATATATATATATATGGATGGTCCAATATATATATGTTCCAATTTTCCTATAAAAATCCAACCCTTCCAATCTCACTAACACTCACTCAGGGCTCCCTCTTGGAATATGACAAAAATTGCTTTCCCATCTCTCAAGAATCCTCATCTAGTATCTTGGATGGAACAGGACATTTTAAATTTTACATGAAAATCTATAACAAAGAAACCTACCCTAGAATGGCTGTTATCCTGGTGTTCGGTCCAGGCAACCAGCTGGGTTATGGCAGACCCATGTTCAAGATCTAGCTCTGTTGAATCCAGACTCTGAACTTGAACCTATATCACCACATTCCAAACAACTGAATTAACTACCTATCTGTGTGCTAGGGTTCTCTTTTATTTTGACTGGAAATTACAGCCTGGTTCTGAGACACCTTTCCTGACAAAAGTCTTGTAAAAGTGGTACATTTCTACATAAAAAAATAAAAATAAAAGGTTCTCATGAAAATATATTCTGCTGAAAAATTATTGACAGGGTCTACTTTTACTATCTTTCATATTTCAATTATAGGCTTTGGGCTATTAATTTCTTTTTTTCTAATAGACGTTTCTACATCCTTATACTAACATGGATGTTTGATAGACAGGACTGTTTTTATGACAGAATCTTTAATGTTTCTTTCAATATGCCATCAATGAAACACCAGTTGCTAATACTTTTGAAAACACAGAATTCTTATTTTGAAAAAGTTGTCACCGTTTCTCACATCATTTGGGAAAAAAGTGTAATGGGACTGTTTTGTGCCTAGTGTTAGTTTTGAACAGGCTAATTTCTATTAAAATCCTCTCTTTAACAGTTTCTTTTCAATTCTCATCTCTACAACAACATTTTGCTCCATAAGCAACACTTCAGGCTTCACACCTTCTGATTTTCATCTGTTTTTATAAAGCTTTTTCCCACAAATCTGCAATTTGGTAAGCTTTCTATTTTGCTGGCATTGCTAGACATATTCTGTTTTATTGAAGTTTTCATAGTCCATTTAAGTACTCAAATGCATTGGCTTATTTTTTCACAAGATGTACCTTACTAAGAAAATGATGGTTGTCTACTACTAAGGATAAAGCCAACCTGGTTATTTTTTATAGCGACTACAAGATGTTTCCCATTTCCCCACAACTGAATTTTTCCTAAAATATATATCTAGAAAATATCTATTTAAAATAGACCACTTTTTCTGATCTCCTCTTTCTCCTTTTTTAGTTTTCCTTTGTAAACTTTATCATGACCAAAGTTAGGTGATTAGTCACATAAACCTTTATCACTACAATTAATATGTTCTTTACCTGATACACAAAAAATGATGACCAGCACAATATAGAATACAATACAGAATGTATTAACTAAGTGCAATGATAAGTCACTGCATGTAAACTTCTAAAAACACCTGTTTATAGCTATTCTTGTATCCTCTTAGGCAAAAAAAGGAAAGAAAACAAACTATTTTTAGCCATGTTTGTCTGAAGTTAAGTAGTAGACAAGATACTTGATCCTTACAGACTAACCAAAGAAGAGTAAAACAAGGACTTGCTGGATAAATCTGAGTATTTACACAAGACTATCAGCAAAAATATACATGAAAATACACAGGGAAATAATCAGCTCTAAAATGTGAGAATGCTTAACATTTTTCAGAAAAGTCAAAAGATCTTTGTATTGTATGATCTCATGTTATCTGGGCAGAAATTTCAAGAGTGAGAATACACATTTCAATCAGACCATGTTAAGAATACTTCAAACTTGAATGACTGCACGATTAAGTGCATGATTAAGTACCATTCACAAGTACTAAGTGCCCTCTAGACATCTTAAAGTTATGCCACTTCAAGTGAGTATTATTTTTGACCAGTGCTATCTAAATCAAGTTAATTTCTAGCTGTTCAACTGAGATAAAGCCACCATTTTGTTGTCTTCCAGTATCCCAGGAGGTGATGCTCCCAGGTAGATTAGCTATCAGCAAGGTCTCTATGGCCCTGGACTGATAGCTGGGGACAGCCAATGAGTGGCAAGGGGTTGAGTAGGGGAAAGGACAAAGGGGGACCGGGGGAGGGTGGGCTTGGGGAAAGAGTGAGCGGGGACAGGAATGTAGGGGCCAAGGGGGCAAAAGGGAAAGTAGTGGGTGAGGAGCTACTGAGCTGCTGCTCCCTCTGCACATACCCCTGGGCCATTTAGTCCCCTTCCCCCCAAAATTGTCCCTCACCCCCCAAATTGCACTCTCCACTCCCCGTTGGCCCTCAGACTGCTCTCTGTCATTCCATTTCCCGTCAGTGCCCACACCACTACCATACAACCCTGATTGCCCCATCAAATGCCCCTTTAACTCACAGATTAGTCCCTCGACTCCTGGATCACCCCAACTCTAGTCCCTACCCACTACCTAGATCACTGTCCTGCCACCCCAATCACCCCCTTTCCCCTCTTGATGGCCTTTTGCATCCTGAATCTCCCAGCTCATTGATCTTTCTGTCCTTCATGAATCCTGCCACCCCTAGATTGCCACCATGATCAGCCCTAGAGCAGTGGCAGCAACAGATTGGCAATTCCCCTTCCCTGCCTGTTCCAGGATTGACCCCCTGCCAGGCTCTGTGGCTTTCTGGAATCTCTTCACCCCCACTGCCCCTCCCTCCTGCTCTCTATTTATAGATGGGGTCTGGCAGGGACTGGATTCAGGCCCATAGAGGTGATACAAAATGCAGGGGAGCCAGGGTGCAGGGATGGAGAACTATCCTCCCACTTCCACCACCACTCTTGACATGATTGGGGCATCAGGGCCATGATCCAGCGGTGCAGGCGCCAATGGAGAGTGGAGTGGCAATTGGGGGAGGTTATTGGAGTGGTAAGGTAACAATCAGGGCATTGGGGGATATCTCAGGTCCATACGGAGTGATGGGAGACAATTCAGTGGCAAAGGGGATGAGCCATGTGGTATGGGGAGGCCTCTTCCATTCTCAACCTTGGCCTATATTGTGGCCCATACTGTGGCTAAAAATCATTAAGTGGGGCTGGAATAGAGCAAACCTTGAAGATCTAAATCATGCCCTTGCTCACCAGACCTCCAGCAGCAGGTCTGAGCAATAAAGAGGAGATCACTCACAGCATATGCTAACTTTAACATCATCTAATATTCCTTAAGAGCTATCAGGTGCTAATTGTAATGTCTAATCTCACCTCAAGTCTTTTTCAATCAATCACTACTCCTTCATTCTTCCTTGTTTCTTTTCCTATGCATCAGTGTCTAGACTCTAGTCTTTCACAAGAGGCTAATGGGTTGAATTTTTTTCTGTCCATAGGGTTTTTTGCATTATGAATGTGTTGACATGCACTCAATTTAAAACTCATGAATTCACAATATCAAATCATATCATCACAAGGATAAGTAAAACTCCATTAAATAACTATTTTACCACCCCCAACATCCTTAAATTCAATCCAAACCTATTCTTCTTCTCAAACATTTGAGAAAAATAATTTGCTTATGCAGATCCAGGACCAGAGCAAGTTCCTAAACTAAGGGATATGCAAAAGAAAAGGCCCAACTTGAACACATATGGTAACCTGTGAAAAAACACTACAGAAATACAGGCCAACTTTCAGTTATCAAAATACATCAGTGTGGCAACTACAGGCCAGTCAGTCTCACTCCTATCCTGGGGAAGGTCTTTGAAAAAATTTTCAAGGGCCACATTTGTGAGAGCCCTGCAGGGGAAGTGATCTTGAGGGGTAACCAACACGGGTTTGTGCCAGGCCGATCCTGTCTGACTAACCTGGTCTCCTTCTATGATCAGGTAACAAAAAGCTTAGATGTGAAGGAGGAAGTCGATGTCATCTTCTTGGACTTCCAGAAGACCTTCGACACAGTGTCCCACCCAATTCAGGTTGGGCAAGCTGAGGGACTGTGGCATTGATGAATGCACAGTCACATGGGTTGCAAACTGGCTCCAGGGGCGAACCCAGGGGGTGGTGGTGGATGGGTCGATATTGACCTGGAAGGGTGTGGGGGCCTCCCTTGAGTTAAAAGCCCACCAAGTCAATTACCTTTCCATTAGTTTCACTGGGCTTTGGATCAAGTTCACAGAGAACACTGTATTATTTCCTAATCTTGAGGTGAAAGAGAGAAGCATTGTTGTAGCAATGTCTTCACTTGACAGAAAACAGTTGTATTATTATCCTTAACAACACCATCTAGAAAAATATACTGTTTAGTGTTGTTGCTGCCCAGCTGTCCAGGTCCCCATTAGCAACAAACAATAAACTT
This sequence comes from Gavialis gangeticus, assembly GCF_001723915.1. Taxonomy (NCBI): domain Eukaryota; kingdom Metazoa; phylum Chordata; order Crocodylia; family Gavialidae; genus Gavialis; species Gavialis gangeticus. The sequence continues at coordinate 227,495,841 of NW_017729032.1, forward strand.
GTGCCATGAATTACATTTGTGCATCTTTCATTACAAGTATTACAAGAATACCTGTTGTTTTTTTTAAAATCCCAGTCTATAACTCTACGCCCTTTGTGATGTTAAGTACCCTCTACCAATCTTCCCTCATCCAGTCACCTGCATTCTATTAACTAATTAGAATGAGATTAACTGAAAGCATGAATGTCAACACCATATTAGAGATATTACCATCCATGTTATTTCATCATGCTTCTTTTAGCCTCATAGGTAAGTATTTTGGCAGGAGGGGACAAGAGAAGAACTTTTCAATTATTTATATGTGAGGGTGCTTGAGGGTTATACAAAAAACTACACAAAGTTTGATATTATCCTCAAGGGAAGAAAGACTCAGGAACTAATCCAAATAGTTGTACCAGAGTCCATTGCCATGTAAAATAAATCTTAGGGTTAGTGGTAACAAGGACTGCTGACAGAACTATTAAAATCAGCATACTCCTTATTCATTATGAGATCACTGTCCAGTGCCAGAAAATATTGCTTCTTCTGTGTCTGGTTCTGAAGCAAGAAATACCATTGCTAAGGAAGTCTGGAGCTGCCAGATACAGCTAGAGCTAGTATATACACATTATTACAGCTCTTTGTCTCTTCTAAAACACACACAATTATTAATATATCAACTATATTTTTTCACATTTCCACTCTTTCTTTAAACATTTTTCAAAATCATAATCCAAAAAATATTTTAATGTAGATACATCAAAATTTTTGTGATGTGATTTTCTCACTAAAAAGGACACACTGAATGCATAGATAAACAATGTTTCTTCTGGAAAGGCAAAACACTACTCACTAAGTCCCCTTACAGTGATTTCAATAATGATATAAGAAATATAACCTAAACTTCAAATATATCATTAAATATATCTTCCATTATTTGAATAGTGTTATTTTCCAGATACAATATTCAAGGAGTGTATTCTTTTCTTATTTTTATTTCAAGGCAGAGTTTCCTTGGAAGGTAAAAATAATCCCATTGGGCACAAAAAATTAGCAGAGCAAAACACTACTTGAAATTATATATAAAATTATGTGAGTAGATATGTCACTGGCAAAAATTTAAATCACACATCAGTTCTGGGAAATGTAGCCTCTGGGAATGGAAAATGAGATTATTTATTCATTACAAAAATTCAGTGAAAGCTGATGCCACTAAAATTTAAAACTAATAATTATTTTTTTCATTCTTTACAGTGCTTTCATAGACACACAAAATCATTGTATTTTCTTTCTTTTATTTTTAATACTTAAAATCTATTCAGTCGCATACAATTTACTTATACTTAATGCTCCTGTATTTTAATGAATCAACACTGCAAAACTTAATTGTTACAAATTGCAAATTGTTATAATATATTTTAAATTTGTAACTGTAGATCATTAACAACCAAGCTCTCATCTTGACAACATGAGTACATAATTTAGTACTTCCTTCTTTTGAACTGCACCCCAGAGGTGCAAATATTTACAATTCACAACAGGAGAGTGACAGGAGCTTTATGGTATGAAGAGGTGCTGAAAGAGGAGAGAATGGGACAATTTTTTCTCACTACAAACTGTTCTTTCATCTATGAACAGTAGCCCAGTATTTTTGCTTCACCAAATCCTTTACAAGCTAGTCACTCCCCCCAAAATTTAAGTACCCCCCCAAACAAACAAAAAAACCCATTCCTGGTCAAACTGAGCTTCTCATATGTCCCTCATTCCTACCATAGTTGAGCATATCAGAATTGTTAACATATTTATACTCAAAAAACACCTGTAGAGTAGGGAAATACTACTGTTCCTATTTTACAGATGGGAAATATAGACAAAACATTTGGCTCCAAGTCACACAAGCAGTCTCTAAGGGTGATGTTACACATTATATTTAGACCATAATAAATCTGTAGAGTGTTACATGGTGTTAAAGTTAGAACATGCTGTGAGCAGATACACATTAAGGGTTAATATACTAATATCCATGGAGCAGACTGAAGTTACCCTAATACAAGCTCAGTAGTATGGCCCAAAGTTAACTGTTGCCTCAAGCTGAGTAACTCTGAGAAGTTCAGAGGCCATTTAGCATAAGTTAATAAGCTTTAATGTGTGGAACCTATCATTTTAAGTGCTCTTAGTATGATCTGTGTAACATGTAACTTAGAAAGCAGGGCATTAAACAAATCTCTCCTAGGTCCTAACCTCTCACCCCAATACTACATTGATTTTGTTCAATGATTCTCAGAAAAAAATTGTGTTTTTTTTCTTTCTTGATCAATACAGCATTGACAGCAATAGGCCTCTAGTACCTAGAACGTTTCTTCATTTGTGGTTACCACGTATAAAGTAGTACAATACTACAAAATGGATTATTCTGATACCCCCACTGCTCTTTTTTTTTTCTTTTGATAACTTGCAATGCCTTTAATACATTTTATATAATTCTCATTTTCTTAATTTATAACGATAGCATGGAATCGTCACCTTCTTCAAGATATAAAAAGTCAAGCAAGGAAGCTTCTTTCTTAATTAGCTGGCCTTGAAAGTCTTGGGAAATTGACCAGGTCATTACTTTTTGAAGTCTGCACAAAAAGTCACAATTTAGGAATTCTCCATGCCAAGCCTTAGGAAGGTCTGCCTCAAAATATGCAAATTTACATCTATGTGCCCAGAGAATTGAAGAATTCTCATAGACAAATCACTTCATGTTACAAAACCCCAAATTTCAGCTAGAAGTTCTGTTTAAAATTCTGACATCACACTATTTTGTTAAAACACTGCATACTAACAGAAAGGAACAGAACAACACAGAAGAAATCTCAGCATCTTCCTCCATTTTATATATTGGAATTATGTTCTATAATACAAGGCTTCATTCATTTCTATGCTTGAAATGCAAATATGCTTCTGGGGTTTGTTGAATTATTTATTACATTTGCTCAGTCTCTCAAACAGGGAAACAGTCCTAATCCACTCAGCTACTCTGAAACCAATAAAAGTTAACTTTAATTGCATGCATCTGTAAACTTATTTTGACTGGACTATTATCCGGTTGCTTAGATTTTTAAGAGTGTAACTCTCATTAACACTAATGGATTACTCATGTCTCAAGTATGAGGCTTGCTCTGATCCAGGAGTAGACTGGATAATTGGATTATGCCTCAGAGTTCTTTTCTTCATCCAGTATGTACCTTGCACCTACACTCTAAACTGGTGCAGCAAACACCCCTTTTCAGGCTGGTACCCTCAGGATAGGCAGGGCAAGACTCTACTCCTTTGCCTCTATGCTAGAGTGGGCAGGCACATAGCAGTGGGCAGGCACATAGTGTCTGCTGGACACTACTGCTATTTCTTTCCAGGCATGGACAGCCAGCAAGGATAAATTAGGCCACAGGAGTTGTCCTTCTCTCCCGAGCAGGTATGCAGAATAGACTGAAATCAGGTTGTGAAAGGAAGAATCACTTTTAACAGAGAACCTACACAAGGCATTTGCAGCACTGAAGTCCTGTTCAAGATGTCAAAGTAGATGTATAATGTGTCATAAATCATGTAAAGACCTTGAGATGACCCTATGAGAGGAATACAGAATGGTGGTTCTGAACTAACTGGTATGACTCAAATAGTGGAATGACCTTCAGGGAAGGGATAGTGCAATGACCTTCAGGGAAGGTTAGCTGTGAAATAAGTAGGGGTAACTCTGATGAATAAGCGGTTGCGGACCAAGCAGTGGCAGAACCACCAGAATGTGGCGAGGACAGCAGATGGCAATGCTTTCCCTCCTGAAAAGCCACATATATCCTTTGATGGTGCTGTGACATGGCAAATACAGGTCATTACCAGGGGATCTTGGTTTTCTCTGATAAAGAAAATCCCCAATTTTCATATTTAAAAAAATAACCCAAAATCCACATTTTTCCATTATTAAAATGCAACACCACTAATAGATAGATAAATAGGTAGATAGATGGCTAGATAGTTAGATAGATGTGTTTCATTCTAATCACGGAAAAAAATGGATTTTTTTTTTTTTAATCAGAGAAAACCAAGATCCCTGGTCTTCACTATAATAAGCCTTCCCAGCCTGTGACCATTAATTTACAAGTCCTCAACGGTGGAGTATATGAAAGAAGATGTTAAAATCTCAGCAGCTGTGAAGGTGGATGAAAGCTGCAGTGGATCAAGATCCCCAGATGTCTTGGCCTCCTTGCCATTAGATTGTCCTGTTCTGTCAAGAGCCATGTGGAAGCTGATGTGCAACAGCTTGTCCACAATAAAAGCAGTCACACACAGGTGGTTTCCATGAAAACAGCTTTTCCAGCACATTCCTTAATCTCTTTGTTGATCAGCTAATGACGACATAAGCAGGATTATCAGGTCTGGAAGCTCCTAGTCATGAATTGGCATGAAGGCAGCAGTTACAAGAAGACTGTTTAGAATTTGGGTGAGACAGGAATGAGATTCAGCAGCTTTAACTGTGACTGAGCAGATCTCTTCAGGATCAGCTCTGCTCACCCCACATGGGGAGGAGGGCAGAAAAGGTGCCCTAAACTTAGCCTAATACAGTATTCTGTATTTCTTCCTTACTGGATAATCGCATCCAATGGGATAGCCTTTACTATGGTTGAAAATACTAGTGAAGACCCAGCATCATTTTTGGGACCTGGAATGTCAGGACCCTAATTGACAACCATAATAGTGAATGCCCAGAGTGCTGCACTGCAATCGTAGCCTGAGAACTCAGGTGATAACATCTTTGTAGCTACACTGAGTGAGACCTGGCAAGCAGGAGATGGGCAACTCAAAAAACATGGAGGCAGCTACGTCTCCTTCTGGAAAGGTAAACAGGAAGAAGTTGGCTACAAGGAGTTGGTTTTACCACCAAGAATGAACTCATAAACTAACTCAGTGAGTTCCCCATCATATTTAATGAGCTCCTCATGACTTTCAGTCTTAAACTGGTACAGAGCCAATATGCCTATATCATCAGCACGTGTCCTGACTCTTGATGCTGTCGATGAAACCAAGGAGGAATTGTATGCCAACCTTGAACAAGTCATTTCTGACATTTCAGACAAAGACAGATTTATTTTTCTTAACAATTTCAATGCTAGAGCTGTAAGGGACTCAAGCCTCTGGAACAGAACCAGTGGCAAAGAGGGAGTAGGAAAGATCAACTCCAGTGGCTTCCTTCTTTTGACCAAATGTGCAGAACATGGACTCACCATCAGCAACACCTTGTTCCAACAGAAAAACAGGCACAAGACATCATGGCAACACCACCAACCTAAATATTGGCACCTGAAAGACTGTCATCTTTTGTGCCCAGGATTGCAAAGATGTCCACCCAAGCTATGTTAGGAGCTGATGATTGCTGGACTGATCATCTACTCATCCACTCAGTTATGTCACTCAAAGTGGCTCCCAAATTATGGGTGCAGCAGAAGCAATGCCAACAGAAGATCAACGTTGCAAGCCTCAAGGACCCAAGCAAGTGAGACCTCTTTCACTAGTGCCTCAACCAAAAACTGGTAAATCCCAATCAACAACAATGGGAGAAGGTCAGCAGCATGTGGGGCACCCTCAAGGACATCATCATCTATATCTGTGAAGAGACATTTAGATTCTTTACCATGAAACATCAAGACTGGCTTGATGAGAAGCACCAGGAGATCCAAGTGTTGATTTATAGTAAGTACAAGGCCTTTTGTGCTTGGCAAAATGACACCAACTCATCCAACTTGTACAGATCTGAGACACAGACAATGTACAGAAGGCATCTAAAATTGCTAGAAAAGTACCATCAACACTGCCTACAGAAGATCCTCCAAATCTAGTGGGAAGACATATGTATCAGTTAGTGTCCTCCTGCAAGCAAACATCACAAGTACTGAGGTGATGATAATCCAACATCAACTTTGTTGGGTTGGCCATGCAACTCATATGTCCAACTCCAGAATCCCAAAGCAAGTTGTATTCTCCCAGCTCAGCCAAGGCATACACTCAACAAGAGGGCACAGAAAGTGCTTCAGAGATGTCCTCAAGGTCAAGTTTAAAAAACTGAACACCAATGTTAACTCATGGGAGACTATTGCCCAAGACCACCCCAAATGGAGGGAGAGCCTGCTGCAGGGATCTCAGTACTTTGAAACCTCATGACAACAACAGATGGAAAAGCAGGAGTGGCAGGAAAAGCATGTCATGGACAAAATCAAGCATCCAGCACCATCCACCCCACAGGGAAACATATGTCCAAGCTGCAGTAGAGTCTGTTGATCCTGGAAAGTCCTCATTAGCCATCTTTGGACACACAGATAAGACAATAATGGACAACAATCATCCTCAACTGTGAGGGATTGCCGAAGAAGGTATAACTCAGGAAAGATACCTTCAAGTCATTGTAGACAGTTGTCTAAAAAGGTCAATTCAATGTGGTGACCAAAAAAGCCAATAAAATGTCAGGCATTATTAAGGGAACTGGAAACAAAACAGAGAATATCATCAAGCCACATGTGCCCATATTTTGAATACTGTGTGTAGTTCTGGTCTCTGCATCTCAAAAAGGACGGAGTAGAATTAGAAAAGGTACAGAGAAGGGCAACCAAAATGATCAGGGGTATGGAGTAGTTACCGTACTAGGAAAGTCTAAAAATGCTAGGACTCTTTAGTTTGGAAAGGAGAAGGCTGAGGGGCAATATGATAAAGGTCTATAAAGCAACAAGGATGGGGGACAAAGTTATCTGGGAACTGTTGTTCACTCAGTCCCAGAATACTAGAACTAGGCTAGGAGACACCCATTAAAACTAGTAGGAGACAGTTTAAAACTAATAAGAGAAAGTACTTTTTATGCAACATATACTTAAGTTGTGTAGTTCATTCACACAGAAGGTCATGGAGGCAGATAGCACAGACACATTCAAAAAGAGACTAGACAAATTCATTGATACTGGAGCTATTAATAGCTGTGGAGCAGAATGGTTGGAGATGTTTCCTCAGATATTTCTAAACCAATAATGGTGGATATTAGGGAGGGTAATGGATAGGTGCTAGATCACTTGATGTATATCCAGTTCAATGTTGTGCCTGTAAAGCATCCACTCCTACTGCTGTGAGAGACAAGATACTGAGCTAGATGGACCATTCATCTGACTCTGTATGGCATTTGTTATGTTCATATGTTGTGAGGCCCCAGCCTGCATTGGTGGAGGTGTGGACAGTTAGATTACACTTCCATTTCTTAATACTTCCACTTAGGAAAAAGGGCAGAGAGCTGATAAGAAGCTGGTGCATTTACTGATGTTGGGACTGCAACAGAGGAATGGGTAATTATATCATTACTTCCATCTTTCCCCAGTTGGGAAGTATTAGTAGTAGTGAGTAGTGAGGAAACCTCAGAAATTCCATGTCACTGAATCATTTTAAAAAGCATTTGCTTACACAGTATACATCCTCCAGAAAATGCTTCACTATTTTTTATTACAAAATTTTGCAACAGCTTGTGTAGCATAAATATTCTGTATGTGTACTCTACTTTTTATAGAGATTGGAAATGTAAAATGGATGCAGATGAATACTGCTTTGAAAGGCAAAATCTGCAGCTGGACTATGTTTCCTATTTATCAGTTATTCATATCCAATATTATATTACACAACTCTTTTCTTAATGAGATTAAAACACAGGAACCAAATCAGCAAGTCACTCAGATCAGATCAGCATACCACTGTGAACATATAAACAACAATAGTTTACTTCATAGTAATCACATATACCCTAAAAGAGGTCTAAATATGTACTAACAAAGTATAGTAGGGAAAACATAAACATAGTAGTAGTGGTAATAATATCTATGCAGGGGAATTTATTTTAAATAATCATTTCTTTGCTTAAACAGATTTGTTACATATTTCATTTGGGGGGAACCCCTTCTATAAATGTTTCTAGATGCTTCCAATATACTTAATGTTTCTTTTAAAAAGGAGCATAGTATTAATCAGAGAAAATGGCACATTCTATCAAATGCAGTTGCAGACACAAAATTACAAGCTAAAGGAGTACACAAATTGTGAGTACTTGTATCTTCATAACACTGGACTTGCTTGTAGGTATGAAATGCATTGCCTGAGCTGTCTTCACTTTCAAAGGTGAACAAAATGCCTTGGGAAGTGATAAGTATGCACACTTCCATCCACCTGAGCATTTAAATTCTGTATAAATGTCTTCCGATACATTTCATTTTGGCATTCCCTTTACTCATAGGTGTTCTATACAACTGAACCCACTGGCCTTCCAAATGCCTTACGTCATCTACATAATTTAGCTTAGGGCTTTTTTTTTACAATCTAAAAATAAAATCAACCTTTCCCAGCCAGGTGTGCTGTGGACCAAGCAGATATGAGTCTGACAGGCTCCTGCTATTTTGCAACATTTTTGTTCACTTTTAGTTCTTAGAATTGCTCAGAACCTTACAGAAATAATGGGATTACTGTAGATCCTTCTTTATGGCTTGGAACAACTTTAACTCCCTCCTGTTTTGGAGGCCATCAAAAAACTACAAAAATCAAGGAACCCTTTGGCAAGAAGAGGCAGATAGAAGACTTAGCTTCTCTAATGTGGAGCTTAGCAGAGAAATGCTGGCATTAAAATTACAGTGAACAAGACTCAGGAATTTGTAATTAATGTCCAGGCTTTGCTCGACACCCCGGTGAAGAGGATTCAAGGGATAGAAGACAGAGTTCCTACCTGTGAGGATCAGCCTGTGGGAGTGGCCAAACAGATGGGTTATCACAGCAAGGAGCTGCAGGCTCTGAGGGTGGAAACAGAACTCTTCAGACATCTCATTTGTGTCGCCATAAAAAATATTTATGGTGGCACAAATGGTGAGCAAAGAGCTGCCCCAGCCCTTTGGTGAACTTCTTTTGAGGTGGAAATCTATTAGCTCAGTGGTGAGAGAATTCAGGTGGCCTAAGATGCTTGCCCCCCCT
>NW_017729032.1:227509837-227510814 GCF_001723915.1 Gavialis gangeticus
GGAAATCTATTAGCTCAGTGGTGAGAGAATTCAGGTGGCCTAAGATGCTTGCACCCCCTGCCACTCTGGGCACCTGCTCTGAGGGCTTGAGCCTTCTCCAAGCCAGGCGCACTGAGATTTTGCAGTAAGGGAGTAGGGGCAGGGAGATCCTTATCTTCCAGCCCCTGCTTTGGCATTGCAGTCAGGGAGTGGGGGGCTCGAAGACATCCCATGATTGTGGACCAGGGGCTGTCAACTGTCCTGGTCAGGGGCAAGTCCCAGCCCCACACCCCAGTTGGGTGATTGAGGCATGGCGCTTGGAAAGAGCTTCAGGGGTGGGACAGGTCCCAGCCCCTTGCCACATCTACTGGTGGGGCAGCTAGTAGTAAGCCCCCAGCTGAACGGTGATTCCCCACCCAGCTGAGGGCTTGTTGCTAGCTGTCCCACAGGTGGACCTGTGGCCAAACCCCCAGTTTTTTTTTTTTATTGCATTCACTCCACTTCCCCAATCAGTTCTGACTTTTTCTCTCCCTCTCTATTCCCTATAGATAAGTGTAAGAAAGCTAAGATGTAGGATAAACTTTATTAAACCTTTTTATTTTGGTAGCAAGTTTTTGGTTTTGGATATCCACTGTTTTATATTGTATTATTATTAGGTTTGTATTGATTTTTACTGTTGTATATTGTATTATTATCATTTTTGTATTGATTTTTATTGTTTCATATGGATATTGTATGGTTTAGGCCTGTGTTTGTAAGTGAACCAAAGTCATGTCAAGTTTCCATTTTATATGTCAAGTCTCCATATTCTGTCCTCTGCCTGGGCATCCCCTGTGTCGCAACTGTATGAGTCACGTATCCCTCCCATGTAAATTGGTTCCCAGATGAATAAGTGTGATTGGGAATGATTGAAATATAATGGTAGCAGGCCTCTACTGAATGGCCTGTAGCGACTGGGCCATCACCTCACATTGATTCATCCAGGAACCATGGACCTC
>NW_017729032.1:227511019-227518212 GCF_001723915.1 Gavialis gangeticus
CTGGATAGGTAGATATTACCTGCATACCTCCTCCTACAATTTGGACACTCTCTCTGTCTCTCTTTCTCTCTCTCTCTCCTCCTGGAATTCAGTGGACTTCAGCCCCTGCACCAAGCCTCCCTAACCCCTGCTGCTAGTGGGTGGGTGGGTGCAAGGGAACCAATAAGACACTGTGTCACCATCTCCCCTGTTCAATAAAACCACTGTCATTTGCACCCACAAGTTGGGTCATGTTTTACTGAATCCCAGTCCCTTCCCTATCTTAACTTTCAGCCTCATTCTCTCTCGCTCAGCTCCAGCCCCTGTCCCTGCCCCACTAGTTTCCCAATCTCCTCCCAATTCCATCTCCCCTTTTTTGCCACCTCTCAGCCTCTCCTTTCTTTCATGCTGTCCCTGCTTCCCTTCAGCCTCCCGTGCCATCTATTGACTTTTCCCTGTGACTTTCTGCTGCCCTTTTCTGCTTTCCCACTGTCCTGCTGCCTTTTACTCCCTCCTGCCACTTTTCCTGTGATTTTCTGCTGTTTTCAGGCTTCCCCGGCACCTTCTGTAGTCATCCCCTCCTTCCCAGCTCCTTGTGGCTGTCCTGCAGTTCTCTCCAGCAACTGGAGCCTTTCTTCAGCTCCCAGCACCTACTGTCACTCCCTGCAACTTCTCTAGCTGCTCCAGAGCCATCCTCTTTAACATCCACACCCAGAGCCACTCTTTAACACCCTTAGCCCCATTTTTCTGTCTCCCTACCTACCTTTTCAGCTCCCCCGTAGCTCTGGCTCCACTCCCAGACTCTGTGCTGGTATTGCTTCCCTGTTCTGCAGGCTTTGGGCGTTGTCTTTTAATCAATTAAGATCAATTAACCTAAAGTTACCCCCGAGCCTCAGTTTTTCAGCCCAGGCCTTTGTAGTCTACCAGTTCTAATCCTGGTCCTGGTAATTTCAACTCCCTACACTTCTACTTTCTTATCTTAACCTTTCCTCAGGTATCCCAAGTACACCAAGGACATATATACATACACATCACAACACCGAACTTAGGAACTGACCTGTGTGTATGTGTAGGTGGGTGGTATGTGTGTAAATTAGTGAATACACATATATATACACATATATAGATATCACTGTGTGTCCATGTGGTATATAAATTAGTAATCCACGTATGTGTATTGGATGTGCAGGTGTTGGTAACTGGTAACTGATTCTGTCTAAATCTGGGGTGTATAGTGTATGTGCTTGAATTGGTAATAAGACATCCAAAAAACTAGAACTCTTGGTTCCAAAATGATACCTTTTATTAGACCAACTGGAAAATGGCAAGAAAATTGTCCAAGTACACCCCTGAATTTGTAATAGGTATGCATGTGTCTAGGCTGGTTTGGATGTGTATGTGCCTGAGTTGGTAGTACGTGTATGTATGCACCTAATTGATTTGTGTGTTTGTATATGTGCAATTGTACACCACGCCCTCTGTCTAACAGCGCAATATTGAGAACCTAAGCATTGGCCTGACCCCTCAGGGCAAAAGACCTGCCTCTCCTCTGCAGCTCTTTCAAAGTCCCCTGCAGCAATCATGGAGCCGGGGCTGGGCATTCCCTGCTGGTGATTTCAAGATAGCAGAACTGGCTAATGATATTAGATAAATACGAAGGTAATTCACACGTTCAAGTATATAAATTCCATGAGAGGGACATGAGACAGAAGGAGTTGGAAGAAGACAACGACCAAATTGACCAAACCCTGTGGAGAGCCAGGATCCACAACAGTGACCCCCATTTAGATGAGACAAGTGAGGGAAGAAGTAGTAGAGCTTACAGTTTACATTTCCTCAATTGACCAGTAATTTTAGAACATTTAAAATTAAAGTTTCCAATTTATCACAACCTCATTGGGAAGGGTGATATATAAATCTAATAAATAAATAAATAAAGAGAGACCAGTCTTCAGAAAGTGATAAGATGACTATCGAAGGGAAAGGGCACTAATGAATTACACATCTCTGTTGATGATTTTTTTTTCCTTCAGTGTGCTTTCATACACAATAAATAGGTCATTCAGATTCCCTCGCTGATAAATATTCAAACACTGGATGGCTTCACTTTGAAAATGCTTTGATACCAACTGTTAGATTTCAATACAACATAGTACATCTTATGATAATGTGTTTTTCATATACTGAGAGGTTGAGACCTCAGAGGGCACATCTATTTGAATTATGAGACACCTGTCAAGTAGTCTAAGCCTTTTGGTTTAGCATACTAAGGCTCAGCCCAATGCTTTATCCAAAAGCTTGACTTGCACAGAAGAATTACTGCATTTTTAATAGTGATATTCTGGAACAACATATATATTATAATAAAGTTAAACAGAAAATGAAGTAATATTATGTTAATGCACAGAACTATCCCATAAAGATTGGTACATTTTATGTATGCTTTCTCTGCCAGGTTCAACTAGCTCTAGAGTAGAAAGGCAGCAGCTATGTGGACTACTTTATGAGTTTAATTATCCCATCACTTGCAAATGCACAGTTACTATTTATTTAAATGGAATTTTCATACATGCATCTGATGGGAGGATAAGCTCCAGGTACAGCACAAAAGTGGGAAAAATACGTTTTGGATAAAAGCAAATTCCTCCTTTATTAAGACATGTCTAGGAAAGTTTAATAAATGTGTACCTTGAACAAATAGGACTTTGTTTTTAATAACTCATTTAACCAACTGTACTCACAAAAATACATTAAATTTAATGTACCAACTTAGGAAGAATAGAAGGATGAATTGAACTACTGGGATTTGAACTTGAAGTTGCAGGGAATTAGTTTTTTTCAGACCTGAGTCCCAGCCACTCAAAAGAGATGGTATATTAAGTATGTTTTCAAGATAGGTAAAATTAGCTATAGCATTTGAAACTTGAGCAACAGTCTGTAAAAAAAAGTTATATTTAATGAATTGTTTAATTTACAGCATGACTGAAGTCTTTTTACTTTATATCTACATCTATCTATCTATTTATCGATTGATATAGTTATATAATTATATATTCCTTAATACATTATTTTTAAGACAAATGTGGCTGTCACCCTTTTAAACCATTTGTAGCCATGTGTTGACAACAAATCCCTTTTTTATGTAGTAGATAATAGAAACAAAGAACCATAAACTTGTAAGCTGGAAGAGACCTCAATACCTCAAATGTATTTGTGCATTTGATTTCTCTTATTGAAGTGTAGCACTTTGTACTTACTCTTCTTGAATTTCATCCCGATTTCAGACTACTTCTACAATTTACCAAGAATATTTTGAATTATGATCCTGTCTCCTTAGTGCTTGGAAACCCTCTGAAAATTGGTATTTCCAGCACATTTTATATGTTTGTTCTTAATTCCATCATCCTTTTAGATAAAAAACAAAAAACATATTAAACAGAACCAGAAATACAACAGAACACTGAAGGGCCACAGCTAAAATACCCTTCCAGTTTTGCAACATACTTTTATAGCTCCTTGTGGGTATGATTTTTTCAAACATGTGAATCCATCTTATGGTGATTTCATTTAGAGCACACTTGTGTTTGTGTTTAAAAATGTTATGCAAGACAGTGTAAAAGGATCTAGTAAAGTTAAAATACATCTAATGTACTCCTCCTTTGCCACACACACACACACACACACACACACACACACACTTGAGATTGTTACTCTGTCACAGAAGGAAACTGGTTGTATGACACAATTTATCTTGAGAAATCAATGTTGGTTGTTTGTTGTTGTTTTTTAAAATCATATCATCATCCTTGGAATGCTTGTAAATCAGGCTGGAGTGCCAAACTCACTCCAGGCCTGGATTGGATATGAAATTCAGGATCTGGGGGATACGTTTGGGCAGCAGTGGGGGTCTGGGCTGGGCTGTCTGAATGAGGTTCCAAGTCACCACACACCTTCAGTTTTGCACTGCTGAACACCCCTGACACTACCAACTGACCAGAGTTACACGCTCCTAGACAGCACAATGGAGCTAGGGGTGTATGATGCCAGGAACCAAAGACATGTATTTCTCATAGCCCAGTGGGCAAGATGCAATGGTTCTGTGGGTTGGATCTGGTTCATAAACTATGTGTTTGACACCTTTGTTGTAAACTGATTATTTAAAAATTTCTTCCAGAATCTTCCCAGGGTTCAGTAGTCAGGCTGACTGGTTATAATTTCCTGGGTCCTCTCTTTCAAAAAAAAGAAAAAAAGAAAGGAGCTGCACTTGCCCTTCTCCAGTCTACTGCAATGTACTCCACATCTGCCACAAGTTTACAAAGATAAACACTAATGATTACATGAGATTAAACAGTTTTAAATAAATTAAAGATTTCATTCCTCTCTTCTTTTTACACTGTAGTAGACTGTATTGCAAAAATATCCACAAATTACTTTAGATATAAGAATTGTTGTTTTTCATATATATTTTATAATATTTTATCACAAACAACTGCTTGAATTTTTACTAAAACTTAAGACACACATTGTTTTTGTACTTGTGAACTTGAAGAATTATGATAATGAATAATCAGCTGGCATCTCCTCAAAGAACAAAATCTTTTGAATAAAATACCAATTTGATACAGACACAACCTTTTCCTTAAGAAAACAAATTGTCACATATTTAATTTATTTATGGTACATACTGACATAAGAAAAAAACCAAGGTGTTCTGTCTACAAATGAAGATCTGTATACAGATGTGTTCCGAGAAACATTTTTAAGTATCTGCATATGCATTAAATAAAGTATATGCTCACAAACTGAAGGTGTTATTAACATGAACCTCTGACAGTGCTAAATCAATGAAAGAGTGACAACAGCTAATTTCCAATCCAGCCACGCATGAGAGGTGTACTTTCCACTTTCCTTGAGGTTTTGAGAAATAAAAACAGAATTGCTTGTTCTGTTCAAATGGCAGTCAATATCTGTCTCCTCAACTTTCTACACTCATAACCATTATGTATAAAAGGCATATTCAGTTAATATAATTGCCTTGTTTTTCTTTAATTACATTAAAGAAACCCGCTTAATGTGCCTATATATGTGCTCCGATGCGTACTAATTAGAACATGTTGAAGCAGAATCAATTAACTGAGTCTGCTCCATGTTCTAATTAGAATGCTCTAGCATTGCCACAGAGTCATATATATAAGCTCCTGTGGGTTTAAACATGGTCACTGTGGTGCTTTAACTAAAGCTCATCAGATTATTTAAAGCATCCTGCAGCCATTTTTTTAAACTGCAGGGGCTTAATACATGTGATGCTGCAGCATTTTAATTAGAACAGCTCTCTGGGAACTGCTCTAATTAAAATGCCCCCCTCAATCCTGAGCACTTGTATAGGGACGCTTAAAGTCCCCTGAAGCTTGGCAAGGAACCCCATCACTGTCACTAAAACAGTAGAATCATGTCCCTGAATTGACTTCAGAGTGCCAGTTATATATATCTAAGCCTAACATTCCTAATACTAAGGACCAGAGGTATAACTAGGATCTTTGGTGCCCTGGGTGAGTGAGTGGCAGGTGCCAAGCATTCACCCTCCTCACACAGGGGCTGCTGCTGAAGCATGAGTTCCCTGCACATGTTGCAGGTAGCTGTGGCAGAAGCCCCCTGCGTGCTTTTGTATCCCTTCCAAATTGGTTTCTGAGGCCTGCTAAGGACTTCAAGTAATATTTGATATTGAAAATAGAAATATTTTAAAACATCTCTATTCCCTCTCCAATGGTTTACGTTGGATTATTAGGGAAGCACCAGGACATTGGCCAATTTTCAGTGCTGTATACACTGTGCATGGTAGAGTCATTCGAAGTTCCTGGCAAGGTGATGTGAAATGCTATGAAATAAGGGGCTTGGTTCACCTTCATTTTCTACTTTTTCTAGTCACTTGTATCAAAGGGGAAAGGCCTATAAAACTCTACCATTCAGCTTTATATCCCCTTTGCACAACTGTAAATGGCTACGTAAGTAGAAAAAAATACATAAAATTAGATCCTGGACTTTTTTTTTTACTTTACTGTCTTATGACGAGTAAATGTGAGATACATAGATTACTTGACTTACCAAACTTTGGTTTAACTGATCAAAGAAAAATGACATTTTTATGAAGTGGAGAATACTTACTTTTTTAAAATCTCCAGTTGGTTCAGGGACTTCCTTTTAAATAAAAATTGATACAGTGTTTAGCACAATGGGGCCCAATTTCTGATTGGGGCCCTTAGGTACTATTCTACTACTAAGACTAATAATGAGAGTAGCAAAAAGTGGATTCTATGAATTATACTCTATGTATAAATTGACTCCAAATGACTGACTCTAAAGTGGAAGTATTCTTTTGCAGAAAGTGGACAGAGACTTTTTTGCACTGCAGATCAAGAGAAAGCACCCCATGGCTAAAGAGTACGGTGGCTAATATAGCTAAGAGAACAAGATAATTTACTACATTTGGTTTTCTAATTCAGATTACACTTCCAGCAGTACTTACTGTGAAACCTAAACTAGAGGCCAGGTACAGACATTACACTTTTACTGGTGTAAAACTGTAAATTGGTCTATACCCATAACAGAACAGATATTTGGAATACAAAACCAGTCTATATCCATAACAGAAGAGCAGTTCAGCACACACAGACTAGTTTAAAAATGGCAGAACATGGTCTAAGATTTTCACCCCCTAGCACAAAGGTGTGTTCTGTTCATGACCAATCTAAATTATGCCACTTAAAGAAAACCATGCAACTTAAATCGATTCTGCCTCAGGCTTTTTGAATGTCTGTTACTAGCCAGAGACTAGAGTCAATAAGCAACTCCTTTTATGTTCCTGTGGTTTCCATTAAAATATATTGATATTAAGTTAAAAATATTGTCTGTATTATTTATTTGTTTTATGGTAGCATCTAGAAGCCTCAACCAAGATCAAGGCCACATTTGGACAGGCACACAGATGCAATTCCTACCCAAAAGAGCTTCAGTCTAAATACAATAATGATTAAATATAGATTGTGCCAACATTGTGCTAGGAATTATTTGTTTTTTTGTTTTTCTTTCTGACTGTTTTGTTGTCACTTAAAATAGGTACCACTATGTTTGGATCTATCTGGGAAGAAAGGGTCAGAACCACTGTCTTGCATAAATATGCTTAGCACTTTAGAAAAAAAGGGGGGTTCCCCCCCCCC
>NW_017729032.1:227523212-227542598 GCF_001723915.1 Gavialis gangeticus
TTTGGATCTATCTGGGAAGAAAGGGTCAGAACCACTGTCTTGCATAAATATGCTTAGCACTTTAAAAAAAAAGGGGGGTTCCCCCCCCTCCTATAATTCAACACTAGAGAATTTCTTTTAAGAAAGGTAGATTTACAAATAGCATTTGCACCTTGCCCCTTATTTGGGGAGCTGGGCGAATTGAAAGACTCCTTTCTGTAACTGGACAGCAACATTTCTTCTATGGATAACAAAATTTCATCCTGCTATTTCATCTCCACCATTAATTTACAGTTTACTTGCTTCGCTCTCACAAATTACCCTGGTTTACAAATGAACTTTAACAAATGAAGCTGTAGTGAAAAGGAGAGCAGTGCTGCTGACATTCTCATGCTGGGGCTGATGCACTGTAGCAGACTTTTAAAATTCTTATGCTTTACTTTTGTGATAAGCAAGAACAGTTACTTTTCTCTCACAGTATCCGAAAATAACTTCAACTCTCAGGCAATAGTTTGTCTGGTACATAGTATAGTAGTATACAGTCTTGGCCGGATAGCTGGTCTGAAAATTGCTCCCACTGTGAAGAAATGGTTTGTTATTTTACTGGCAAGACTTACCAGATTAAAGATAGACTACCTTATTCCACTCTGGTACAGTGGAAACTTCAGGAAACAGGGTTGTTTTCTTCTCCACTAGTGTTTCAGTCAGAGAAACAGGGAGCATTGGGAAAAAAAATCTCTCTCACAGCCTTTACATTTTATTCATGCCACTGCTGGCATGTGAAAGCCAATGGGGAAGACCCTGAGCCTCCAACATGTGGAGCCCATCAAAACGGGCAGGCTGTTGTTTTTGTTGAAGGCAGCAAACATGCATCCTTTCCTTGATGCTGACAATGTCACTTACCAAGTAGGTACTCACACCTTCCCTTTCTGGGTATAACTGTGTAGAAGGCTAGGGCAAACAACTCTCACAGCACCTCCATGCTTTTGACCTGCCTAATCCTTATAAATTTGGATAGATACATGGCTATTAAACAGATAGTACATTGTTTGCTTATCTTATCTTTCCTGATGATAGCTGATGATCTGAGTGGTATCTGTGGGCAGTGTATTTATGAGGGGCATCTCATGGCAGATGTCCATGCTGCTATTTCTAGATCCATCAGCTGCCTTCAATACCACTGAACATAACAGATTGATGACTCTTCTGTGAATCTATTGTTTTCTCTTAAACTGGGTCACTATGGACAATTGTACCTCTTCCAAAAGAGCTCTCAAGAATGAGGTTCTGAAATCTTCCATATTATCTTCCTTCCTGTTCAACATACAGATGGAACTCCTAAGAGGGTTACTCAACAGCCCAATATATAACTGTGCATCTCCCTTTCATTCAATCTGGAAAATATGGTTCAGTGCCTAACTTGGGGGCATGGGTGGATGACAGAGTCTGGATTGAGCTTCAGCCAGCACAAGGCATAGGTGATGATGACAAATTGAAGAAAACAGTTGTTTCTTTTGATTAAGAAAGCACATCTGCCATTAGTTTATAATTCAGTGATGTTTTTAAAGACCCAGCTGCTGTTAGACTCTGACAATCACGTTGAAACTATTTTGAGACTGAAATAGTGGTAAAGTATAATAGCTCAATTACTGAGTGTGGCATATGACGCCTGTGTTCTGTGATCTCTGCTGGGCTCCCAGTGTTCTCTTTGTGGAATATAAGGTGTTGATTGTGACGTATATAGTCCTTCGCAAGTATTATGCCCTTCCCTATGAAAGACAGTAAACATGGGCAGTACTTGATAAATGAAAAAAACAAAGGCAGAACAGGTCCCAGTGGCTTTTACATCTACAGTGTAATAGTTCTATGGATAGATAAAGCAAGTGCCTGAGGACTAAGATTTTCCAACGCTAGTAGCTAAAGTAATGCTATTAAGTCCATGCTTATGTACCTAAATAAGCAGTCTGCATTTCAACAGTACTGAGCAACCAGGACTTCCGGTGCTATGGAGCAGTTGTAATACTGCCATGTTAATGGTACCTGCCCTGGCTGTAGTAGTCCCAGCTGTAATATGTAAAATACCCAGCCCAGAGATGCCCCTCATATCGAGTAATACAGCCCCAGTTAGTATCACTGGACACATCTACACATGCTCCTACAGTGCCGTTGTTACTGCACTGTCATTTAGTACTTTCTTTCTGAGGTAGTTACTCTGCTGTGCTGGTGGTGTACAATTATTTTTTAGTCCCTATGTTGCCAGAGTGTTACACTATAGCAAGGGAGAGTGTCACTAGAGTGACACAGTGTCATGTGTAAACTCACCCACTGTCTACAAAGGCAATGAATGGCTTATAGCTGCCACTATTGTTCCCTATTCCAGTAAGAGAGACAGGGCAAATGCTTATTGCTTAAGGTGACTAATGCATTGTTCATCTTTAAAGTCTGTTTCTCGTCAAAGAGTTCTGACTAATAATTATTTGACAATGGCTAATTTCAAAGCTAGCCAAGCATGAGAGAGGTGCTTGTACACAGTGTAAAACTGTTTTACACAGCAGAAACTATAAAAAACACACAGCAGTGGTAGTATATACTCTGATTTTGGTTTTCTTGTCAAGCATCCACAGTGTCACAATGTTAAATAAAAGACTTCTGCGTGTAGGGACAAAGTATGTTTTCTCTACTGAGGAGCACTCAGATGAGTAAATCTGAGGCCTTACAAGAAAACTGGTTCTGAATTATTCAAGCATAATTCTCTCTCTCTCTCTCACACATGCCTAAAATTATTAAGTTACATTGGTTATGTTCATTCAACAAACTCAAATTGAAAGAGGTGTCTCAACTTTTATGAGTTTCCCAATAGAATGAAAAAAGTGAAGTAAAAAGGCTTTAGAGGCTGAGAAAAAGTACAGTTTTGAAAAAAAAGCATTAAGCAATTGAAAATAATGGTTTAAATGGAAGTGTTCTCTCAACCTTACCTGCCATAGCTCTGTAAATAGGATAAAAACTAACACAGGTAAGTGTAAAAAGACTTTTAGAAAATTTGTGGTAACAGACTGCACATAAGAGCAGTCTGGAAGGAAAGAGGCAAAAGCCCAAGTCTTTACACTGGCTCTCACTATAGTTACCAGTCAGTTGGTATAGAAGATAAAAGGTTTTTGGTAACCCTAGCACGGTTGGACTTCTTCTCCCTCCTAGAGCAGGTGAGTGCGGTATTTTTTTTGTTTGCTTGTTTCTGGTAGCACTGCAATGGTTTTGTTTGTTTGTGCCTATGGTATTTTACCGTAAAAAGCAACAGATTTTCAAGTACATCATACTCTGCATCAGTTTACAAAAAAGATGTCAGTCTGTATAGTACAAGCTGAAAAAGCTGTGCATATGGTTGGGTTCCCCCCTTGTGGCTAAGAAGCAGTGATATATGAAATGTTACAGTAGTATAAACATTTCAAAATAGATTTAAAAGTTCACAGTGTATTTATTTTTTTTACCAAAAAAGTCCTTATAGAAAGTCTTGATTTGCTGTGGAAAAAAACCACTGATTTAATTTATTATACCATATTAATTACGGTCCCTGATGAATTTTTAATGCTACACTTACCATTCTTCTTAATAAGGAAAGCATTTTTGTTTTTCATCTTCTTATAAACTACAAAACATATTTGAGATTCAAAGGTAATGCTTCAGGACTTATATGCAGGTGTTCCAAGGTTTTGCTCTTAGGTAGAGTGATCTACCTAGCATTATCTATCTCTAACATATGCAGGCCACATGACATTTTTTCACTGTGACATCTCCGAGTTGAAGTGTGGGGCAAAGTCTCACAAGGGAATGGAGAGAGATGTGGGGGTAAAACACCAGGGGGAAGTGTACATTGGAAAGGAGAGAAAGGAATAATACAGGGGAAAAGTGATAAAAATCTATGGGGAAAAGGAGAAATACAAATATTGAGACCAACGGGACCCACAAACAACAGGAAGAGGAGATAGGTTTGCAGTTTATTCAGAGAAAACATAACTACACTGTAGTTGAGGTCAACAAGACTGAGTTATGCCCATTCTGCTTCAAGGTATTTTGGAAACTATTCACAAAAAGCATTGATCACAGAAGCCCGTTGAATATTTGTACTTCCCAGGATATTCTCCAGGTTCACAGTTACTAATGTGAAATTAAAACAGATTGTACAGGAGCAATCAATAAACTAACAAATCCTAAATTAAAATATATAAATCAAAGTGCAATGTTAAGAGAGTATTTCAAAATCAAACTGAGTGAATGTTGGCAGGAAAATAACTCCAGTCAGTACTGATAAAAAAAAAAACAAAAAAAAACAATAATGCTTTGACTGTTCTTGTTATGTAATAATTTCTGTATACCCTTTGATTAAGAGAAACCATAAAATTCAAACTAAGTTATCAAGAGAAATGGAAAACTATCATGATACATGAGTAAAAGCTACATCTTTTCTTCTCTTCCTTGCATCATTACTTTGAGTTGAACAATGTAGTTGTTAATATATAAGAACGTAAGAACTGCCATTTACTGGGTTGGATCATAGGTCCATCATCATGCCCAGTATTCTGCGTCACACAGGGCATGTCTACATGTGCACTTTACTGTGCAGTAGACTATTATAATGTTCATTCAAGTGTTACGTAAAAAACTGTGACGTTACGCTAATATGCAGTAAAATAGGTTACTGTGTATTACGCGTCACTAAAAAAGCATGCAAACGTCCTACTGCACATTAGTGCAGCCTAATGCCCATATTGTAGGTATTAAATGTAATGCACATTAGAAAAGACTTATTAGTGCATGTGTAGATGTGCCGACAGTGCCAGACAGTGGATGCTGAAAGGAAGACTGAACTGGGTATAACCAGGGTTTCTTTCTCACTGTTCCTCTCTCACTTGCAGCCTCCAGGATTTAAGGTTTAGGAATGTCTCATTCAGAGGCTGTATCCCTAATTCCCATGCTCAATAGCTACTGATGCACCTCTTCTCCAAGTATTTGTCCTGCTCCCTTTTGAATGTAGCTAAACTGTCAGTTTCCACAACATCTGGTGTCAATGAGTTCTACACTTTAATTACACACCGGGCATATCTAAACATGCACTTAAGCACACCTAAATTTAATGTGCATTAGCTTAATGCACATTAAGCGGGTTTAGGCAGGCGTCTACATGTACAGGCATTAAAGCAAATTAATGCTGTTTGTGTGGAATGACTTGGGACTCTAGTTAGTCCCAAGTTAGTGCGTGCGTGCGCGCGCACACACACGCACACACACACACACACACACACAGTGTTAATGTGCTTTAATACATCCAGACATTTGTTAATGCACTTTAACTATTTGTACCTAATTTGATGCCTGCATTTACTGTTGCATTATAGCAGACTTTAAAACTTCTTATGCTTTATTTTTGTGAGAGACAAGGATAGTTACTTTTCTGTCACAGTATCTGAAAAGAACTTCTACAGATTTGTCTCAGGCAGCAGTTTGTACACAGTATAGTAGTATACAGTCATGGCTGTGTAGCTGGTCCAAAAGTTGATCCCATTGTGAAAAAAAAAATGATTTGATGTTTGGCAAAACTTTTGATATTGGTAAGACTTATCAGATTAAAGGTGAACTATCTTATTCCACTCTGGTAACAAATTTAGGCAGAAATAGCCAAAATTTGCCATTTTTAATTCACATTAAGGGCGCTCATGTGTAGACACGTCCATTAACTTAGGCTAATGTGCATTAAAGCATCATGTGTAGATGTGCCCACTGTTTATAAAAGGACTTCCTTTTGTTAGTTTGAAACTTACTAACTACTAGCTTCCTTTTGTGACTCCTAGTTCTTCTACTGTGAGAGACAGTAAATAATAAATCCCTATTTACTTTCTCTACACCATGTAGTATTTCATGAAACCTTGTCACACCCCCACCTCAAGCTTTGCTTCTAAACTGAATAGACCTAGTCTCTTTAGTCTCTCCTCATACCACTAATCTAGTTTTTTAATAACCTTTTTAAGCTGTGGGGACCAGAATTGGGAACAGTGTTCAAGGTGTGGACTCGCCAAGGATTTATAATGATACTTTCAGTTTTGTTTACAACTCCTTTCTTGATAATCCCTAAAATTTGAGTTGCCTTTTTGACAGCTGCTGAGCACTGAGCTAATGTTTTTAGTGAACATCTTTGACTCCCAGATATGCTTCTTGTGTGGTAACAGATAATGTAAAGCCTATCCTTGTGTGTATAATTCAGGTTATTTTTGCCCAGGTGTACCACTTACACTTATCTACACTGAATTTCATTTAGTTAATTTAGTTGCGCAATCACTCAGTCATGTCAGATCCTTCTGTAATTCCTCAGAGTCTGCCTTGATCTTTACTACTTTGAATACTTTTGTGTCATCCACAAATTTAGCCACCTCACTACTCACCCACTTTTCCAGATCATTTATGAATATGTTAAACAGCACTGGTCCCAACACAGATCCCTGAGAAACCCTGCTGTTTACTTTTTTCCATCTTGAAAGCTGACCATTTATACTCATTCTGCTTTTCATCCTAGAGCCAGTTTGTAATCCATGAGTGGACATTACATGTAAACACATGACCACCTAGTTTAGTTAAGAGCCTCTGATTGAGGACCTTGTCAAAGGCTTTCTAGAGACCTCCCTGTTCCACCAGCTTACTGACACCCTTAAAGAACTCTAGTAGGTTGGTAAGTCACAGTCTCCCTTTGACAAAGCCATGTTAATTCCTCCCCAACAAGTCATATTCATCCATATGCTGAACAATTTTTTTTTTAATTATTCTTTCTGCCAGCTTTCTAAAAACACAAGTTAGGTTCACTGGCCTGTAGTTCCATCTAGAGACTACACCATATTAAAATATGGTAGTCACATTGGCAAACCTCTAGTCCTCTGGTACCAAGGCTGTTTTAAATGACAGGTTGCATTTCCAAACTGAACTCCTTCAGAACCCTAGGATGAATGCCATCAGGTCCTGGTGATTTGCTACTGTTTAGTTTATTAATTTCCTCTACAACCTCATCTACTGAAACCTCAGTTTGGCTCAGGAGTAGGTCTGGTAACAAAATTTCCCCTCACATCTTCCACAGTGAAGACAGATGCAAAAAACACATTTAGTTTCTCAGCAATGGCCATGTCATCCTTTAGCATCCCTTTTACACTCTGATCACTCAAAAGTCCAAATGACTCCCTGGCAGGTCTTTAGCTTCTAATATATTTAAAGAAATTGTTATTGTTACCTTTTGTGTCTTTAGCAAGTTTCTCCTCAAATTCTCTCTTATCTTGTCTTATTACAGATTCATATTGGCCTTGCCAGTGGTTATGCTCTTTTTAATTTCGTACATTAGAATCTGACTTCCATTTTTTGAAAGAAGGCCTTTTTCTGCTTATTGCCTCTGCAATTTGGCCATTAAGCCATGCCGGCTTTCTTTTAATCTGCTTTCTTTTATTTATTTTTATTTGCAGTATGCATTTGCTTTGTGCCTCCAATCTAGTGCTAGTGTTCTTAAGCAATTCCCATGCTACCTGCAAGTTCCTCATTTCTTTAGGGCCCCCTTTTAACTTCTAACTAGCTTCCTCATTTTGGTATAGTCTCCCTTTTTTAAGTTCAAGGCTATTGTGGTAGATTTTATTGTCTCCCCTCCTACATGGATGTCAAACCCAATTGTATTGTGGTCACTACTGCTGAGTGGCTCAATAACACTTATCCTGTGCACTACTTAGGACTAGATCAAGAATGGCCTTTCCTCTTGTAGGTTCCAGGACTAACTACTCCATGGAGCAGTCTTTTATAACATTAAGAAATTTGGTCTCTGTAATCCAGCCCGATCTTAGATTGACAACGTCTATTTGTTAGTAGTTGAAGTTGCCCATTATTACTGCATTTTCTATTGTCACAGCCTCTCTCAATTCCCTTAGCATTTCAAGCTTGCTGCTTCCATCCTGGTCTGGGGGTCGATAATATATCCCCAGACATACTTTTTCCATTGAAACCTGGGTTTTCTATCCACAAAGAGTCTATGGTACCTTTCTTATTGGTTTAAAAATCTACTGTATTTGATTCAATTCAGTTTTTCATGTAGAGTGCCACCCCTCCACCAGTGATACTATCAACTGCCAAAAGTCTTCTTCCTCCTGTTATTTCTTCTTCTCCGCTAAAGCTTAGGAAGTAAATATACATTTTAAGGACAGGAACTTAAAATATGTTTTTACACTACCATACATAGCGACAAAAGAAACACATATATCCATGTGCATTTCATGCCATAGTTTAGTTCTGATACACTATGCCATTTATAATTTTCTAAAACTCCTTGATCAACAATCCTGAAGATGATGAAAATCTCACAAAATGTTTTTATTTTGCAATTTCAAACATACCACCTCCCCTATTTTATGGTATTTCCACCTGTAGTCAAAATTATGAAGTGTAGTCTTCCAAATTTATAATCAGAGAAATATATAATTTTCTTTGAAAAAAAGCATAATGTAACATTTCAACCCTATTTTCATAAAAAAATTAAAACAGTTTCACATTTTACCCCTTTCATACCTTTCACACTTCTACAAATTCTTTTTCAGTTCACTGGGCTTTCTGAGGGACGTTCTGTCAGAAAACCTGTAACCAGCTCTACACATTGTTTTAAATTGTTAAAAGGTCAAGTTTTGATCCTTAGTTTGGCAAAGTTTTGAGTTTAATTTAAAACTTACCACCTTTAAAACTTGAATTTTTCTTGCCCCAAAAAGTGAGAATGTATTGTAATGCATCATAGTGTATTAATGATTTGGCAGCATTTTCAAACATTAAATGGCCAAAGGGTTTTCAAAAAATTTGGAGAGGGAGGAAGCAGCACCAAAAAGTGGAATTTTTATGATGTGTTAATTTGGGGAAATCAGAAGCTTTAATTGATAGTTATGCCATCTTAATTAGGACATTTCTGACAATTAGCATGATTTACCAAATAATTTTAAAATAAAAAAAATGAGCCATCGTATTATGTCATAATTATAGTTCTGCTAAATATTGAAGGTAAAGAGATAATATGGAATATAATTCTTCAATCTGTGTGTGTATGAGAGAGAGAGAGAGAGAGAGAGAGAGAGAGACTTAGAGTGTGGGAAGTTTTACTATAGGGTAAATTTGGAGCACATGTATGATACACAACCTTATTTCATAGTAAATCACTCAAATACAGGGTAAAGTTAGTCCTGGAAAAGTGTGTAATAGCTTTACTACTCCCCTAGTCTTTTTCATTTTGAGGGAGCCATTTACTCTGCAAACCACTCTCACCATTTTATGGCCAGGCAGGCACTGAAAAAGGATCTGTTGTAGGCAGTCAGCTTGAGAGAGCTAACCCTGTTTTCAGCTTTTATTACAAAGTAAATTTACTACAAAGTATAATTTTAAAGTACATTTACTCTCAAACAAACATACTATATGTCTGCACCCACATTTAAGTATTGGCCAAATTTGTGATCTGGCAACCTGTAGATAGCTGGAAACTAGTCAACCCCCTCACATCATCTCAGGGATGCTCTAACCCAGGAATTTTCAACCTTTTTGTGTCAGTGTACCCCCAGCAGATGGTAGAGTCCTCTGGTGGCCAGACGGATGGGGAGGGTGGAAGGGGGGAGCCCACAGCCAATCGGTGAGCATGCTGGCGGCACTGGAAGTGGTGGTGGCAGTGCGCGCTGCCAAGTACCCCCTGAGGCCATCCCAAGTACCCCCTGGGGTACATGTACCCCGGTTGAAAACCCCTGCTCTAACCTATAGTACCTGCTAACAACACCTAATGATACGTCTGTCTGTTAGGGACTAGTGGACTCTGACAGCACTCTGACACCCATGCCAGTAGTTTCCTCTGCTTCTTATGGAGATTTATAGATATTTTATGACTTTAAAGTAATGCAGAAGGTTGACTAAGATTTGATTCCATCTGCCTAGCATCTTGACCATGTATCTTTCATAAAAAAGATATTTACTGTAGCATTAATCAATCATTTATTATATAATATTCTATAATTATGTTTTGAAACATATGTAATGAAGACTAATGGGAATGTAAAATTTTACCAAGTAGTTCAAACTCAATAATTAATCATCAGATTTAAAATGGCATGCTGTAGTCCTTTTATTATTTCTCAATTAAATGCATATTTAATGCTTATTTTAATATTCAAAACTAGAGAATCATGTCAATTTGCTTTTACAAGATTATAAGGACTCAAAAGCACAGACTGTCTGAAGATATGGTCCCTGGTGTTGTAATGATGGGTCATAGTAACAAAGACTTAACTCATACTGATATTCTATTAATAAAACATTATTAAAAATATCTAGTTCTCTTATTGCAAACTCACTTTGAACTCCATGGGAGCGCACTATTTTCCAGGTCTCTGAAGTCACTTCTTTTACATCTACTTGGTAATGATGAATGGGGACACCTCCATGTGAGTCTGGCTTATTGAAAGACACCTTGGCAGTAGTCTGTGACAACTCTAGAATTTTCACTCCATAGGGACTGGATGGCACATCTAGAAAAGAATAAACAAACTTCAGTTTTATGAGCACTAGTTATTAAATAATCCACAGCTAGTATTTGGAAATCTCTCTCAAATCACCTACATGTTCAAGAAAAAAATAGGCTATAAAATATTTCATGCAGATGATTTCAGGACACTTCTTTTTTATTTGAGTTTATAGTAAGTTCCATAATATGAAACCAGGGGGAAAAGAAACACATTTTCATATATGGGCAATTAAACAATACTCAAATTGTGTTAAGATCATAATTCCAGTTCTGCAAGGAAATTGTTTCACATTTGTCTTTCTTTCATCTTTCTAAAAGCTAACAGTCAGAGGAAAACTTAGGAATATCTGATTATTTAGTTTACTGTATAATTATGTAAATGAGGATAAAAAACATTACATCAAATACAGATATAAGAAACAGTTGTCTCACTAGGTAATTCGGATTTGAAAGTCTCCAAAATTAAATTTAAGAGTCTACAGGCATCCAAGTTTTGACAGAAAATTTCGCAAAAATTTGCCTAGAGCTCTACTGCATATGCCCAGAACTGCCATCACTTTAGTAGGGCTGACTGCCTTACTACCCAGCTCACATATAAGTCATTCTGGAATAGAGAAACCAGTCATCTCCATATACAAGTCCCCTGAGAGGTCCAGTAAGTAGACATACTTCTTGCATGTCTAGGACACACCGACTGCAGTAAGTATAGCAGGAACTAGGGAGTCATGGGTTTTATTAAAAAATATGACCAGACGAGGAAGAAAAAGTGGTCACCAGTAGTCAGAACACTTGCACTAGAAACAAGTGAGGAGACACAATCTGACAGGATTCAAACTATCAAGCAATATTGGGACAGGTCCAATATAAAAAAATGAGAATGGTGCACTCCAGAACACTTGCAGGGGGAAACCCTGAAAGAAGTGGATGCAGATCTGCTCAGGAAGGAGAGATTACCATTGCTAAGTGAAATAAACACTGGTCTATTCCCTTTAATGGTCAGTAGTGCATCCCGTTCCTCCCTCTTTTACCACCACTTTGTTGTCCTTGCTGTTCCTTGCTGCTTCAGGAATCAGGGGAGCTCCAGAGTCACTCCTGCTCTATTCCTAACAGGGCTTCATGGAGTAGCTCCACAGAGAGCCAGATTTGGCTGGGGACAGTGGCAGTGGACTAGTTCTTTCTCCCTGCCTAGCCCCTCTGGGTGCTTCTCCAGCAAGGACAGGGTAACCCATTCACCATGGGCACCACGGTTGTTGTCAGTGGCCAAATCTGGCTTTTCATGCAGCCACTTCCTGTAGCTCCAGTCTGAGTGGGACATAAACCTCTGGAAGAGTGGCAGGCAGATGTCCCTGCACCCAGAGGCATGAGTAAAGAGGGTGATGGGGGAATGGAAGGGCAGGAGAGGGGAGATGCTGCCCAGAACCGATGGGAAGGGAGGACCTGCTGAAAGGGTGGGTCAGGATTCTTATGTGCTTTGGGGACTGAAAAGTCCTGGCAGTTGTTCTTGTGGCACAGTCTGCCTTATATATATATATATATATGTGCACAGGATACATTATGATACACGTGACACATTGAAGAAAACTTCCCAGGCATAGACAGGAATGTCCTACATCTTTTCCTCCTGGACAGCTGAGTGCAATTGTTTTGAGACATATATCATGCTCAGTTCCTTTTCAGTAGTGAACAAATACATTCTTGGTAAAAACTAGTAAAATATTGTCCAGAATAAATAACAACATGCCAAAATGTTTAAAAGGAACCTACTTATGAATGTGTGAAACCCACTTGAACAGTTACGCATAATAGTATATTAAATGCACATCCTGTAAAGAATGCCACTCACAATTTAGGAACTTAACAGCATGACAAAGCAAATTTTACGCAGTTTTACATATGCATACAGTGAGTCATCTGATGTATATAGGACAAAAAAAAAAGTCACTAGCCACAATTAAGAACAGCTGCTTTATTTTCCCTTGAATAAAATAATTTAAGATATCTGCTATCTCTTTCACATTCTATAAATATATTCCTTTTCTGCAATGGAAAGCAAAGAGACAGAACATCAGTACACTGAGTCCAGTACGAACTCCAGTACAATCTTGGAGTTATGCAAATAATATTAATTAGATCCTATAAGGGGCTGATTATTATATCCTGGATCCAGATAAACTTTAAGCATGTACTTAACTTTAAACATCTAAGTTCTTCAGTAGGACTACTCACTTGGGATCTGACCCTGAAATGCTAAAACCAAAGGAAGTTTTGTCACAGGGCACATAGTTGGGGGAAAGAGGCAAATCTTAGACCAGGTTTTGCCAGTCTGTGGGTGCTGAACTTCTCTTGTGTTATGGATATAGACCAGTTTCTGATCACTTACACTGGCAAAAGTGTGATGTTTGTATCTGGGCCAAAAGAGAAAGCTCATGAAATAAGCTGAACACACCAACATTTTGACAGAATTTGGCATAAGCAGTTTATTGGGCTTTTATGAAAGAATAAGATGAGAAATCAGGTTCAGAAATGTAAATAATGACTTCTTTATTTTTTCTTTTATTTATTGTTTAGTTATTATTTTTCTAGTTTGACTTCACTGACATTAAATAAAAGTGACTCCTAACTTCCACCATTATAAATGAAAGAAGAGTACTGACTGTGAAATTATAACTGGTAAAACTTATAAATATAAAGTACATTTTGTGTTTGGATAACCAAGAGCTACAGATAAATCAGTTATAGTCAAGCTTAACTACAGTTAAATGTAATTTACTTAAGGGTAAATTAAATGTTACACTTAAACTATGCTAACGGCACTTAAAATGTGAGCATCTACACATGAAAGCTCATTAACTCATACTAGGAGTTATGCCACTTCAGGTGAGGGCTAACTCTGGGCTGTGTTATCCAGATTGTGTTAGGACAGGGGCGGGGAATTATTTTGGGCGGAGGGCTGTTTACTGAGTTTTGGCAAGCCATCGGGGGCCACATGCCAGGCAGCCGGGGACAGATAAATATTTATTTTCTAAATTTTTTTAGGGGCCCCGTGGACTGGATAGAGTGGCCTGGTGGGTTGCATCTGGCCCGTGGGCCACATTTTGCCCACCCGTGTGTTAGGATAATTTCCATCTTCTCCATGGAGAGAAAATGAGAAACTTGCAGTCCAGGGTGCACTACTCTTAGTCCCACCCCCCACCTCCTTCTCCATGGGCAAATTTTCTACCCTCCCAAACTCTTCTGCCTAGGAACTGCTTGGGGGCAGGCTGGGCTCTGCTAGTGCCAGGAGGGGACAAGCAGTGATGGGAACTTCACACCTGAGAGGTGGAAGTATGGAGGCTGGGGCCTCCCTCCACAGGCCCCCACATTCCCATCCTGGGGTAAGGTGTTTTGGCGGGGGAGCTTTTGGGGAGCCCTCCACCAACCCCTGCTGACCTCAGCTGAGGCCCTCCAGTACAATTTTAGGCCCCCAGTCTTCTCTGGAGAGGGTTACACCTTTTGCCTGGAGGTAGGCAAAAGCCATGGAAAATTTCAGTTTACCTCAGTTCCTTGAGGTTAACTGAAATCTTGCTAAACTGCCTGTTCCATTTCTCCCAAAAGCTGCCAGTTCTCCCTTGGGTGCTGTAGCTTTCTGGGGTTTAGCATGAAGGTGACATGAAGCTGTGGGGAGGCATGCTTCCCCACTCCCTATAGCTTCATTCACTGTGTCTCCCAGTTCTATGCTTCCATCACTGAAACCCTTCTCTCCCATGCCTCTCACTCAGAGCAGGAGCAGAGCCCAGGGGCTCCTCAAGACATGTATCATTTGGTTCCCCAGGGACAAGTAGCAGCAGTGCACCTTGCACCACAGCTACTTGTCCATGGGGAATGCCCAGACTACACATGCTTTGGCATGTCAAGTTACCCCAGGGGCAGTAGGGGAGGCTAGAGTCAGCACTGTGATGGCCCCAGAAGCCTTACCCAGTGTCCTGGGGGCCTTACAGGGCTGCAACAATGGTGATCCTGCCAGGCAGAGCCTGGCTGGCAGCTACAGCATGGCTCTGAGCATCCTGACTCTGCTTTTCAGCAGCACACGCTGCCTAAGCATGCATTGTTTTGGGTTTTTTTTCTTACATTTTTTTTTTGATCCCTAGAAGGGTGAACTGACTAATTCATTTGGACTTTAATACCTATTGCCACTCCAGGGAGCAAGGCATAGGTATGGCATAAGAGCAGAGCCATGCAGACTCCAGATATGTAACAGTTATTTTCATAATCCTTTCAATCTTCATGAGGAAAGTGCATGTAACTAGGTTAGATCATACCCTGCATAAAACTCTACCCTACCCTACCCTACCTCAAGGTCAGATATAGAAAAAGATTGAGTAGATTGCTGGTGAGAACCTACCAGTATTCTAAATTTTTCATCAGATTTAAGCGACTCTACTAAGACTTACCTGTGTCTCAAGTGCCTACCTTAATTACTGCTTACCCCTGACTCTAGTGCCTTGTCTGACTTCTGATCAGCTTCTTCAGTTTCCTGACTCTGGTGTGGACCTTTTTCTCCTTACCTTCAGATTTGAACTTTAATTTTGGCCCAAACTACTGCTCCACTTGAACCATATTTTGGACTACCCATGGCCTAGTTATACCCTGGTCTTACTGCCCTGCATTCAATTCAGCTTTGTGTTGCTAAACATTGAATTAATTAAAAAAAAAAAATGTCTATCTATCATGACATTCACATTAACCTCCTTTGTTTTAAACAAAATTTGACTCACATCTTAAAACTTTAAGCTTACTCATAGCAATATGAGATTTCATTAAATTTTGTGAAATATTTTTTTAAATAGTAAAAATTTAAGAAAAAGGTAGTATGTGTATTTAATAATTAAAGTGTTTTTCTCTGCATATTGAGATTTCACATAAGATTATGACTAAACTAGTTTTGGGCAAATCTAGGAATGTCTGTGCTCACCTCAGGCTCTGAAAGCCATTGGGACAATCTGCCAAGCTCACCTGGCTTGCCAAGCCTAAGCCTGTCATAGGAGAAAAAACAATGTTTTAGTAGACTTCTTTATTACAAAATGTGGTTGTGATATAAAATTACTTATAAATAGAGGGGGAAATATTCAAAAATTAATCCAGTTCTGCATTCTTAAAGATGTTCATATAGCAGTTCAAATGCTCAAGCAATGAAAAGGGGAAGTTAACAACAGTCTGATATTGTCAGGAATTGAGCATCTTATTTGAGGTATCCAACAACTCCAAATCATAGGGATTTCAGAGGGAACTGAGAGTCCTAACTTTCTTTCAAGAAGTTGTGGGCACCTTGGAGGATCAAATCTGAAATTGGATGAGATGCGCAAACTGTTCTTGTGACTTTACATACTGATTCAATAGCTCTTATATAAGTAGGGTGAACAGGCACACTTCTCCTGTAATAAGTAAGCTATTATTGCAAACACAATCCTTGTTTAGAAGAGGATTTTTTTCTGTCATCAATAAATTTAATCTTTAAAGGATGGCAGCCAAAAGACAATGGCATTGTGCCATACAAGAACTTTTCAAGTTACAGTAAACAGAAATAAAATAATATTGTCTGCCCTGCTAGAAAACAAAGCAAAGCAAAGCAAAAAAACCCCCAAAACCCCAAACCCCAACAAACAAAAAACCCCCAGCACAACTCCCTTAGAATAATACATGAAGTCAGTGATTTCTGAAGAACTGAAGCAGAAACTAATTCAGTAAAATAATATATACTGTATTTGGGTGATTTACTTTATGAAACTACTACATACTACTACTGAATAATAATATGTTTGGCATATACATTATTCAAGTATTCTGTGTTTCAATGTTAGTACTTACAATTACAGCTAGATAGTGGTGAAAACCCTGGCTGTATTAAAGAAAAGCTTAAGAACCTTAATAATGTCAGGATTTTACCTACAAGGAGTAAAATTAAAAGGATAACCTTAAATCAACCAAAAGTAAAGCCACCTGAATAGTAAAAGTAGGAATAATCCAGCAGTTAACTGTTAGAATTATGAGATATGAGAATACTTCATGGGTTTCTAGGGTTTTGACTGCCCCTCCTAGCCTTAAAGCTTATCCTTCTGCTGGTGTGTCTACATGAGGCATTTACTGTGCAGTTGACTAATTAGCTGCGCAGTAAGAGCATCTTTACATGGAGGGGGGGGAGGCACCTTAATTAAAGTGGTTCTTGGGAGCTGCTCCAATTAAAGCATCTGCAGCGTCTTGTGTATTCAGTGCCCCACACTACAAAATGGATTGTGGTGATTTAACTACGGCTCGTTCGAGTCTGCTCTGTGTAGTTAAATTCATGTAAAGTTTCTGTACAGAGAGAACCAAAGACTGTAAATTGTTTGAAGCAAGGACAGTTTTTTACCATGTGTTTTTACAGGTTTTAGTACAGTGGATCCCTGATATGATTGGAACCTGTGGAAACTACTGCAATGCAGGTTCTGCATAACTATTATAGATAATTATATTAATAGCACAGTAACTAACCGACACTAGGAGAGACATTGGGTTTCCAATATTAAGTTTGTGTTTGATCACATTTCAGTATTTTGTTTTGGCAATATATAATATCAATGTCAGTAGTATCTTGATATAAGGATGACAAGTCTTCTAGTAGACAGGGGAGTAATCAGTAAGTCTGTAGATGACTGAGGAGGTTGTTCTGAGATCTGCATGTCTGACTACAGATGTGGCAAATAGTTCCAGAAGAAAGGAGTAGATCCTTATTACATTAGGTCACAGCTCTCCCTTTGTCTCTCTCACCTCCATAGATGAGATGTTTCTCTCACCTCCATAGTTTGCTTTGTCATAGAACACAGCACCACTGGGCTGAGTTCAGTGCTTGAGTCTCCCAAATATTGATGTTAATAACACATTTCTTCATCTTGGTCTTCTAGGTGTCATTGGATCTCTTCTTTTGCCCACCTCTACAGCAGTGACCATAAATAAATTGGGAGTATAGGATCTGTTTTGGGAGCAGATTGTCAGGTGTCGCTGGGCACTGAAGTGCCCTGCTCCTAAGAGAAGGTACAGGTGCGGGTTGCCGGGGCAACCACAGGCCAGTCACCTGACCGGAAGGGGGCAGGGCCTGGCCTATATAAGCAGCCTAGGCTGAGGATAAGCAGGAAGTTCCCCACTAACAACCATGGGAGAAGGGGGTCTGCTGGAGAGCAGCTTGATGGCATGAACAGTTTCGGCTCGAGAGTACTGGGAGGAGAAAGCCCGGGTAGGGGATTTGATTGATGAGTAGCCAGAGGGCTTAGAGTTTATGTTTAGCCAGGTGGCTTAGTTCTTAAGTTGTAGCTGATTGGCTTATGATATTGTTTGTTGTTAGACCGGAGGACTGGGTGAGGCTGTAGGGGTTGGAGGAGGCCTCATTAGGGGCTCCACAGCGGTGTGGGGACCCCGGTACCAGAGAGGGCACCGCATCTAGGGGTGCGCTGACCCCAGAGCCCCGACAAGGGGGCACAGTGCATTGGAGGGCCAGGTAAAGCCGAGGCCGCCTGAGCCGTTTAGAAATTGTAGACCCGAGAAGGGGATTTAGGGGCCAGGCATGGCTTCGGCCACCTGAGCCCCAATTCTGAGGAGCACAAGAGTGGGCACTGATGAGAAACCCAGAAGGTGTTTGCGTTAAGCCCCAGGGAGGGCGCACTGGAATAAGGAGCCCCAGGGAGGGCGCACTGGAATAAGGAGCCCCAAGGAGGGGATTTGGGGGTCAGGCATGGCTGCGGCCACCTGAGCCCCAATCGCAGAGACAGACCCCAGTGCGGGCAGGGGATCGCAGAGACAGGCCCCAGTGCGGGCGCACGAGCGAGGAGCCCCAGGGAGGGCACACGAGTGAGGAGGGCCTGGTATGGGCTCAGCCTAGAGAGGCCTGCGAGTGTCTGCTAGGGCGCGGGCAACAGTACGTGACTAGACAATGTCCGGGACATCTGAGAGGCTTGGGGTGTGGTATTAGGGGTGGTAGGAGCCATGCATAGCCCTTGAGGCGGGAGTGCCCAAGATCACTGTAGACAGGGCACAGGCCGGAGTACATCAGGGGGTACTGTGCCAAGGAGGACAAAAGGCAGCCTCCCTTAAATATTCATACCATCAAAGACGTGGTGGGCGAGAACGAGGGTGCATTTATACCAACTTGGCACAGTAGGGGGTGCCAGGAGAGATCATGGCCGCTCCTGGGTCCCCGCCCTGTGACATCAGGCATCCTAATGACATGTCCTGTCCGATGGAGCTGGTGCCATATAAACATTGCTTCAATGCCAGTGGTGTCTGCCTGAGTCAGAAAGCTGCCATTCATTTTTCTGTCCTTCCAGTTAATATGGTGGATTTTCCAGAGATAGATTAAAGGAGAATATAGCTGGGAAGATTTGGTTTGCACCCTAATGATGATCACTGAAGACACAATTTTGCAGACATCCAAAAGCAACACTGATAGATGTTATCCAGTGTTGAAAATCATTGCCTGTGTTTACGTTTTGGGAAAGTTGCCTACCCAGGTAGGGGAAATGCTCAACATTCTCCAAAGATTGTCCTCTAAATGCATGGAGGAACAGCTGGTTGATTTGGGTTGGGTTGGTAAAGTATCTTGGTTTCTGAAAAGTTGAAAGTGAGCCCAAGCATTTCGTACACAGCACAGAAGCAGTCAACAATGACCTGGAGCTCAGTAACGGAAGTATTGGTTATTTTGTATTTGAAATGTAACCAGTTGATAATCAAGAGATTCCCACCCATGCTATATTGGATGCTAAATCCAGATAGAAGTCTGTCAGCTATGAAATGTCAACTAGCTGTAATATATCTGGAAATGAGTGTTGGTGCAATCACACATCCCT
>NW_017729032.1:227547598-227559156 GCF_001723915.1 Gavialis gangeticus
GCTCAACATTCTCCAAAGATTGTCCTCTAAATGCATGGAGGAACAGCTGGTTGATTTGGGTTGGGTTGGTAAAGTATCTTGGTTTCTGAAAAGTTGAAAGTGAGCCCAAGCATTTCGTACACAGCACAGAAGCAGTCAACAATGACCTGGAGCTCAGTAACGGAAGTATTGGTTATTTTGTATTTGAAATGTAACCAGTTGATAATCAAGAGATTCCCACCCATGCTATATTGGATGCTAAATCCAGATAGAAGTCTGTCAGCTATGAAATGTCAACTAGCTGTAATATATCTGGAAATGAGTGTTGGTGCAATCACACATCCCTGCCTGGCTCTGGGCTTGGTAGTGAAGGAGTCTGTTTCAGATCCATTGCTTAGGATAGTTGCTGTCATGTCATTCAGAAGAAGTCTAATAAT
Organism: Gavialis gangeticus; assembly: GCF_001723915.1. Taxonomy (NCBI): domain Eukaryota; kingdom Metazoa; phylum Chordata; order Crocodylia; family Gavialidae; genus Gavialis; species Gavialis gangeticus. The sequence continues at coordinate 227,548,015 of NW_017729032.1, forward strand.
GGTAACAAATTTGGGAGACATCCAAATCTCATTAAGATCTTCCATGGTGCCTTTCTGTTGATTGAATCAAAGGCTTTAGTTAGGTCACTGAGGTCCATATAAACAACTCAGTATTTCTTGAAATGCTTCTGCAGCTGTCTAGCAAAAATAGGTATGGTACCTCTTACCTGTGTGAAACCACACTGGGATTTGGGTAGAATTTTCTTAGTGAAGAAAGCGAGTCTACTGAGGAGAATGCAGGTGAGGCTCTTCCAAGCTATGAATAGGACTGCAATACCATGATAACTGCTAAAATTCAATCCATCTCCTTGTTTAAATATGGTAATGATTCTGGCATATCTCAAATCACCAGGAATCTGGGATTTCTAGATTTTCATAGGGACATGAAATTGGTAAGATAACTTTTTTCCATCTTGCTTATACGTTTCATTTGGTATTTTACCAGGACTACATTTTGTTGCTCTTCATCTGTTTAACAGCTTTCAAGACTTCTTAAGTAGATGGATCTGCAAGGTAGTCCTTAGTGGTATTTTGTGGAATGGCTTTTATGGTGTGGTCTTTGATATTAGAGTCTCAGTTCAGAAGGTCCTGAAAGTGCTCCTGCTACCAAGAATTGATGGCAGATCTGTCTTTAAGGAGTTTTTTTTTCTATCCTTGGACCTCAGAGGGATGGCTTCTTGTGTGTTTGACCCAACTAAGCATGTCACAGCTGTTGAAAAATGCTTAAATCTCGTTCGCTTTGTCATCCCACCACTTGTTCTTTCACTCTTGAATTTTCCTCTGGGTCTTGGTGTTAATATGGTAATATGTCTTCCTGCTGCTTGTAATTGATGTCATTCTGCCAAGCTTTGAAGGCTCTCCTTTTACTGTCAATGAGAACTTGCATTTCTCTATCATTCTCACTGAACCAGTCTTGCGGTATCTTTGTGGAAAAGCCTAGAGATTCTTTACAGGCCTCATGGATGCCTTTCAATATATAAATAGGCTGAATAAAGCATTTCTAAATCAGCTAATTTATCATTCTCCAAATATTATATACCAAGAAATAGAACTTGAGGTACTATGATTTGCACAGAACTTTGATACAGTTCTTTTGCAGAAAAAGTATGGATCAAGTTTAGTGCAGAATTGATTGAAAATATGTTAAACAATTTGCTGCCACAGTGAAAAGGTGCTAATCCATTTGAAAAATTGACATCAGTTTCATATACGATATAGTTGGATTAAAAGGAGGAAATAAATCACTGATAAGTATATAGCATTTGCATGCTATTTCCCTTGCAAATACTTCTGCTTAGATTCAATTTACTGTACAGCATTTCAATATGGCTTTCATGTAAGAACATAATACGTAACCAATACACAATGCATACAAACAATACATTCATAATCAGAATGGTAATAAACTCTTCTAGCTAACATCTTAAAGCTGATACTAAGGGTAATTCTTCATAAAATTAGTTTAAAAAAAAATCAAGCCAATGTCAACTGCTTACATACGTGGCAGAATTACTTGTAGCCAACACAGCATTTAGAGCTGAAGCAGCAGCAAATGAATTTGGCGAGAGGGTAGTTACCGTGCATTACGTTTAGTACTTGTATAACCAAGTACTAAATCAATGTGCAGTAATTGGTGCTACTATGTAGTAGTGCTGGCGCACAGCTTTTAGTAACGCTAACTGCGCAGTAGCCTAATAATACCGTGCTGTAGCATATTAGCACAGATTTTGTCCTGCACACTACTGTGCAGTAGCCTAATTCTACTGACCAATTAAAGTCCCGTGTAGAAGCACTCAGAGAAGCTTACAATAATCCTTGCACAGAATCGCTGGCTTTTAGTGATATTACTTTGGGAGTTTAGACCATAGACAATGCATAAGTGTTGACAGTTGGGGGGCACAACTCCATGCCATTGCCACCACCCCCACTGCTGCTGGGCACTGGCTCCAGCTGGGCTGCAGCCCCACACCCCACCATTGGCAGAGAAATTTTGGGGAGGCACATGCCCCCTGTGCTTCCCTCCCATGTCAGCTATGGTTTGGACCACCATTTCAGGTAGTATACTTTGGTATAGCTTCACTGGCTTCCAATTTAAACCAAATGAGACAGTTTCTGAGTATGGTTATAATACAAGGAATCACTCTTCATTACAAGGACAATATCACAGAGCAATGCAAAGACATGACTCCTTTTAATGTAGTTTCCTATTTTTCCTTTTCTCCCACCTTAAATGCTGGGAAGGAGAGAGAAGGTAGTTTCCCTATTCTCATTCACTTTTTAATTCCTGGGCTCAGGGAACTGGATTTCAAAAGCAAATGTTCTGTGTTCCAGAGGGATGGGGAAGTGGTTGTGATAGCTGCCATTTGTACTAGTCCAGATCCCTCAGGAAGCCTCATGTGAATCAAACAATACATATGAGATCAGGAAAGAGCACCTGCATGCTTCCCCACTACTTGATTCCTCCTGAGGACCCCACTTTGGGAAAGGTATGGAGGACAGATGCTGCGGCTCCCTGCCAGGCTTGGGGAATGCACTGGGGGCTTTCCTACATTGCTCCCTCTGCAAATAGAGGGATGCTCCCCACCTATTCCCAAGATCCTGGTCTGGAAAAGGTATGGGGAGCTTCCCAGACATTTCCACCACTAGAAATGAATGCTGGTTTGTGGCCTTAGTCTACTAGAGACACAATCAGACCTGGTAAGACTGTTGAATGAAACAGAAGTGCTTGGTTTGACCCTTGATATTGTGAAGACTTTGATGGAATTTACTCAGTCTATTCAAGACAGTAAGGTCTACATCCACTAGGTAGCTTTTACAAGATAATGCCTCTAATATTTATAAAATGTGGCTCATAAATCAAAGAAAAACACAAAATAATGGCTATTTACCACCTATTATAACCAGTTTTGTCTTCCTACAGGTGTAATTTTCATTTGTTTGTTTTTCTGTTTCTAATCTAAATAGAACAAATTACAGAAAAGCAAGTTATTTATTCTCCTCAGGCTCAATGTTGTGTGCATAAAACACATACAATTTTCAGGAAGGATTGCAGGATGTTACCCTATATTTAGGATAACCATATGGGAAAATGGGAAATCCAGGACACTCTCCACCACCACTTTCCCAAATCAATGATGCTGCTGGAGGCAGAGGCAGGGGCAGGGTGGAGAGGCACACACCAGGCAGAAGCAGTGCCTGCACACTCACCTGTCTGCCATGCCAAGCTGCTTTATACTTTTTGCCTCCCTGCCGGACTGTACCCCATACCCCTGCAATTTCCAGGATACTCATTTTAATTCTCATCAGCTGGCCAGAACCAGCATCCAAAATCCTGGACTGTCCCAGTTAAACTGGGATGTATAGTCACCCTACCTATATTGTTTATTTTGAAATTAAATAGATATTTCTTATTCTGCTGCAGGATTATCAACAGAAAATGATGAAACATGTTTTTAATGCAAAATACTATTATTTGAATTACACAACAGAGATCATTTCCAAGGTCAATACAAATTTTTAACCTTTAGTTTTCAGCACATTTCCTAATCCACAGGTCTGTAATACATATGAATCCTAATAATGCCCTGAGTAAAGTATTTCTTTTGGAGTAATGTACAGTACGCTACTGGAGGAAACACTATGAGGAAACAGTGGAAGAAAGGGGCCATCACCAGGGAGAATTACACCTCCGTTGCTCAGGACTGCAGGGAGGCTGTTAGGAAGGCCAAGGCACAGAAGGAGCTAGGGCTAGCAACCAGAATTAAAGATAATAAAAAGTCCTTCTTCAAATACATAGGAAATAAGAAGAAGGCACAAGATAACATGGGGCCTCTACAGGATAGGCTTGGCAATCTGGTGATAGCGGCAAACGCAACAGCTGACCTCTTTAACAAATTCTTTGCCTCCATATTCCTGAAGAGGAACAGGGATATCTCCCCCACTAGAATTGCAGATGGACCCAGGGGAGGCACCACCATGCCTAGGGTCAGGGAAAACCTGGTTTGGGAACTTTTGGAGGGGCTGGACATTTAAATCAGTAGGTCCAGATGCTCTTCACCCAAAGGTGCTGAGGGAACTGGCAGGGGTTATATCAGGGCCCCGTGCATGGCTCTGTAAGTGCTCGTGGGGCACTGGCCAGGTACCAGAGGATTTGAAAATGGTCAATGTGGTCAGCATTTACAAGAAGGGGAGAAAGGAGGACCCTGGCAATTATACTCCAGCCAGTGTTACCTCAGTCCTTGGGAAGACCTTTGAGACAATTAACAAAGAGCACATCTGCAAGGGCCCAGTAGGGGAGGTAATGCTCAGGGGGAACCAACATGGGTTCATTGAGGGCAGGGCCTGCCTGACTAACCTGGTTTCTTTTTATGATCAGGTCACAAAGTCCCTGGACGAAGGCGTCAGGATGGATGTCATCTTCCTGGACTTTAAGAAGGCCTTTGACACTGTCTCCCATCACATTCTTTTAAAAAACCTAGGTGACTGTGGCATTGATGCCTAGTCAGATGGGTGGCAAATTGGTTAGATGGTCGCACCGTGAGAGTGGTGGTGGATGGGTCATTTTCGACCTAGAGGGATGTGGGCAGTGGAGTCCCCCAGGGCTCGGTCCTGGGGCCTGTACTGTTCAACATCTTTATCAGCTATCTGGATGTGGGTGTGGAATGCTCTCTGTCCAAATTCACTGATGACACCAAGTTGTGGGGTGAGGTGGGCACGATGAAGGGGAGGGACAGAATCCAGCTAGATCTAGACAGGTTACAGGGGTGGGTGGATGAGAATAGAATGGAATTCACCGCAGACAAGTGCAAGGTACTGTATGTAGGGAGAAGGAACCAGCAACACACCTATAGGCTGGTGAGCACCCTTCTTGTCAACACGGTGGCAGAAAGGGATCTTGGAGTCATTGTTGACTCCAGGATGAACATGAGCTGCCAATGCGAGGAAGCAGTCAATAAGGCGTCCCTTCTATGTGACACTGGTCAGGCCACAGTTGGAGTACTGCGTCCAGTTCTGGGCACCACACTTCAAGGGTGATGTGGCTAGTATTGAGAGGGTCCAGAGAAGGGCCACTCACATGGTCAAGGGACAGCAGGGCAGGCCCTATGAAGAGAGACTAAAGGGCCTGAATCTATTCAGCCTCCACAAGAGAAGGCTGAGAGGGGATCTGGTAGCTGTTTACTAACTCACCAGGGGGACCAGAGGGCACTGGGGGAGGCTCTGTTCCCCTGGGTACCACCCAGGGTTACTAGGAATAACGGCCACAAATTGTTAGAGAGAAGGTTCAGGCTGGACATCAGGAGACATTACTTTATGGTTAGGGCTGCCAGGCTCTGCAATGGGCTCCCAAGTGAGGTGGTACTGTCTCCTATTTTAGGGTCTTCAAGAGGAGGCTGGACAGATATTTGGCTGGGATGATATGACCCCGGCACCTGTTCTTGCCTGGGGCAGGGGGTCGGACCTGATGATCTGCTTAGGTCCCTTCCGACCCTAAGCACTATGATACAACGAAACAGATTGCTTTTGTATAGTGCTAAGGGAAACTATAAATTGGTCATTGTCAAATGATACTTTCCACATTTAAAAAATAATAATTCCTAAAGATCTGCATGGCACAGTATCTTTGATGATACCAGTTGAATGGCTGAAACTCAAAAAAAATTTTAGGGCTCCATTATATAATTTACCCACACTTTTAATATAGCCTCGAAGTAAAGATTTTAAGCAACAGAAAGTCAGTGAACCCTCTGAAAAGACTCAAACACTAACTTTAATTTTCTCCTTCTCCTTCAGTAAAATATTACAGTATTTTTCAGTAACATCTACAGACTGCATTTCATTAGCATTAGATGGAAGGGTGTGGACCATTTTTGTAGGCACTGATGTTGCTGACGTGGGGAGGAGGCTGATATATAAATGGGAAGAAACTTTGAAGATAATAGGATCTTGCTGTCTGTCAGGAAGAAATAGGAGCTTAACAGCAGGGACAGTGTCTGTTTTTCATTGTAGTAGAGGAATGTTCAGCACATGAGTGTTGAGCTGGACACTGAATGCTGCATCTTCCTTTGGAGCCAATTTGTGTTCAGTTAGGAGGTACTATGAAGAGCCACTCCTTCAGCACTGAATAACTGATAAGATTATTACTTCACCCAAAATGACTGGGGAGCTGAGGAGACTAGCTGCTTTTCTTTGCTGCTATAGACTTTGTGGTCATTTCTCAGGGCTGACCCCTTATTGCCACCATTTTAAAGATTGGAGCTCACAGTAACAGCTCATATTATATTGCTGGCTGTTTTTCTACAGCATTTCAGAAATTTGGTCTCAGTGTTATTTCTCTCCTGTATTTTTGAGCTCTCTAGAAAGCTTGTTATTGAAAAAGAAAAGTTTTAGGAAGTTGATGTATCAAACAACTCTTTTCATTTTTAGTGGTATACAATTTCTTTTGTTCTAATTCGATTTTTGACATAAATCTATCATCATGAGAAGCAGCTAACATTAAGTTGGATCATTAAATGAAGACATTCAGATGAGCTCCTAAATATATGTTCTGGGGCTCAACTGTGTAAACATACTCATGCAAAATCCCACTGAAATAAATGGAGCCATTTGAGTAACTGCTCACCTATCTGAGTAAAGATTTCACTAGTTGATCCTGTCTATTTTCCTACTATGAAATTAAGGTAAATTATTTAATTTGTGGGATTCCCTCTAAATTGTTGGAATTCTGTGTTGTTGGGATGTTGAATATGTAGGGAAGTCAAGAATGATTTGTACTGGTAGTGATTTAAGCCCAAGGTGTTCTGCAAAGGTAAATCAAAGTAGGGTCAGAAGATGGGTAAAGTCATAATGCAGAGAGTGTATTTTAAATTACACCGCTTGTGCATACATCGTACTGTTTATTTGTTTCTGGGTACAGCAGGTTCATTTGAGGCCAGATGGAAATCTACTTGTTTTGTGATACATAAATTCAGGTACTTCTGGAAGCGCAGCTGCTTTGATTGTTACAAGGAGAAACATACCACAGAATAAAAAGTAAACACTGTTCAGATGATCTCTTTTTTGTTAAGTAATGGGTACAAATTCAAAGCTGTTGACAATCTCTACATAACTCTCTTTGTAAACACCATAATTTGTTTTTGCAAGTTTTGAAGTGCTAAAAATAAAGCAACCACTCTACTATTCAATTTCTTACAAAAATTAAAAAGTCAAGTCGCTGTAATGCACTAAGGCTGGTGTTCATGTTATAGCAAGGCTGCCAAATTAACATAATCATCAGTGTTATAAAGAATACAATTTATCTCAAACTTCTTTCTTTTCTTTTCACATTTTTTTCACAACTGAAACAATTGAGACCACAGAAAAAGTGTATAGAAATAACTCCTTACCAAAAACACACGAGCAAGCAAAAAGCCAAACATATCGTATTTATATCCTAATTGTCCAACGGAAAATATCTATGCTGGAAAATAAATGACCAGATCTTCAGGAGTTTTAAGGTAAGAGTATTGCTCTATGAACTTCAGAGGTGGAGCTATGCTGATAAACACAAACTAAAAAAACTAGTCTCTAACATTCTGAGATCTACTAGCTTGGTGTATAATCACTGCTCTATAGGGGTCCCGCCACTGAAAGAAAGAAAGAAAAAAAGAATACCACATAGATATCCAATTATTTAACAGAAATAGTTCAGTCCTTGAACCCTGTGTGCTCTACAAAACTGAACACAAATGTCAAACTCTGCCAATGTAAAACTATACAATCTTATTTTCATATTTCCATAAAATCAAATAAATGCAGAACATTTAATATTCCATCTAAATTAACACCTCAGAATTTATCCGACTCTGCCGCACAGTTTGTGACTTTAATCTAACGTCCTTGAGCCAGATCCCACTCTGCATTTGTGCAACCCATTTTCTTAAGCATACTACAGAAGCCAGAATTTGGCACATTTTATCTCCAAACCTGGTTTGAAATTTTTAGAAAATAGGCTTTGCTGCAGTTTTTCAGCAATACTCTTTCTGATCCTGGCTTTTGGAATTACAGACCTGACTCTTCCCTATTCAGACAGCTGTAAAACACAAGTAACAATGTAAAATCAATATACTCAAGAAAACAAGACCCCAATGTTTTAAAAAGAAGTTAGTCACATTTTCCCAAACTTTAGTAAGTGCTCCGTCTTAGTTCAAGGAGGATTCTTATGTTGGAAGAAGTTATTTCCTTCACTTCCACATTGTCTCAACGTCATTGTAACAATCATAGGGATTATGTAATTACCTTGGACTTGCTACCTATGCAAAGTACTTATCACACATTAAAAACTCCAACTAGCTATAAAGTCAGACTTGGAAAATGCATACTAACTTTATAGTTGGTTGCAATCAAGCTTTAATTTGCATGTGTAGCAGGGTCTCCTGCTCTCCAAGGCTGGGGCCCTCAATTGATGGGGCTCCTTGTCGTGGGAGCTTGCTTCTTGCCAGTGCAGCGGGAATCCAGGACAGGGTTCCCCTTTCCCTAGTAATATGGCACGATGGGATCTAATGCACATATGGAATTGCAGGAGTTGGAACTTTGTGGATCGCACCTTAGATCCCATTGCACCTTCACCTGCACATGCAGACGGGGCCTAAGTGAATAAAAAGACAGAATACAAAAAGTACTAACTGTGACACAACAGCTTGTACTTACCAGCCTGACCAAGTGTATACTCCTGATACCTTGTTCCTATTCTGTTTGTAGCTGTACAGTTATATCGTCCAAAATCATTGTCAGACGTTGGAGCAATCTTTAAAATAAACAAAGACAATTTACCGTCTATTTTCCAGTTATTAATGACAATATCTCAAAGCTTCTAAACATTTTTCATTTAAATACTCCTTGGCTAAACAGTATGAAGATCTCTTATTTCACTATTTCACATTATTCTTACAGAATAGTCAGGTAAAACATACATTACGACAAGTTCTAGTCATTCACAACTTGCATGGGAAAGAAGTTATTGATTAGCACATGGTGAATTGTTCAGAGCCACAATTTCACTTCAGGGTGCTTTAGTACACCAGGACAATCCTTAATACTTGGGTGTATTGGTTTACATCACAATTCCTGGTACTGCAAATTGTTGTTTGGATAAATAATATGAGGTGAATATTCTGTTCGTCTTTCAGAGCTTACTCTTGTCCAAGAGATTAAGCGAGACTGTTATTCAAGGTTCCAGTTGTACTGGCTGAAAAGCAGTTTACACAGCTTCTGCATATATCTATAGGACCCAATGACTTATCTGAGTTCCTTGAGCCTATTCTCTTACTTAGGTAATGACTTCTACTTCCCTCTTAACCAATTCATAACAGAGATCCTTAAAATAAAGAGCTACAACCTCCTCCCTTGATGTTGTGGTGGTTGTATTTTATGGGCCTCTGAATTAAACCATGTGAAAGATTTGCAAAGACTAAATACTAGGGGTGCACTGATAGAGATTTTTTGAGCCGATACAGATTGACAATTTTTAACAAGCCCTATTGGCCAATACTGATCTGATTGCCAATATGTAGCCGGGCAGCTTGGAGAGCAACGTTCGGCTAGTAAGTCCGTTGTGGGGGGAAGGGGCAAGGAGGGAAGGAAGGGGCATGGGCAGGGCAGAACAAGGTCCCTGCAGTGAGGGAGAGAGTGGGGCTGGGGCAGGTGCTGCACAGCTGGGGTGGAGCATAGCACAGAGCCATAAGCATCTCATCTGGGGGGCGTGGGGGGGGGCCCTGCCACTATGCACAACCTAGGAGGGCATGGGGGGGGGTGTGCCTCCAGATCTGTGCATGGGGTGAAGGTGGTCTGCCATTGTGGGCTGGGGCAGGGGAGGTGCTGAGGTCTTCCTGGAGGGTGGCTGGGCCAGGTGATGGCAGCACTGGGAGGGGGGCCCACAGCCACCCCAAAATTTGCTATAGCCCCCCTGTGCCACTGCCCACCTGAAGAGCAGCACATCCCAGCCCCCCACCAGGAAGAGCTTAGCTCAGGCCTGCAGTGGCAGCCCATCCTCACCAAGCTCTGAGGTGCCCTTCTGGGGTGTGTGTAACAGTGGGAGTTGCCCTCCCTCCCTGCATGACCTAGATGACATCTCTAAGAGTACATACAGTTGCTTGAGGAGGTTAAAGAGAGGTTACATTGCATTAAAAATAGCCACCTGATCTAACTTAGTACACTCTGGTGCAGACCTTACACTTCGATCCCTAGTTAGGTGGATCCAAACATGAACTGTATAGATGTTAAGGTTGGTCTAAGAATGGCTAACCCAACCCAAATTAGCTGCATATCTGAGGTAGTTTAACTTACATTGGATCAGATGAGCCTAATCTAACTGAACTTGTGTATAGATCCCAAGGGAGTCTTGGAGCTGGGAAAGCCCAGGCACTGGCCCCAGGTCCAGGGCTGCACTTTTCCTCTCTCTCTCTCTGGCACTGGGCTATTTAAACCTCCTGGTACCTTGCCCCTTCCCCTGACAGACAACTCTCAACCCCCCACAGACCAGCCAGGCCACCTGAATCCAGAACCTCCCCCCAACATCTGACAAGCTACCCTTGGTGCTGGGAACCAAAGAAGTAAGTCAGGGTGCAGGGAGGGTTGGGATGGAGTGGGGGTTGGTTCACTGGGGGTGGTTTGTTTGTCTGGGGGTGGGAGGGGTCAGGAAGCTAAAAATGGCCCCTAGTCTTGGCGGGGGGAAAACAGCCCCCTGCCACCCCCCAAAACCTTGTGACGGCCCCTACTAGTTCCTCTGATACTTCCAAGCCATTCTGGACCCCACCAACACCCTGCAGACCCTGCTGCCAATCCCCTCCAGCAAACAGTGCTAGCTGCCACTAATCAGTGGTGTCCTTATGAGCCAACAGTATGGCTCTTCCCTGGCTGCACAGAAGGGTAACAGCATACTGGGCTACATTAGTAGAAACAGCACCAGCTGTTGAAGGAAAGTGATTCTTCCCTTCTTTTCAGCACTGGTGAGGCTACATCTGTCCAGTTTAGGGGTCCCACTACAGAAATAATGTGGGCAAACTGGAAGAAATCTAGTGGAGGAAAGCAAAAATGGTTAACGGGCTGGGGCACAAGACTTCTGAGGAGAGGCAGAGAACGAGGCTTCTTTAGTCTGTAGAAGAAAAG
>NW_017729032.1:227564156-227564519 GCF_001723915.1 Gavialis gangeticus
GGGATTTAATAGCAGCCTTCAACTCCCTGAAGCATGGTTCCAAGGAGGGTGGAGCTAGACCATTCTCTCAGTCATGGCAGATGAGAGAACAAGGAGCAAGAGAAGTTTAGGTTAGATATTAGGAAAAACTCTCTCACTAGGAGGGTGGTATGACATTGGAACAGGCTAGCCAGAGAAGCTATGGAGTCTCCATTCTTGGAGGTTTTTAAGGCCCAACTAAACAAATCCTTAGTTGGGATGATCGAGTTGGGAATGGTCCTGCTTTAAGGGGTTTGGACTAGACCTTCTGAAGTCTCTTTCAACCTTAACTGCCTATGATTCAGTCACCTCTGCAGACTCTGTTTCCCTCCCTGATTTGTCAGA
>NW_017729032.1:227564611-227567107 GCF_001723915.1 Gavialis gangeticus
TTCCCCCTGGAGTTTAATTAGTTTTAGTAGGAGGATATTCAGTATGAGAATTGACAGACATGGGGAAAAACCCCTCCCCCACCACCTCAAAACAGTGTTTTACTGGAAGAGTAAAACTATTAGATAAAAACAGAAAAAGCCCCACTGAAATGCATGATCTATACAGATGGGTGAGCCAAGTCAAACTGACATAGTTCTTCTGGCCATGTGCTTGGTGTGGGGTTGCACTGAGTTGAAAGTAAAGCACAATTTTCCCCCCCTCGTGTCTGTCAGCGGTATGGCCTATATGCCTTTCTTTAAGAATTTTGCTGTTATACTTAAGTGGTGGTTCTTTTAATGCAAGTTGTGGCATTCTCATTTGAATGTAACTGAAAATGTATAATCTGCTTCTTGTACAGTAAATAATCTTCCCATATTTTGTTAATGTCAATAAGAAAAGGATCATGTCTATGGAAGGCTTTCCATTTCAAGGGAAGCACTCTATAAAATTAATGGGAATTTTGCTTGAATGTTGAACTGAAGAATATTTTAAGTAGCCATAGTTGAAAATGTTGTATATTTTTCTGGTGATCTTTTTCACACAGCTCTGAACATTTTACTCCTTTTATAGTATAAAATATTGCTAACATCAGTAACAGATAGAACAAGCAGAAACAGATTTGCTAAACAAAAGATATAATTGGAACATTTCTCATCAGATCTTCAAAGACTTTCCAAGCATTTATTCTCAACAGAGAAAAGAGAAGAAAGCACTTGCATGGGGAACAAGCAAGTATATAAATGTGAAAGAAACACAGAAAGGATTTTTCATACAGCAAAATTCTCCTTGAGTTGTGCAAAGATCATTTGTTAACCAGATATCCTCAGACATACAATACTGCATTTTTAGTTGCCGACTCACAGTAACACTTTTGTTCAAATTGAATAGGAGCCCCAAACAAACTGTCAATGAATTCATGTTTTAAAAGTACATTTCAATTATGAACTTCTCTTCATGTGACATAGTTACAAACAAAACTCCAAAGATAACAGGAAAAAGATATGGACAGAAAACAGCTATCTAGAAGTGTTTGTTGCTTCTGCATTATAAATTCACTATTAACCCAAACCCATTATCTTGCTCTCAAGGAAATCAATTATAATGTTTTGTAAATGTCAATAAGAAAAGGATAATGTCTATGGAACCTTCGTATCAACTTTGGAACTGATACCTCAGATATTGATAATTGCTAATACTATAGACAATTCTCTCTCTCTCAATCTCTGCAGCATTAAATGATTAAGAATTAGAAGAAGAGAAATTAAAATTAGATTTAATGTAAATATATATTTGATTGATAGCATGTTTATGCTTTATATCTTCCATTGAAGTATAAAGCATTACTTACTAAAGTCTTGGATAATTTATACATATAATATTGAAAAATGACCTCTCTTCAGCAATGAATCTTTTCTTTTGTGTCTAAAGAAATTTTCAACTTCTCACTTTAAAATGCTTTATACCAATTAATTAATTAAGCATCACAGCCATCCTTTAGGAAGACATCTCTTTTCCACTTAGTTTTAGTGCCCTACTAAGCCTAAGTACTAAGTTTATATTAAATTTGGATGCTACTCTCTACCATCTTTAGTACAACCTTTTACGACATTGGATGCATCTTTGGATTGAGAGGAAAAAAATAGTAGTTTTTTCTTCATAGATTTATTACTCTTGCCTCAAATGCACGTGAAACTGCCACGAGCTAGTGAGAAGCTTGCAGAATTTAGGGCAGTATGTGGTCTCTGTATGCCCAGAGTAAGGTATATACATTTTCCCCCCTTCTCCTGTCAGACTAGCCAAGGCATGCTTGTGTGGTTTTGTGGGGGTGGAAAAGCTACTTGTTCCAAAGTGTCAAAAATCACTTGCTCCAAAGTCAAGATTAAGTTACAACAACCTTCAAGATTTCTAGTGCAGTTATTTATTCCATAGAGAGTCTCATTCTGTGGGAAACTGAAAGTGGGTTTAGGGAAGGGGGGGAATAGGGCCTCGTTACACCTTTTGCTATGAGCTGCACAAATGTTGATGTGTATTAGTGTTAGCTTGGTGTTTGGAGCAGTCACACTCTTAGTCTACAAACCTTTGACTGCCCTCCACCTTCTGTGACTTGCCACTAGAGACCTGGGCTAGGGACAGGTAAAAAAGTCTGAGGCTAAATTGATTCAGTTTTTATAGGTTAGTTTTATCTGGCTAGGCTGAATTACATTGTACTTATACAGACATCCAAGAAATGTAGGCACATACCTGCAGTGGCTCAGGGTAGAAGCTAAAGCAGCCCTCCCTTCCCTTCCATGTGGCTGAGTTGAGGAGGGTGTGGCCAGGCCCCAGCAGGATTAGGAAGGGTTCCCCCCAAACCTCCTTGATAACAGAGCTTTTGTACTATGTTTTTTTGCATATTAGTCATTACGTTTAAATGATAATAGTATTGAATTGATCAACCTCTATGTTTGTATGAACAG
>NW_017729032.1:227572107-227582268 GCF_001723915.1 Gavialis gangeticus
GTGTGGCCAGGCCCCAGCAGGATTAGGAAGGGTTCCCCCCAAACCTCCTTGATAACAGAGCTTTTGTACTATGTTTTTTTGCATATTAGTCATTACGTTTAAATGATAATAGTATTGAATTGATCAACCTCTATGTTTGTATGAACAGCTAAAACTCCATTTTGTGCTTGTTCCCTGCTTGACATGAGTAAATGAACTTCATATGTCCTATGTAAGTGAGTGTCTGTCTGAGAGGGTGAATGGTGAAATAATGTTAAGTATTTGCATGAAAACAGAAGAAGATTTCACTGATTGTGTAAGGAACAAGGTGCCAATGTATGAATTACCAGACAGTAAACTAATTAAGCTAATTAATGAATGGCTGAAGAACTCATCTGTGATCAGGTGCGAAGAAGATAGTAAGAAGAAGGAATTTTGCATATCCTGCCATTTGAACTACACAATGCTTCAAGGCAGAGATACCAACTCAGAGCTAGCAACTTTACTGGAATGATCTCATCAGAGATACCAACTTTACTGGAATGACCTCAAGTTGACATAAACAGAAGAAACAACTTCTAATTAAGAACTGAGCATGGAAAAACCCCAATGTTGAACAAAGACTTGAAATCCCTATAAAAGTGAAATGCAGACAAGCCAAGATAGGGAATCTATTCTTTGTTACCTCCTGGAGCACAGGCACGTCTGTTTATGTCCGCTCATCACCCTCAATGAGCCTAGACTGGCCATCCAGTGCTAACATTCTACTGGTAACTATAACTTCTTACTGGAGTGGTTTTGTTTGTATGTCAGTTTGAATGTATGCTTGTGTATGTCTGTTTGTATGACTGACGTGTGCAAGCTTATGTTTCTGCTTCATGTAATTAATAAATGTGGCATTTTGCCTTATCCCCCTTTATAAGTACTCCCTCCTAATTTGAGCAATTGGCAATTTAAAGTAACACATTTACCAGCTCTGTTATCAGCATTTATCACCCCACCAGAAACCAACAGCCTCTCTCATTAATTCATCTCTTCTTAAACAAAGAAAGATTGGAGGGACATTACTATCTGATCTTTGATTAGCTCCAAAAAGCCCTAAGCCAATATTGTTGTTTGCCACAGCACAGACCATAGCCAGCATGTGGTCTGCTAGCTAATGCTGAGAGGTGTCTGTGTAAGACAGAGGTGATGGAGGATCCCTGTTAACAGGGAGTGGGAAGGGGAGGGGGAAAGCAGGAGGAAACCAGTCAGATCTTGCTGTGCCTGCAAGTCTCTGCCAGAGGTCCAGCCAGGGAGCAGAGAGGAGGAGCCAGCCCTGCTGATCATCAGAGAGCCCAGCCCAGAGAGCATGCTGGGATTCTGGGGGACTCTGATTTAACTTAAACCAGCAAGGGGTCTGGGACAGACATTGCACAAACCAATTTGACCCAAATCAGTTAAGTCTGATACTATATTCAACCAGGTTTGTCTCAGACTGGTTTCAGCCATTTTAAGACTGGTTTATATGCACTGAACTTCTGTTCTGTTACAGGTTTAAACCAATTTCTGATCATTTAAACTGGTTTATGTGTAAAGTCTGTCCCTAGCCCTGGTAAGCAGGGTCAGGACTAGGAGCAGTAGTTGTGAGTTGCCACTAGAGACCTGGTGAGCCAGGACAGGCTGCTACCCTTGCTCTACAGGTGGAGGCATGAGAAATCTGGGATACTGGAGGACTTCAACTTGGGCAGCACGTGTGGGAAGTGGCCATGCTTTAATGGAAAATGAATTGTGTAGTGCAGATCAGAGATAATCCTGACCTGCCACAATACAATTTAGAGCCACTTAACAAGTATTTAAAACCACTTTCAGGTGTTATTGTGTGGACAATCCAGGGATTAAGAGGTCCAGGAGTTGCCCAAAATTACTGTGCAACAAGGCCCCTAATGTCCAATATACCGAGGAGACAACCTCCTTTCCTCAGCAGTTTAAGTCAGGGATAATGATGAGATCCTAACAAAGAGCTGAGAATGGGGGCAGAATGATGGAAAGAGAAGGCAGATGTCCCTCTATCAGGTGTAAAGTTACTCAGGAAGCCTGATAGACATGATTTTCCCTCATATTTCCTCTGTTTTCCTTGTAAATTAGGGAAAATGTAGCTCATCTATGACCTTCTAGGATCAGTTCCAGGAATGAGAAGGGAGTTTAATTATTTTATTCTTTCAGTGGCATTACTATGGAGACTACCAACAACAAATCTAACTAATATCAACTGGTGTGGTAGTCTGGTATGGCAAATACAAGTTTGCTTTGACAGGAATTGAAAAAAAATCTTTTCATATCAAGGAAGGAGCTATCATGTGTTGACTTGGTTTTCAAAATCAGTGTTTAATATTAATCTATTCAATCAGTTTAAATATTTTAAAATGTTAAATTTGTATTTGCTGCTTTCAAAGCAATGCAAATTATACCAGTTTTCACTGAAAATAATGAACTGACAGAAAGATAAATGCTGAAATTTGAGGACTATTATCTAATTGGATCACAAGGAATATTGAGATGAATAACTCATAAGATTGTTTTATGAAGCTTCCTTATTGTGTCATACAGCGAATCTTTTAATAGTTTGATATAACCCTTGTGATGGCGACTGACTGGAGAAGAAATTAAATGATTCCCCTGTGATGAATGCAATCTCATTTCATTTAATGCCTTACCTCTAATATCAACTTTCTTCCTGCACTGTAGATCTTTAAATGAGTAGTATTTTTTGCAGGTAAAACTAACTTTCCTCTTCTCCACTGAATTGAAGCTGAAGGATTAGCTAGCACTTCACAACTGATGTTGATGGGATTGCCTTCCCAAGAATAATACATGGTCTGATTTGACACAAATGTTGGAGCATCTGGAAAAAAGGAAATATACAAATATATTAGCTGTTATATTTCATTAAAATATGCAATGTATAAAATATGTAAGCTTTGAGGCTCTGAAGGATATGTGAAATTACTACTCTGTCACTTCATAATATGGATTATTACACTGTCACTTATCATGTAAATTCCAAAAATTCAACAAAAATGTACTTATGTTTGGTGTCCATCACTGAAGTCGCTTCAGAATAATTTACTTATCACAGCTCTCTATAACAAATACTTATGTATGCCATGATGAAAGTCCAGTTGTAGGCCTGAGAACCTGAACATGGAGAGAAACTTCTATCAATCTATCTCCATAGAAGTTTTCAAGTCTCATTCCTCTCTGGTCTAAGCTCTCTTCCTCTATATTCAACCTGCTGGAGTGACTACTCACCAGTGAGTAGGTCTGAAAGTTGTCATACAGCAGATTAAACCCAAAATATCTAGGTTGCCAAATATAATGTCATGAACTTAAATCACTCACTCTGACTTATAAATGTTGATGATTAGTCTAGTCCAAGTCCACTGTAAATTCTTTGGGTGCAGTAACTGTGTTTTTACGATATGTCTCTACAAAATCCAACACAGAACTGAAACCAGCTTAATCAAGTGTGGGTGAAGTGACCTTTCAGTCAACATCAGATGTATTACACAGTAAGAAAAGGATGACATGGATGACAAATTATAATTCTGTGAAAGACTAAAATAATGAGTTAACAACTTTTAGGGAAATTATATAACACTCACACAGGCACAAATATAATATACACACTTGGCAGCCCATTAGGGGCCCTGAAACCAGATTAAAGCAACTGTAAATAAGTGCTAAAAAGGGGCTTCAGGAAAGGTTTAACACTAATTGTGTTTTTGAGATGTACATAGTTTCATAATTTCATAGATTTAGGGTCGGAAGGGACCTAGTAGATCTTCTAGCCCGACCCCCCGCCAGGGCGGGAGAACAACAAAACCCCAAAACAAAAACGGGACTCAAATGAGTCCAGCCAGGTAGGCATCCAGCCTCTTCTTAAAGACCCCCAGGGTAGGGGCCAGCACCACTTCCCTTGGAAGTTGGTTCCAGCTCCTAGCCGCCCTAACTGTGAAGTAGTTTTTGCGGATGTCCAATCTATACCTCCTCTCCATCAACTTGTGCCCATTACTCCTTGTTATGCCAGCGGGCGCTAGGGGAAACAGCGTCTCCCCCAAACCCTTCTGGTCCCCCCTAGTGAGTTTATAGACTGTCACCAGGTCCCCCCTCAGCCTTCTCTTGTGGAGGCTGAATAGGTTCAGGTCCCGCAGTCTCTCACTGTAGGGTCTGCCCTGTTGTCCCCGGATCATGCGGGTGGCCCTCCTCTGGACCCTCTCCATGTTGTCCACATCCCTCTTGAAATGGGGCGCACAGAACTGGACACAATACTCCAGCTGTGGCCTGACCAGCGTCGCGTAGAGGGGGAGGATCACCTCCTTGGCTCTACTCGAGATGCACCTGTGGATGCACGACAAGGTCCGGTTAGCCCTGCCAACCATGACCTCGCATTGTCGGCCCATGTTCATCTTGGAGTCAATAATGACTCCAAGATCTCTTTCTGCCTCCGTGCTCTCGAGTAGGGAGTTCCCCATTGTGTAAGTGTGCTGCTGGTTCCTACTGCCCAAGTGCAGCACCCTGCACTTGTCCGTATTGAAACGCATCCTGTTCCTGTTAGCCCACCCCTGTAACCTATCCAGATCCCTCTGCAATCTCTCCCTCCCTGCTAGCGTGCTCACCTCCCCCCAAATTTTGGTGTCATCAGCGAATTTAAACAGGTTACTTTCCACCCCATCATCTAGATCGCTGATGAAGAAATTGAACAGCGCAGGCCCCAGGACCGAGCCCTGGGGGACTCCGCTACCCACCTCCCCCCAGGTCGAGTATGACCCATCCACCACCACCCTCTAAGTGCTGGGTGTATAAACTCCTTCCATATTTGCCTTTGTGAAATTGCTTAATCTTTTAGTATAATGTTGCTGCTCTTACAGGAATGTATCCTGCTTTGATCAAAAAGTAGAATTGGCATTATTGGGAGTTTTGAGCACAGATCAAGGATGATATATTATTGGTCAAAGATAGCAAAGATTTTTCAGAAATATTCAACTTCCTCAGGGAAGAACCTGGCTCCAATCATGAAAGAAAAAAATATGTCTTCCTAGAATCCTATTTTAGTATGCTCATCTTTTGCCACCAGAAGTCATAATTTAATCAGTGCTAGATTTTTGCAGCAGTTAAATAGTTACTTACATTCAAGATATGGTACTTTTATAACATCTAAAGGGCAGATTTTAGCCTACAAATATTTTTATATAAAGGATACAATAGCAGAGGGGCTGCAGGATTTGACATTTCACATTAATGCAGCTTTTTGAAAGAGAACATTTGCACAGAATCTGTCTGCATTATGATTTGTTAGAGTCAGCAACCCTAAAGTATTAAGCTAGGAACATCAGCCATAGTTGGAGAAATGGGGCAGGACTATGAGAGCTTTCTGGAGGGATACTGAAGAAATTGACATTCATTTCAGGTGGGACAGAACATGCTACAAATCCATGGTACATTCTGAGTAAGCAATTTGCACACCATTGTTTATACTTTCTTAAAATTAGTTTTTTTTGTTTTTTTTTTTACAAGTGAATAGTGAGCTTGTAAAAGGAAAAATAAAAATAAACTACTATCTGGTTTTCTGTTGTGAAAAAAATGTGGCTAGTGATATAATGAACTCTACTTTTCTATGGCAATTCTAACAGTTTGGCCAAATTCTGTTAAGCAAAGAAGCGATGTAATTTTCCGCATGTACACACATTTTGGAAGACTAAAATTTTCCTAAGATTCTTTGTTTTTTAAAAACATAGCAATATCCAAATTTTAAAGATCTGCTTTTTTAGTTTATATAAGTAACCATGTCTTATGTTCAAGGTACTTATACATGTTTAGTAGGGGTGCATGAAGTGGGCCCTATTCGATTTGGATTCAGCCCAAATCAGGGACAGTGGTTCTATTTGTTGATTCGGATTACTGTCCCTGATTCAATTTGGCTGAATCTGAAGAGAATCAGTGATTTGGACACAGATACAGCTTTAAATGTTTTTCTACATACCTCGAGGTACCAGCATGGCTAACGAATGCTAAGATGCTGGGGCGGATGCAACATCCCACATGAGTGTGGGGGGACCTTCCACATGCTCAGCAGCAAATCCAGAAGTGGACCAGAAGTATTTCTGGTCCACTTCTGGATCCACCAGGGAGGGCGCATGGGGGCCCCTGCCCCCCCAGTTGGCATTGGGCCATGGGGGGACCCTAGGTGCCCCCCTAGATCCAGGAGGCACCAGTTGCCAAGATGGCAGGCTGCCGGGGGGGGGGCTGTGTGCTCCCTGGCAGACCCAGAAGTGGATTGGAAGCACTTCTGGTCCACTTCTGGGTCTGCTGCTGAGCACGCTGAGGAGCCCCCCACACTTCTGTGGGACATTCCATGCGACCCAGCATCGTAGCACTCACAAGCCGTTTGCTACCTAGAGGTATGGAGAAAAAACATTGAAACCTGTGTCTGTACCCGAATCACTGAATCTTTCCGAAACTCTCTGAATCGATTTGGAGGGTTCCAATTTGATTTAGAGAGATTAAAGTGTCCTCTGATTCAATTCAGATTCAGAGATTTGGCTACTGACTTGGGCCGAATCTCCACCAAATCAAATCAGGGACCAAAGCTGCCCACAACCGTAATGTTTAGATGTTCCAGTAAAAGCTACTACACAAAATGATACATGTGTAAATTACACAAAGAAAGAACGTCTTTCAAAGAACCATGCATCCAATATCAATAGTTGGCACTTTCAAGCAAAAATGTTTCTTATTTTTCTCAATGGGCCTCAAAAAAACAGTCATTCTGCTGCCCGTCTTTCAGGTTAACAAATCTTGGATCTAACAATATGACATATATATCAAATTCCAGAGCCATTCATGATCTAACTAGAACATGATTAGGTAGCTATGAGGCAAGGAGGGCCCAACTTTTAAAAAGATTTTAAGAGACTAAAACCAATGCAATATATTGCACCAAAAATAAATTCAGATCATTTGCAGAATGTAAAGCATAGGCATAATGATCATCCTTCCCAAAGTACTCTCAAAATATTTCCAGTAGAGGAAAATTTCCACTGATGTAATAATGAAGCCAAAAGGAGAGCAGATTACAACACAGCTTGCTCAATGTGACAATGGTCTGGATTGATTGAATCTACATTCAGAACAAAAAAGCATGATAGGAACAGGTGCACCCTTATTTGGTTCTTACAGTTCTTTAATTATTTATTTTATTCCATTGTATTTAGAAGGTGCTAGTATAGAATACCTAGTATTTTTACTAGGTCTCTCACAAAGGCTTATAATGCGTTTCTTATAGGAACACTGTGTATGTTGGGGGAAAAATCATTATAAAAATATACACAACAAGGCCAGGTACAAACATGATACTTTTTCTGGTTTAGGGGGGCAGAAACAGGTCTATAGCGGTAACAAAAGTCAAGTTCTTAGCACATAGACAGGTTTCAAAATGGCAGACCCCAGTATAAGATAGACTTGGATATATGTAGTATCAGACTTACTTGATCTTGGTGGGACTGGTGTATTGAATGTCACTGCCAGGTTCACTGCTGAATCAAGGTAGGTCACTGCCCACCAGTATCCCAGGGGACTTTGCGGAACCTCCTAACCACCCCCCATTTTGATGAGCTGTGTCTCATTTCTCCATGAAGCACCTAATTGGCTTGAGCCCTGAGCTTTCTGTCTGACAGCCTGGCAAGACAGAGGCACGAGGGAAGAGAGGGGCTCATGACCTTCTGGGAGGAAGTGGTGCCAGAGGCACACCCCACATTCCCAGCCCAGTTTGGCAGGGTACAGAGTGTCCCTCCCATCCCGTCTGAGCCCCAGTACCCTGCATTACAGCAGCTCTGAGAAAGGCATGGCAGCCCCCCTGTAACAGGGCAGGGTCCTGTTACTATGGGTGTGGGAAATCTGAATAGCCCCACAACCTGGAAGCACACCCACCCCAGACCTGGAAGGACTCACCAAAGGTTGAGGATCCAGGTCTGGGGAAGCAGTGAGTCTCCCAGCAAGGGAGCTGACACAGATGCAGTGAATGAGGAAGAGTCACCCACGTGGGCCAGCAGAGGGAAGAATAAAAAAATGTTGAAAGCAGCCTCAAGGGGGCTACACCTGGCAGGGAGCAGGGTGCCTGGAGCCTGGGGTGACCAGGGCTTAAGCAGCCACTGGGAGGGATCAAAAGGAGGGCTCCTGTTTGTTTGTTTGTTTGCACAAGCCTGCAGGCTCTCCAAAGCCTCTGAAAGTTAAGAGGTGACCAGAAGGTGAAATCTGGGAAGAACTTTTGGAAGACAGCTAAGTGACAGTTTATTTTTTTTAACTTTCTTTGCTCATTTTGCATTTCTGACAACTCCTGTGTGGCCTCTACTAGCCCTGCTTCAGCAGCGGCGAGGGCTCTGAATACTGGGTCTTTAGCCAAAGCCAGCAGCAAAAGTAAAAATGGTCAGCTCTACTGACATGACCAAACATGCCTGGCTGTGATCTGCCCAGAATCTTCCCATAGCACCTTACACCCTTGCCTCCCTGGGAACTGAAGCTCCTCATTTGCACAGTATGCATCTTCAGCCAGGAACCTGGTGCTGGCTCTGGATGAGAAAATCCTGTGAGCCCTTCCTGAAACTGCACATGGTTCAGGGGGTCAAGACAGGGGAGGGACACTGTGCCCTGCTGACCTGGGCTGGGAATGTGGGATGCACTACTGGTACTGCCTCCCCCAAGCAGCTGATGAGCCCTGCTCCCCTGCAGCCTCCATCCTATCTGTAGTGGATCTTAAATTGGACAAAGCTCATGGTCTCCCATGCCACTGAGTGGAGCGAGCATGCCTCCTGCTGCTGGCTGCCTACAGCTGCCAACCACCTGAGCTGGGCTCAGCTGCCCTCAGTAATATCTGGCATGCTGAGAGGTGTGCAAGAGTATAGGCATTTGCCTGCTTCCCCCAATAGAGAGTGAATGTGAGATAACTGTTTCAAACTCTGCAGCTTAGAGAAACCTGTGTAGATTGGATTGATTCTGCCTTGGGCTTTTTGATTGTCTCTACTTAACTTTTTACACTATTAAGGCTGTGTCGCTGCACTGTAACTATAACTATAAACTCTGCAAAATCAAAATGGGAAATTAGGCTATATAGACTCATATATAGGAGGGGGAGGGGATAGTGCCAGAGGATTCTGGTGGCCATAGCAATTGTTATCAACTGAAAATAAGCAATATGCAGGTAGAAACAAATGGACAGGCTTTTTCTTGTGAATGCATATCCCCCAACAGCCACAGAGAGATTAGAAAGCCACAACAGACTGCTACATTTCCTTTTGTTATCTACATTTTACCCAAGTCCATTATTGCTAATTTATGGATGACTTGAAGTCTAAATGTTTCTGTGCCATTGTATAACAAGAATGAAAGTATTTTCCATACAACTATGCAATAAATTGAAAATTACATAAACAAAGTTGAAGGCCCTATCTTTTTCAAAACAGAAATGAACACATTACAAACTAGCACTAGAGTCACCTGAAATACAGCATTCACTGTGCCTTGCATGAAACATCTGATAAGAAATCAACCACCCTTTTTTTGCAATATATTCTGAAATGATATGATTCCAAGATAAAGAAAGCAGTCAATTAAAAAGTACACTGGACTTAACATACCTCATAAAATAGATATGATCCTGCATCAATAATCTTAGGTCTGATTGTGTTTGAATTTTGGTAAAACTGAGAGCAGAAGCCAAACTTAATGACTGGCTCATAACAATATAGAAAGCTGAACAAAAAACCTGCATCCAACAAAAACTCTGGGAAAATAGAAGTACAAGACATTTGAACTTTGCTTGTCTCTACTAAAAAAGAAAGCAGTATAAAAGCTACTGTTGATGTGTAGTAACTATAGCTACTATAAATGCACTGCAAACTTTACATATGCTATTGTAAACTGGAATGGCAAAATGAGTAGTAGTGTCAAAAGGAAGCAATTTAACCTATGTAGAGAAAGAAAAAAATGCCTGGAAACAGCAAAAACAGTTAGTAAAAGTATATAATTAAGCTAAAGGCATGCATTATATTATGTAAACTTACTGGAGTTTTAGAATGGCTTTTAGAAAAATTCAAATTAAGGTGTTAAGTAAACTCACAGCATTCTTGCTTTTTCCAAATGGGGGGG
>NW_017729032.1:227587268-227594359 GCF_001723915.1 Gavialis gangeticus
TGAAATTGTAACTTGGGTTGGCGGGAAGGGGGGGGGGATCAGCAGCAACCATCAAAAGAAGTTCTGCATAAACTGGATAAGGAAATTATGTAGAGAAGCAAATCCTTGTCTGAAAACTGTCTCCATATATTTGAATATCCCCATTAGGCTTAATGTCTCAGACACCGTGAGAGGAGTACAGACTAATACATCATTTGTCACATCCAGAAGGTAATTCAATTAATGATTTCATAGATCCAGCCCTAGTGTATGTTCAGAGTCATATGCAAAATTGGATATGGCAAATTACCTGATTCAGCACATGTGCCCAGGGACCTATAATGGCCAATTCATGTTTATACTTACAACGAGAAGACCAAAGATTTTCATATATTTGGCTATTCCTTCCCCCCCTTGAAATAAATAGATCTGTACAGTATTAAAGTAAAGTGTGTGTGTGTCCCTCCCCCCTTGAAATAAATAAATCTGTACAGTATTAAAGTGTGTGTGTGTGTGTGTGTGTGTGTGTGAGAGATAGAGATTTAGCCTGGGCTTTATGCTCAAACAGCTGCAGGCTGGGAGTCCTAAACTTACCTAGAGGGAGCCTCTTTCCAATAGATCTTAAGAGGTCTACATGCACAGGAAGGCACCTGCTCACAGTATTAGACAGCCTGCTTCTTCTAACAAGGCTTTAGCTCTACTCTTCCCCAAACAAGGGACCTTACAAGGTCATCAAAAGGGGAAAAGATACATTTCATTGGAGGTAATAACTTATGACTGAGTGTAGGCATTTGGGAGAGCTAGGGGGAGGTTAGATTGCATTAAAAATGGATACCTAATCTACTTCAGGACAGAGGGGCTATCAGGGGGTGGTTGGAGGATGTGACAAGTAGGTTTGGGGATATTGGGGGTGTGCAGGGGGCTCAGGGGGAGCAGGATCCACAAAGGGATGGGGGGGCAGGCAGGATCTACAGGAGGAATGGGGACAGGTGCAATCTGTGGGAGAGATCAGGTGGGCAAGAGTGATCCACAGGGTGATGGGGATGCAGGAGATGTCGGTCCTCCCAGCCCCCTGCAGACAGGACCTGCAGGAGTGATGGTGGGGTGGTGCGAGTCAGGTGCAATCTGCAGGAGGGATTGGAGGGAAGGTGGCATCTGCAGGAGGGAGTGGGGGCAAGCAGCATCTATGGGAGGGATTGGGGAAGTCTTGGGGGCAAGCAGAGTCCACAGGAGTGATCAGTGGTGCAGGCAGGAACTGTGTGGAGCTGGGGTCCAGAAGGGTTTTGCTGGATCGGGGGGGAGGGTATGGGTGTGTGGGAGGGTGTCAGTGTGTGTGGGTATGGTGGGAGTGGGGGGTATGGGAGTGTGTGTGTGGGCTGTGGAATTACAGTGCGGGGTGGGAGTGTGTGTGAGAGCTGTAGGAAACTGTGGGTGTGTGTTTGGGGGTATGGTGCAGGTGGGGTGTATGGGAGGGTGTGGGTGTATATGTATGGGGGTGGAAAAGAGGGTCCTCAGCATCTCTGGAGTGAGCGAGTCCCTGAAGGTGCATGTGAACCTATGAATCTACGTGGTGGCATCAAGCGGGGCTAGCCCTGACCAGCCCCATAGCAAATAGCTCCCCATGCTCCCACCCCAGTCCCCAGCCACAGGTGGCAGTAGCACCCGGACCAATAACACTCTCGTCTGAGTCCCCATGCAGGGCCAGCCTAACTGGCCCCATTACATGCAGCTCCCATGCTCCTCCGTTTCTCAAAGACACACAAACACACAAAAGTGATCACAAGATGAACAAGGGCTGGGGGGTCACAGAACGAGATGCTTCATGATAACCACCTACATGAAAAATGCTAACCTTCAGGAAATGAAGGCAAACCTATAACATTTCCCCCCTCATCAGAGTGGGTTAGTTTTCACTTAAAATTCAGTAAGAGTATGGACTGCTGACAGAGTGCTCCCTACCCTTGTTTACCTTATAATACTTTCTTTTTATGTCTGTAACCCTGTGAGGGGGAGGAAACCTTTACATAACTGTGTCGTTTTTCTGTTAAACCCCTAGTATCAAGAACAGGTACTAGAACATTAGTAGTCATAGAAATAGGCTGGCTCTGACCAAAAGTTCTGGCTACAGGAATATGTTGGTGGTTCTTTTCATCTCTGGGAATGGTGGATCACAAATGCCTTTTATATGATTTGTCAATCAGAAATAGATAAAATACATACTTTTCTGTGGTCTCTGTGTGGCCTTAAGGAAGAGTACACTTTATTTAATCACTGATTAATTAAAAACAAGAGCTTTTAAGTTTTGTGGTGTTATCTGGCTTGGAAAGATAAAGCAGTCTCAAATATCTGTGTTGCTGTTGTATTGGAGTTAATAATCTTTTTCTTCGTTAACATCTCATTAGGCCTATTTTTTTTTTTTATTTAGGTAGAAATTCATGGAGGGTTTCTGTCTGAGGTGCTTGGGAGGAGAATAGGGTGCTGGAAAAGATGAAGAGTTGACAAAGAATTCAAATATCTAAGGTATTTATAAATCTGGGTTATTTTGAAAGTTCCATTAAAATATTCTAGATGTTTCTATGATATATAATCTTGCTACCCCACTTTGTCCTCCCACACCACGTCCTGCAGCTGGGCTGTGGAGGTGGCTCAGCTGGGCTGCAGCCCTATGCCCACTGTAGGCATACAAATTTAGGGGGGCTTATGGCCCCCATGTCCCCCTGATGCGCCACCTGTGCCCCCCGCCCCACAGACTTACTTTGGGGGTACTGCAGGAGCTGCTCTCCCTGCTGCCTGGCTGTCACATGCATGTGTGCTTGCACACATGCATATGGAACCCCCCCACCTGATTGCCCTCTTGTTCTCCGCCAAGCCAGCCCTTGGAAAATTTGTTCATGAGCCTTTCATATATTTGTGCGACCCACTTTTGGCATGTGACCCACACATTGAGAAACACTGGCTTAAAGAACTTTTTAAGGATATGAGAGCAACTGGGTTCAAGTATAACAACTCTGCCTTCACTTACAAGAAGTCCTAGTAATGAAGAAATGCTATGTGGGATCAGTCCTCTGGCCAGAAGATCTCTCTCTCACGTAGACCTTGTACTGCCATGGTAGAAGGATTTGAAGCTAAGCGTCTCTCAGTTGTAACTGGTGATGTTTCAGGATGTTAGTTTGGCTAGCTGCCTTATTCAGACTGCAAGGTGTGAAATTGTGTGACAAGACCTAGTGCAGATACCCGTCATTCCTGGGGTAATGAATATACAGCATACAGTATATAGGATTTCCAAATATACAGTACACCCAGCTCCCAATAGCTTAGATAAATCTAAAAATGATAAAAAAAAAAAGTAAAATACCATCATGATAAGCATGGTCTTGACAGCGGAACATAGCAAGAGAGATTCTTTTGGATCTGAGGTTTGTAATCTGAATGAGAAGGCAAGCACAATGGGAAATAAGGCTTTTTTTTATTATTAAGTTTCAAAGATTTTTTTTTAACTGAGTATTCTTATTACTTCTTTTAACTGCCCTTTACTGCAGGAAATACAGGAGGCCTTAGAAGCTAATATTTAAAAGCAAGGTTAAATGAGCTAAATTCTCTTCCTCAGTTATACCCAGAAACCCCAATAGGTAAATTGCCTTGTACATATAAAATAAAGGACAATAATTGGTCCAGTATTTTAGCATGATTTTGTCCCAGAGATTATATATGAGGGGATATCTAACTAGTACTTCTTTTACATAGTTGGGATTTTCTCAACTGTATTACATTTTAGTTTGTTTTAAACTTAACAATGACCCATTTCAAGGTATGCCTAAATATCTCCATTTTTTCTTAAGGATGGAATATATACACACACACACTTTTTTTTTTTTTTTTTTTTAACTTGGCATATTTATGCCACTGATTGTTGTCCCTGGGGAACACCCCTGAACATACACTTTGTAGCATGTCAAATTGCCCTAGGTGGGGTAGGGGAGGCATGTGTGTGTGACGTGCGCGCGCGCGCGCACACACACACACACACACACACGTGGGCACACACAACTGAGTTAATTTAACATCAATTATTGATAAATTCCTAGCGAACTCAGTCACTTGTGTTAAATTTATGACTTCCATATTATCAAAATCCCAACATTTAAAAAATTCTACCCAGGTCAGCTGCATACATTTTAATACTACAATAAAATAAGCTATATTTTCTCTAAATGTCCATATGCATAGGCATTTGGAGAAAATATAGGAATAGTTAAAGTTACATAGAAAATTGATTGAAACATTCTTAATACTTTTTTGAGGTGTAGGGAGAGGAGGGGGGACTATTTAAATTGAAGCCATAATTCAAGTCTTGTTCTTTTGTTCTAATGTACTGATAATTATATTGGTATTAAGAAAGAATTATCAGAATTTTTATATTTTGCTTATTACAGGTAAAACAGACCCATAAAAAAATATTTCCCAAACAAATGTAGATAAAACATTTGCTTAGAGGCTACAGAATACGAGATTAGTATACTACTAAGCAGAGCTGCTGAGGCAAATAAACTTGTTGACAAAACAAGTAAATTTAATCTGAAGGAAAACAGAATAGCAACTAAAAACAAGCTTCACTAAGATTAATGGGTTTTATTTATCTTCCAAAATTACATTCTTCTCGTTAGAAAAAAATCTGTCAACATGTTATTAAAAAGCGACTTTAAAATGACATTACGCTTGGGAGAAAGAGCTAGCAAAATCATACAGAACTACAAATAAACTCAGATCCCTATTTTGGTTTTATTATTTAATGCATTTATTGGAGAGTATACTATAGAGCTCATCATAAGGAATTTAGGTTTTCTGACTCCCACTAATATCTGGCCTACATGTCAGAATACCTTTGGGAGCCAGAAGAAAGATTTTTGTATTATTATTATTACTAGTACAGATGTGGTAATTGAAAAATTAAGAGGTTAAGCTTCTTGCCCAACTTCTGTGGAAGAATTATGTAAAGAAAACAGGCTTCTCAATTTTTAGTTTAGCTCTTCATTCTAAAGACCTTGCTGCAGAAATCTTGAAAGTAGTGCTTTTGGGATGGTATATAATGGATCTTTTCCTTTGTTCATGCACTTGAAACTCATATAACCATTGGTTTGTAGGACTGGACCTGATACTTGCTGCTATTTTTGTATGCTGTGGACAAGGTTAAAAGGCAACCTAACAAATCATATTAACAGGACATTATGGCAAGAGCTTCTGTGAACAGTAATGGAACTTGAACTATACGGTGCTTATTCATGAGTAACAGGTAAAAACAGTAGTAATTGGAACACCATATGAAGATAAACATGCTAATTCATTTGTGCTTATATTACGTCTTGGTTGTTGCTATAATCTGCATTTATTTTATATGAGTTCTCTAATTAGACATCACTTGTTGTTCCATATTTTCAACTTGCCTTGAAATACAGCAATTCCTTTGAAATGCTATGAAATAAAATGGCATGGATTCAAGGCATTTGCATAAGCTGCAATACAATACAGTTCTTTAACATAAGACAAATGTAAAAGGTCTAAAAGCTAATCTACTCAGAAGAGTTTTAACACTCTTACATTAATGAGGTTGACTTCAAACGTGTAGGCAAAAATGGCTATTGCCAATAAGCGATAATGAAAGAATATGGGGGTGTATTATAATATGCAAACATTCTTTGTAGACAAATTTTGACATGGGTTCACTTCAAATACTATTTATTTGTATCTTTTGTAGCACTGAACGCTTAACTGACAAGTGCAACAAACTGTTCAGTGTTGATGTTTAATATAATTTGGAGGAAAATCATTTCCCTTTGTTACAAAATAGCATAATGGTTTAATGATTTTATTTTTCATAGAATAAAATTTCCTGTGAAAGCATGACTTGAATTCACATACTTGAACTCATTATTGTATATTAATACATTGCATTCAGCACCTTCAATGTTAAAGCTTATGGCTACATCCCCAAGAGTGGGAACATGTGCTTTGCAGCACCTCAGAGGCTTCTGACATGACCCAAATGCACATGGTGCACATAAATAGACTCTCCATGCTGAATATTTGTAGCATGGAGGCAAAATAAGATACAGGGAAATCTCAGTACCTAAAAAAATGCACAGAGAAAAAAGGCAGCATGGCACACGTGGCAGCAGCATACGCCACCCAAAACAGGAGCCTGGCTGCCAGCCAGTTTCCACACACCCAGATTCCTGCTGCTGTAGCCCCGGGAGGCCCCCACAGCTCCCCAGGGCCAACTTAGATGATGGTCCAAGCCTCCCTTATCCCACCCAGGGCAATCTGCTGTGCACCAGAGCACATGTTCAGGGGTGTTCCTTGGGAACAACAAGCAGTGGAACAAATATGCTATGTTAAAAATAAAAGTTGCATATGATGGCCCTAAAATGCATATGGTGAATAACCAGGCTGCTGAAAAGTTGTCAGTAAGCCACCTATCCAATACAATGAGGATAGAGAAGGGTTCAACTGCATGAAGAAACTATGGTGTAAATGTGTCAAAGGATACGGACAAAATTCTTGTTAAAATCTATCATTTCACTGAGGCCAACTTGCCTGCACAGAGCTAGTGAAGATGATAAGCATAAGGGAAAGGAAGTAGCTGTCTGTTCAAAATATTTCAGTTACATTTTATCTAATTCATAAGGACAATAAATTAGTGTGCCAATTATTTTTAAATACTCATTTCAAGAAATTATACTTTCATTGTTGTTTTTCCCTCCATTTACAGTTACATCTGCATACCTAATTTCATTAGGTCCTTTTGGAAAAGCAATTTAAAAAAAAATCTATTCCTAATGTTTTCTATATTTTTATGGTGCTTTCCATAGAGTATTTTAGTTTATTTGAAACATCAGCCCCAAGAGACACTCTTTGGATATAGAATATATGATATTCTATACAGAATTGAAGTTACAGTCTATTAATGGATTTTTTCCTGATTTTATTTGGTCTTCCAGAACCTACATATATACAGCTTCCATATATATGGCTTTTATTTGATCTTCTATAACCTGTATGTATGGATGTATACATGCATGTATGCTGTCTACACACACACACACACACACACACAC
>NW_017729032.1:227594595-227602988 GCF_001723915.1 Gavialis gangeticus
AATGTCTTGACACATTAAAGCCAAACACACACATTAACCAGCATTTTTTTTCTAAATTTACATTCTTCCGAACATGCTTGAAGTACTTCAGTATACTGATAACACTTGCCGGAAGCAATGGGTATGTACCAGCTCTGGGCTACTAAATCATGGATGCCCAGCATGCATTTGCCTCATATAAATCACAAAAGCATTGCCATGCTCAAAATACAATCTGGAATGAATCTCACCGTAGCAGGTGCACACAAACAAGCAAGATATGCAACTGAAAACATGAGAACCAAGCTGGTTATGCCATGAATGGTAAGTGCCAGTGTCCTGGCTCCTGATTTTTCGGTTTCCTTTCTAGATGGCAATAAAGAGCACAATCATTTACAATCCCACATAACATCTGACTGAGCTGGTATGGGACTAATAAGGACCCATGACCTTCTGTAGTCATGAATTGATTTGAGCGTGAACACAAAGGCATTGTACATATCCTCTGAAGCTTGGAAGGTGCAGGAAGTCTTGTGACTTGGGAAACTTAGGCCCTAATACTTCTTTTGAGTTCAAGGCACTAAGTTTTGGGCCACTCATATCTTTGTCAACACCCCTCCTTTCTACTTCAAACCCTTAAAGACACCACAGTCACAGAGTTCCTTCTCAGGGCTACTCTATAGTACAAGAGTTTTGTTAACAAACCTCAGTTCTGCCAGCAATATGCTGAGGCCAGGTACAAACAGTACACTTCTACTGGTATAAGTGATCAGAAACTGGTATCCATAACAGAACAAAAGTTGAGCAAACATAGACTGGTTTAAAAATAGTGGAATCCAGTCTATGATTTCCCACCCCCCTTCCACCCCCCCAACCAAAGGGTGACTATGTGTTCTGTTTGCTACCAATCTAAACTACGCTGCTTACAGAAAACAGCATCACTTACATCAGTTTGGCTTTTTGAAGGTCTGGTCTTAGAGACACTCTGTTCAAATAACTCTTATTTTTACTAGCAGTGTTAAACCACTGCCAACCTGGGTAAAGCATCTGTTGCCTCCTGGCCTAGGGGGCACAGAAACACTCATTCACTTCCATTTGGCTGCCCTAATTCTTTCATAGCCACCAGTAGCTTCTCAGAACACTGTCTACTGTCCAGTTGTACAGACCTACCAGGAGTTTTTAGGTGGCTTGACTGTGACACCTGCTGTCTGCTGCCACTGTTCTGCTGGCAAACAGAGACCGGTATAGACAGAGCCTTAGTCAGAGCTTCCTCTCAACTTCAGAGCTATCTTTAGACAGCCCAGGTCTTCCTTTTATCTTTCTGTTGTACATGTTCCTACCTCCTTGTTGGTTAGATGGGAGACCTTAATTGTCACAGGGTTTTGGTTTTCCCAGTTCTCCTACAAACTTTCCCTGCTGCATCTAGATACTCTGTCCTAATAAACATTTGAAAGCATAAGACGTTTTCCCCAGATTCATCTAGTAGGCAGGGAAGGCTACATCCCTTCTAGGGACTGCACCATATCACTACAGGATTTTGGGGGGGGCAGGGGTCGCAGGAGGTTAGTAGTTTCACATCTAATCCATTAGTTTACGTGTCCATGGCCCAGGGCTAGTTGTTCTATGATAGTATTAAACCTAGTCATGTATTTTGCTTTGGGAATTGCTGGTACTACCAAGAGTAACCTTGATAGAGAAAAAGGCTAAGCAGAGAAACCCCTTGCACTCACACTAACAGTTTAAGTCTCTGACAGGGGTCATTGAGACTAAAAAGCCCTGTGACACTTTGCAGCTGTGAATCTCCATTATTTCACTTTGGATGTAATATCCTGTAAAAATACGAGAGGAACATGCTCTCCAACTATACGAAATACCCATGTAAGTGAAAAAAATAACATGAGGAAAACCACTATAATTATTACTTTATGGAAATGCATTAGGCATAGTCATTCACGCTTAGTTAAGAACTACATAATGAGAATAATTCTGCACTTTGGTTTAAAGAAAAAGATATGACAACACTTAAATTTATTGTTTAATGCTATAAAAACAAAGGTAACACAAACTCTGGAAGAGGAAGAATTTGTGCGTGGGTTGTTTCTGATGCTTGTGACAAAAAGGTGATGTATGTACACAATAGTGAAAGTGTCCTTTGGTTTTTGGAACAAATTATTTTATTCTGTAAAATTATTTTATTACAGAAGTTTTATAAAGGAAAATACTATAGATATATTTCTAGAGTGACATTGGAATAAGCCCTTCTCAGTCCTAGGTCATCAACTTAAATAAAGCTAATGCCTGAAGTCATTACCATTGCCATTTGCTTTTTGATCTGTGCAGAATAAGCTTTACTGAAAAAGGAAATCTGAACAGGATGGGAATGAGGGGAATTCCTATCCCCTTGTCATTGGAGTGTTCCATTTATGACTATATCTCACTGCTTAGGTAACATGGAGATGTTTACATGCCTGAGACTCAGAGAATAACCATTCTGGAAAAAAAATTGTGGACTAGTCTCGCAGCACTTCTTAAATACTATAGAGTCCAATTTAAAGTTTGAAACCTTATAAAAATGATAAACTCTCTAATTTTGCAAATTGATTCAGGTTCAATCTTATTATTCTGTGTCAGGTCAAATCAACAACTCATGTATTAAATATTTAAAAGTTGTCATGTTAAATTTATGATGTGCTAATATATTATGTGTCCTAAACTGCTGTTGGCTTGAAAAACATTTCAGTTTTTAACTGGATAAAGTTTCCTACCATATCAAATTAATTTGGATAGTTAAACACATCTAGGTTTAACACTAAATGCCATTACATTTTCACTTTCAATATTTTTATTAGCTCTATATGCGTTTACTAGTGAATCTACCAGACTCTTACTACTAAAGGAGAAGCAGAACTGAATTATAATTCAGCTCAAGGCATCAGATAAAACGTCAAAAATCTCTGACAGAGGCCATTGACTGAAGATTTTCACTGAATTAAAAACTAGAGACATTGCTATTACATCCTTTCATATTAATTACATTTTGCTAATGTGCTCTTAAGGTTCTGTTGGTTGGGCTCCATATAAGATGCTCCTGCAAACTCTTTCATAAATGTTTTCTGGATGCCGCAAAAGTAAAACTGTTTGCAACAAAGTTCAGCAATTTTGCAAATGTAGTCAAACAATATAGTTCATGTCACACTAGGATTTTTTAAAGAAATACATTTTACCCCAATAATCAACATAATGATTCTAAGTGAATATGTAAAAAAATGAAGAAACTAGATATAATATGCTCCTGATAAAAATATGCTTTAGGTAATTATGTCTCCAAATGCTAACAGTATTTCAGAAAGTTTAAAAGTTTCTGAAATAAATTTTTGGTCATATATAACTATGCTAAACCTTTTAACAAGATCTATATACAGGAGTTGGCATGGCTTTCTCCTCCATCCAGTCAGAAGTTACTGTGCCAATTCTTCAATTTGCATTTTCCATATTTTTCCTTGACACCAATTTCCTATTTTTAAGTACACTGGTTTTCCTGTCAAAAAGACCAACCATACAATCTAGCATCAGGCCACCATCAGAAATGCATTTGCAATCATCCAACTGGAATTCTGAAAAAAATTGAGAAAATTATCCAGGTGCCCATCTGTGAGGGACAAGCAGGGGATTGTATATTTAGGGGCAACCAACACGGGTTCATTAGAGGTAGGTCCTGTTACACCAACCTGGTGGCCTTCTATGACCAGGTCACAAAATCCTCAGACGCAGGTGTCACGGTGGATGTAGTCTTTCTGGACTTTGGGGTGAGAGACAGTGTCAAAGGCCTTCCTATTCTCGTTAAAAAATTAGGAGATTGTGGTGTCAATGCCTACACAGTCAGATGGGTCACCTGGATGTTGGCTGGAGGGCCGCTCCCAGACAGTGGTGGTGGATGGGTCATTTATGATCTGGAGGGATGTGGGCAGTGGGGTCCTCCAGGACTTGGCCCTCAGGCCCGCACTGTTCAACATCTTCATCGGCGACATGGATGAGGGGGTGAAAAGCACCTTGTTCAAATTCACGGATGACACTAAGATTTGGGGAGAAGTGGGCACACTAGAAGGGACAGGCTGCAATTGGATCCGGACAGGTTCCGGGGGAGCGGATGAGAATAAGATGGGATTCAGTACTGACAAGTGCAGAGTACTGCACCTAGGTAGAAAGAACCAGCACCATACCTACAGGCTGGTGAACTTCCCTCTCGTCAGCACAGAGGCAGAAAAGGATCTTGGAGTCATTATAGACTCCAAGATGAACATGGACCGCCATTGTGGGGATGCAGTCAGGAAGGCTAATTACATCTTGCAGATGCATCACGAGCAGGTCCATGGAGGTGGTCCTTCCCCTCTATGTGACACTGGTTAGGCCGCAGTTGGAGTACTGTGTCCAGTTCTGGGCGCCACACTTCAGGAGGGACGAAGACAAGAAATCAAGAGGGTCCAGAGGAGGGTCACTCACATGATCAGGGGTCAGCAGGGCAGGCCCTACAAGGAGAGGCTATGGGACCTGAACCTGTTGAGCCTCCACAAGAGAAGGCTGAGAGGGGATCTGGTGGCCATCTATAAACTGGCCAAGGGAGACCAGCAGGCAATGGAAGAGTCCTTGTTCCCCCGAGCACTACTGAGAGGAACAAGGAATAACAGCCATAAGTTGACTGAGAATAGATTCAGGCTAGATATCAGGAAGCACTACTTCACAGTCAGGGTGGCTAGGATCTGGAACCAACTTCCAAGGGATGTGGTGCTCACTCCTACCCTGGGGGTCTTCAAAAGGAGGCTAGATAGACACTTTGCCAGGGTTGTTTGACCCCACCATTCTTTCCTGCCCATGGCAAGGGGTTGGAATTGATGCTCAGGTCCCTTCTGACCCTACCAACCATGAAACTATAAAAAGTTATAGTTTTATTACCCACCTTCTGTTTCTCCCCCCAGTACATCTGACCCAGTGCCTAACTGAAGTCACGGAAAGATGTCCATTAACTTCAGTGGCTTTACATGAGTTGCAGTTTTAAAAAAGAACAAGTCTCATATAAAGATAAGTAAACCTTACTAGTATTACCTTTCAAGTTTAGATATTTATTGAAACCCTTGGAACACTCTTCTCCTTCTTCCATATTTTGCCCCACCCTTTTTTAAACAATTTATGGGTTTTCACACTTGTCCCTCTACAACTCCTATACATTTCATTATTTCGAGATCCTCAGTCCCTAACTGTCGCTCTCAAGGTCTGTTCTAAATATGGAGGAACTTGTAAAACCCGAAGAAAAATAGTGAAAAATGTTTTAGTTTTCTGAACTCTATGCTAAACTTGAAGCCTCTTCTGCCTTTCACGCTGGAATTTAGTTACCATGATCAGTTTGTACAGAATTGGAGACTTCCAATGTAAATCTGCATATCCTCCACTGCACTTACTTGGAACACACTAGCTTTGAATAAAGCAGATTGTCCCACAAATAATACATGACTTCAAGTTATCACAAAGGCATAAGATTTTTTGAGGAAAAGTGGGAAAAGGAAATAGGGAACATTCTAGCCTTTTTTTTTTTAAATAAGGTTCAGACCTTTTTTTTCACCCACAGGTAGCCTCCACTGGCCAGAATGTCTTGCAGAGAGGGATGCCATCAAAACATAGTCACAGAAGGAAACATGGACTGGACAAAAATCAATGTCTTTAACTGTATTCAAAAGAGGCAGGATTCGCACAGTGTGGTCAGAAATATTAACTTTGGGCAGCCACTCTCTCTCAGGGTGAAGTTACACATTACACTTAGGTTGTACTAACTATACTTAAAACCAGAATGTCTGCACATTAAAGTTAATTAATTCAGGCTAAGTGCTCTCTGAGCATATCAAAGTTATGCCACTTCAAGTGTGGGTTAACCCTGGCCTATGCTAACAAGCTCATGTTAAGGTAATGTCGGTCTGCTCCACAGATATAAAAGAGTAATTTGCAGTCTTCCAGCATCCAGGGATGCAGTGCAGTTCTCCCTATCCCTCATAACAGGAATAGACCCTAGATGTCCTGGCTCCTACCCCTACCTCTGCCCCTGCTCTCTAGGCCCCTAGTGACAAGTGCAGGAGCAGTGCAGGCAAAAAAACAAAACAAAACAAACAACAAAAGGTATTAACCTTTCATGTGCAACTGTTCACAGCGTGTTCCAACTTCAACACTACACAGCATTCCACAGATTTAGTATGGCCTAAGTGTAATTTGTAACTTCACCCTTATAATATGCAAGGTTAAACATGGATTACTAATAAAATGTGATCTTCCATTAAGAATGTACTTTTTTTCTTTTAAAACAAATTTAAAGAGAAAATAAAATATTAGAACTTACATTCAATATCAAGGTACATGCTCTTTTGGTGCCCACCAATTCTACTTGCAGCTTCACAGTCATATCTCCCTGAATCTGACAACTTCACATCTTTAATATGCAGTGACGATTTTCCATGCTGCCCTTTGACTTCTATACGGCCATCTGGGCTCTGTTTACATTGATTCAGAAAAAAAAGGTTTTTCTTTATATATTTGTTTATATATTAAACATCATTGATAATTATGACTAAATGTAAAGAATTTGCTGTGAAAGCATCTAATCACTTATAGTGAAATTAATGTTAATCACTAAGCGATTTTAAAATGTGTCAAAAGATAAGATTTTAAATATATATAGATCTATATAGCTATCTGCCCACCTATCTATCTTTCTTTGTATATATCTCTAAAGAAGTGATATCCCAATTCAAGATTCTATAGTCAAGGCAATAAGTACATGCTTAAAGGAACACCAAGAAATGAAGCCACACAATTAACAATTCTAAGATTGACATAACTGAATAGCAACTAAGGAATCTGTTTATGATCTCAGTCACATTGATGGAAATAAGGAGTAACTCCTAAGTAGTTAGTGGAATGGTGGTATACAGTCATATCAAATTTGATTCCAGACTCCCTCCCCAACCTTTAAAGAGAGTCAGTGAAAAACTGAAAGAGGAAATAAAAAAACAGAACCCCAAATATCTTCCTTTGTATTTTTCTGCTAACACCACCAATGAACAAATCATCCCAAAATATTTTTGGTACTATGGGCTTTTACTGATGATGGTTATGACAACATAGAAGGAGATGGTCAGGGAGGGGTGGTGGTGGTGGGGGGTGTGGGTTGGAGATCCTTGCTGTCTTCTGCTTTTTCAAAAAAGCAAATATTGATTGTCTAACTTGGCAAAAGTGAACAAAATCCTACATCCTTTTATTTCAAAACACATACAGGAAGAAAAATACAATTTGATTTTAGAAACATAATTATATGAAAAAAGGAAGTAAATAACGATTTTTAAACATATTAAATATTTTATGGTGGCAACTGAACCTCTCTTAAGAATCATGTTCTACAAGTATGAGCACAGGCCTTGAAGTTAGGAAGTCTTTGATTCTTATCCTGGTTCAGCAATTTACTGACTTGTGGCTTCTAGGCTCTTGCTTCATTTCCCTGCCCTATTTCTTCTTCAGTAAAATGAGGATAAAGATACTTACCTACCTCTCAGGAGTTGTCAGGATTAATTAGTTACCGCTTGTACAGGATGTTAAATATATAAAAGAACTCTGAGGCCCAGTTCTGTAAATCCTTGTTATTGGGCATATTGTTTTTTTAAGGTAAATGTTCTTGTAGTGGCAGCCAGTGTTTGCAGGATTATACCCTATATCTCTGTATTTTATGCAGAACAATATACCCTATTTTTTATTATTTCTGAATTAGAAGCATAACTGGGGGATGTGTGGGAAAGAGGGCACTGGAGCAGCTGTCTCAGGCACCACCTTTGGAGCAGTGCAAAAATAGTCACCGCTGGAGCAGTGGCTGGATGTACAGCCGTAATATACCCTGTGGCAACCCTGTGCAGTCTCATGCATTGCAGCTGGCCTGGGCACAAAGCTGCTTGGTTATACCTTTGTGAAACAATACAGAAAATTCACAAGCAAATTGGTTCACAAAACAGTTCACATCAAAGGAAACTAGTAGATATGCACACCAGAATCTTTACGTAAAGAAACCTATGCCTTTGATTTCACATCTGAATACAATAGCGCAGCCCTTATTGACAGCACAGAATGCCACCACAGGAAGACAAATGAAGAGGTTTTCAGTAACAGGCCTAAATCCAGGAGCACCCAAAAGACCCCATACTAGTTAAATCACAAGATCACTTAATTTTCTCTTTTGTCAGTCTTAAATGATGAAAATGTCATCCTCAGTAAATATTTAAACACATGCAGATTAATATCCTTAATTCATCAAGAACATTACTAAAAATTAAAAAGTCAGAATTTCATAGTTTCTAGGGTCGGAAGGGACCTGAGAAGAGCATCTAGTC
>NW_017729032.1:227603493-227610882 GCF_001723915.1 Gavialis gangeticus
GATCGAGGTAAGACTAACTGGCCTATAGTTTCCCGGGTCCTCCTTCCTCCCTTTTTTGAAGATTGGAACCACATTGGCCCTCTTCCAGTCCTCTGGCACCTCTCCAGTGCACCACGAGTGCTCGTAAAGCCGTGCCAGGGGACCTGCAATAACCTCGGCCAGCTCCTTTAGAACTCTAGGGTGGAGATCATCCGGACCGGCTGACTTGAGTATGTCCAGCCCCTTCAGAAGCTCCCTTACTAAGTCCTCGCTAACCCTTGGCCCAGGTGTGCCTCCCCTGGGGCCTGAAGGGGGCCCAGCTGGGAGGTTGCTGTTCTGGTCCCTACTTAGGAAGACGGAGGCAAAGAAATCGTTAATTTATCATCATTGGTGAACAAGCTACTTCCTTTAGAAAGATGCTGAATTCCTGAATAGATTTTTAAAAATAATTTAAGAATTTACTTTAAATTTAAGAATGACTTAATTTTTTTGTAGTATTCGTCTTTGTATTACTATTCTTGGTAATAGAAATCTATTACTTTTGTACTATTCCTCAGTCCATTCCTGGCATCTCATGATGTAAGTTGTTGCCTCGAAAAGTTCATGTCTCTCTGAACCAGTTGGTTTCTATGAACTTTTTAACATGTGTAAGTACTGCTGTAGTGCCAGGTGCTTTGAAAAGTTGTATCTCAGCTCTTGGTGTTTGCAGTTGTATAAGTGGCTATAGCCTAGCACTGTAATCACATGAGACAGCGAGGATCACCAGAGAAGTGTGTAATAAGGTACATGTTTACATTTTAAATGCTGACTTGATATTCTGTGTTTTAGATTAATGCTATCAAATTATTTTGTTAAAAGATACAAATCTTTTTTGGTACAGCTGTCTCCAAACTACTTTAGATTGTCTAAACACTGGTTTGAAAAAGAGAAAGACCAAATTCTGTTCTTAGATCACCTATGAAAAACACACTAGGGGCAGCTGGTTTACATATATGTAAACGGATACCTTCTTATTTGTAATATTCAAATTAAAAACAAAGAAAATGAAACAAACTCCTCTTACAAATGAATGGTCTAAGCAGTAGGGTCACGTGGCTTACAGGCAAGATCTGGAGCACATACATGGCTTCTCATGGGTCAGATGATCCACCTTTGGCAATGGGTAAGTGGTTCTTCATGAGGCAAGAAACCAAGGTGACGACTGCCACCACTTGACTCCTTTTCTCCGGCCACTGATTTTGGTTTCTAATAACAACTCAAAACCCCCAAATTCAGTAGTGAGTAAGGGTGTGCGGCTGTGTAGAGCCTGCATGCTGGCCAGGTTCTTCTTCCTTTGGTTGGGTAGCCAGGAATATGTACTAGAAACAAAGGTCCTAACCCTAACATAACCACAACACATAATACCCTGCCACAGATAAAGCAGGGACACCATGGTGGCCAATGTCTCGAGGCTGCGAAGGTTGTTAAAAATGCTTGAGAGGTTTCCTACTCTGCTACAGCTGGCACTATACCCGATTAGTCTTAAGTGAATGTACATTCAAGCTCCTTCTTTCCGGGAAACAAATTCCAGACATAAATTGCCTAAATGATTAGCATTATATTTTATGGTATGGCAGAACCATTTCCTATTATTGTAAATAGTAGATCTTCCTGCATAGATTTGCAAATACACACACACACACACACACACACACACAGAATATATGATGCTAATTCTATATACTTTTCAGATCCAAGAAAGGAATCTATATAAACATGTCCATGATTCAAAAGAGCAAGGCAAGCAGGCACATGCACACACGTACACACACTTTTCTTCCTTTCTCCCTTGGATCAACAGAAAAGTACATAGGATTAGCATAATCAGAAAAAGCAGTGCAGATGATCCTGCTATCATTACATTAGCATAAAGCTGAAAATGAATTGGCCAAAATGATTGAAAAAATTATTGCTTCAATAAACTTCACCTTTTTCTTCTTGTAAATTGCTAAGAGCAGATTGTGATTAATATTTCTTGATCTATAGTTGCTTTATAAGTAGTTTAATGTGCATGTTCACTGTTAGGAAACCAAAAACCCAAGTTGTTTGCATTGGAATACAGACCCACCCCATAGGATGTTTCTATTTTTTGCTTGAATTAGTGTAACATTTGAAGCAAGACTGAATACTTAGTTGCAAATTCACAATTCCTTTTCTGCAAATATTTTTCCAATATTTGATTTAACTATACTTTATGTTGGCAAATGTTCCTGTTAATCAAATTATGGGTAGCAAAAGCTAAGAAAGCACAAACACAGAACAAGAAAAAGCAAAAATGCAAGCACATATTATAGAAACGCTTTCTAGTATTTGCTCAGCTCTATATAGGGCTCTGACAACAGTTTGAGGCAAACTTCTTAGTCAGGAAGTGACAGAAAAGTAGAAAATGAGACATGTTAGAAAAAGAATACAATGGGATTGTACAAGGACTTTAAAACTACTAGTAGTTCCAGAATTTTATGTAGGAGCCTAAAGAAGTTAACAGGCCCTCACAGGTAAGTAGGTCATGGATGTATACTGATGACAGAACACATGCCGTGGCATTATAGCTCTACTGAAGCATTGTTAGGAAGAGACAACCAAGATAGCACCAAAAAGACAGTTTATTTTTGCAAGAAGCAATGGAAAGGTCTTACTGTGCTGCCAGATGATTGTTTGTTAAAAGGGCAAGCACGACACAAGTTGAGCTTGAAGCAAAAGTAAGATCATGCGTATTATTGTTTTCAACTGCTGAACATGAGATTTCCAAGACACAGAATAACCTTACATTCAGACAGGATAAAAATCTGCCTTCAGTAGTGACCAGCCACAGTGCTTTAATGTAATCCTTGGTCAAACTTTAACCAAGATAGTGTTCACTATCAAGTCATTGTAAAATATGCTTGCTAAAACTGGTTCCACATATTTACCTCCAAGGATGTTCAGTACCTACTGAAATGCATCTATCACCAGGTTTGATATGGGCCCTTAAGATTCTAATAACAACAACAATAACAATAATATAAAATAAAATAAAGTGGGGCATTATCTGCTCTATTGTCCATGAACAGAGATGGATACACCATTATTTTTCAATTACAACAAAGTATAAAAATAAAAAATCAAAGACAAATCAGAGAAGTCTCTGTGGTTCAGTGATAATGAGCTCTAATTCGCACAGCAACTCTCTTATTATGGATCATGAATAATTAGTCAGGTATAAACAATAGTCTTGGTCAAGCCAGTTTCATTCATAAGTATGTAGGACTAGAGTTTGCCTAACAAGACCCAACCAGGAAGTGAGCAGTTAACAGCTGCTTGCATAGATACCACTCCTAAAAAAAGGATTCAGGAATAATTCATTTTTACTAAACAGAGCATTATGAAACCTGGAAACATGATGTAAGTACTAAATCCACTCTTACCCCTGCTTAATGTTTATTAAGTGAATGATATTCAGTTGTCACTGTGGAAAATCACAAATTTAGAAAGCAAAGTATATTTCAATTTGAATGCTAATTATGGAGATTATCATGATGATCAAATCAATGTCATCCCTTCCCTGCCCACATATCCACTTCACCAAAATCATCTTAAAGACAATGGGACTCATTTTGTGGTGTTGGCATTAGTGAAGTTCCAATCATAAACCAGAGGTCTCAGCGTATCCCTAAAACTGCATGTCATACTGCTGACCATGTTTTCAAATCTTGATCCTGGGTACTTATAAAATGTAGTCAAAAAGCAGTGAGACCTAATAACCTGATATGTGAGAGTTCAACTAAGTGATACATCCCAAGAAACCTGAGTGAGAAGCAGAAAATGTATTCAGTGAACTAGAATGTTTAACCTTTCACAATAAGACAGCTTTGGCATTTTGAATATTGATAGCAATCTAATTGCATAAGCTTTATTTACAAAGAGTTAGAGATTAAATATTCAAGGAGCAATAAACTGTCAAGAGAAAAACAAGATTGTTCTTCATAGAAGCTGAAGTGTTATCTAAGTTAATAATGACCTAGACTCATAATAAAAGTGTCTCCAAAGAGAATTCAAGTTGAGAGGTTCCTTAGTTACACACATTACTCACTCCTACTCCCAATTTTACTTCACTCCAAATGAAATGAAAGCAATCCAACTACCCGTAGATTATATATATATTACTGAAAGCATTTTTGTATGTGTTACTTCCTGAGCTTTCCTCATGACTTGCACTATTTCATTTTTTTAAATTTCCCCCTATCTCCTGATTGCCTGCTATGCTTGTCATCAGGGTGCAGCATGAAAACCATCTTTCAAAAGTACCCATGAGAGTACTGGAATTCATGTCAGTCACTGATTCTACATGTTCCAAAAGCAGACGAGGGGTCAGTATTGGAGTACTGGTGATGAGGAAACATTGCTGAAAGTGCAGCAGCCAGGAGGATATCAAAACAGTTTTTAGGTTAAACCTTAAGAAGTATCATGTGCTCTGATACATGTACATGAGGAGGTCAATGGTCATGATTCCACTGTCATTATAGTTTCAAGTGTGTAATTTCACTGTTTTTGTGGGCTGATTTTATACACTAAAATGATTTTATACACTGAACCTGATAGTCTGTGTGTATTATTATTTAATTGTAGCTAAGTGGAAAGTGTGCAACAGGCAGGTATAGGTGATTTGGACTGATCAAGTCTTTCTCT
Organism: Gavialis gangeticus; assembly: GCF_001723915.1. Lineage (NCBI taxonomy): Eukaryota > Metazoa > Chordata > Crocodylia > Gavialidae > Gavialis > Gavialis gangeticus. The sequence goes on from NW_017729032.1 coordinate 227,608,177, forward strand.
GACTCTCACTGTTGGACTGGTGTAGCAAATGAGATAAAGTTGTAAGGCTGCCAAAGTGTGCATTTTGAGTTGGCGGAGAGCTAGAGTGGCAGGTGAAAACAGATGCATTAAGTAGAAACTCATTTGTAGCTACATTTTGATAGCATTACGTGGACCGTGAAAGCACATGTGACAGTGTGTTGACTACCATGTAGCAGAAAAAAAGGAATCCTTTGTGTTACAGGTCGCATATCTCAATTTAAAATCCAAGTTAAAATTCTTCTTTTTGTTCATATATTAGTGTTTAAATCTTGCTTTATATGATCAAAGTGCCATGACTCCCTATAGTCACTCTATTTTAGGTCGATTTTGCTTGTCACTGAATATAATGATTAGGCACTTCTTCCTGACAACTTACACATTCTGTGATATGCTTTTGTGTTTCTCTGGATATGAAAAAAATACCATGTGTCAACCACCAAAATGATGATGGAACACTAGATTAGAATTCCTAGGGGTTTTTTTTCCTAACATGTCCAAGAACATGACTGGCCTGAAAATTCATAAAAACCCCTGTAGAAAATGCAATTTTTCCAGTTTGAGTACCTCCAAAACAGCTGCCACAGACATAGATGGTGGCAAAGTCAAAACAAAAATGTGCCTTGACTTTATGCATCATTCTTCCATAGATGGAAGGATGGGTTGCCTTACTCATATTCTGAGCCTGCATAACAGTGAATTTTCAAGAGGAGACACAATGGTTAAAGTTGAGGAACAGAATCATCTGTGGAGTGCCATGAAACACACCTTTTCCTATATCATCATGGAAATTTTTGTTTTCATTTGTAGTGTTACTGACAACTATCAGAAAGTATAACTTCAAACTGGACACTTGTGAGTCATTCAGATGGAAGTTTCTTAAAAATCAGATTGAAGTAGATCATAACTGCCCATTAAACTTGTCCGTGAAGCAGAAAGAAAAGCAAGCTAGAAGGGAAGACCTGCCACCTGAACTGATGGCACTGGATGAATATAAGAGTTCCAGAATTCTAATAAATATAAGTGACCAACAATTCCTAGTCTGAGAATCTACCTTTGACGATGAGAAAGGGCTGTTATTCACAACAGCCATCAACGTGAAGAAGCTGATGGAAGCTCCCTTCTGGATTATGGATGGTATATTCACAATATTCCTCACACTCTTCAGGTATATGTATTCTATCCATGCACCTGTTGGAAACAGCAGAAAATTCCAGAGTATTGCTACGTGTATATGTCTTAAAGTCCAGTGAATCAGAATAATGCTACAGCAGAGTCTTGGACTTGTTTTTTTTTTTTTTAAATAGAAGTTCTTGGGTATCATCTGCAATTTAAAACTGAAGCTTACTTATTCTAACTTTCAAGGACTTAGTAATCATTGCACTATGCTGCAAAATCCTCAAAGGGGTCAGAGTTGTTTTTTCCCAATGGAAGAAATTTTCAGAGTAAACTTATTAACTCTAAGTCTATGGTGTAATACATAGGAAGCCATGAGAAGCTAGTCTCGAAGTAAAGATATTTTGTTGTTTTGGCTTTCTTTCCATTTGTAGACATAGCATCTAGTTTTAAAGAATTCAAGTAGATATGACAGCTTCTCTGCCAGTTGTCAACAGTACATATATTCAAGGAAATTATACTCTTGGGAGCTTCAGATACTATTTAAGAAATGATAACACTATATGGACTAACCTTTTACTGATTTATGCTGGCACATTCTCATGTCACCGTGGTTGGTAAACAATCAGGTGACATAGTTTCCAACACACCAAAAAACACAAACTAGGACATGAAACAGAAGACTGATCTGCTGTTCTTGGAAGAGCTCATTTTGTTTGCTTGCAATTGTAGAAGAGCATGAAAAAGTAATGATGAAGATAGAGCATGGTGATTGCCCATTCAAAGTTACCTTCAATAAAGGCACAAATCAGAAGGGAGAAATGTTTGATGAGGAATAATGGCAAGTATATTTGTGGCATATGATACAATTCTACAGAAGAACTGGTAATTAAAAAATGATTTACATGTGTAAAGGATTTGTTAAAGTACTGTAATCTTCTTTACTTTGTCATTAGAAAATTTGATCCTGTAATAAACAATTTAATTCCAACAGATACCAGTTCTACTGAGAAGATTAGCACAATTCTCCTAAAGAAGAACTTTTAACATAGTTCTATTCAAAACAGACTTTTCTTAATCCAACTATTAAAATAATATACTAACTACACAATCACATCTTATCTTAGATAAGATAAACTTACTGATCTGATTCTCTAGTTACAACAGCGTGAAGAAGGCTGTATCCCACCATGACAATTCTCTCATCTTTGTAAATGGTGAGAGCTGGTTCAGATCCACTGTAAATTAGCATAAATTGGAGGAGCTACTTTTGTGGTAGGAGATGGCCAGGGCACAAGCAATTCCAAAACACATGCACATATGAGGTCTGACTCTGCTTCAGTTTGAATAACATTTTACTTACCAGAATGTATCCTCAGGTGATCAGACCCCTATGTATATGAACAGGAATCACTAGCGTTAAGTATTTACATAGCAGTAGTGGTAGTAAATATGATTTTCTAAATCAGAAACATTGACTAGGTCTAATGTCATTTAAATGATGTTGCCTGTATACTTTGTGACTGTCTTCAGATGAAATGCTATTGGGGAACCCTCCCTCCCCCTACCCCC
>NW_017729032.1:227610893-227622201 GCF_001723915.1 Gavialis gangeticus
CCTCCTCCTCCCCCAGCCCTGAGCACAAATAAAGCAATGATATGTCTCCAGACAAGTTCTTCAAAAACGTATTACTAAGATATTAGACAATTATTTCAACACCTTATTTATGTATGAGATCCATTCACTTGGAGGAAAAAATAACCGTGGCCAATCATATTTCGACACCCAAACCTCCAACTTCCAACCTAGTGACTTTTCCCCCTTTTTAATAAATATAAATCCATTTTGAAGATGATAGCTTCTTGAAGCCATCATAATGCATTCAGTGCTTAGCATGAATGTTACCATGAGATGAAATGGCTGACAGATTTTGAATCCTGGCTTGGCAGGAGGCAAAATCAGAAAGTAGAAGGATTATGAGTTGATTTACTGGCTTTTATTTACTTTTTAATATGTTATATTTTGGGTGTGAGGGGAAGTGGCATTGGGAGTTCTTTTCTCTGAAAATAAATTATGCTAAATTAATTTGACTTTAACTTTCACTTCCATTCAGAAGTGAATAACGCATTTACAAATATAAATATTTAAGGTCCTCAAAAAATCTGCATCATTATCTGTGGTATATCTCTACAACTCTACAAAGTACCAAGCACTCAACATGAAGTACTGAGTTCCCTCAATTTCTATTCAAATTAATTTGAAGCTGAGGATGGTCACTACTAGGCAGGGATACTTAGTGCCTTGCAAGACTGAGACACTACAAAACAAAAGGTAGGAATGGAAACAGACTAGGCAAACTAGCTTTCCCTCCACATGGACAGATCAATTAATAGAATACTTGCAAAGGCTTTTGAATTTTAAACTTCTCTCCACTCCTCATTCCTGAGGGATATGCAAAAGAGATTATTGCAGTGTTATCAAATTATGTAAACACAGTGTGAACAATAACATCACTGTCCAGTTACAGAAAGTTTCACTGAAGACCCTTTGTTCCAAACATTGAATGTCATGCATGTTTCCCCAAATTAGAATATAGAGTATTTGGCATGTATAAACAGCTCATGATAAGCTACATCTAATCTTGTTATTTCATGAGTTATAATGTTTAATATGAAAATAGTCAAAGAAGGTAAATGAGAATTCAAGAAGGATAGAAGGGTCATTTAGGGAATCAAAGCCCAAATAGTTGGGAGAAGTAAACACTGATAACTTACATTTGTGTAGCTATGAAGATTGGGTTCCTAGGTGAGGCATCAAGGCCTGACCTAGGCAGGGGGACTGCTTTTTAAGGGAACTAAGTTTCTACTCAAAGCATTTGACTAAAACGGTGGGGGGGAGGGGCAGGGTGACTATACACATGCTATGTGGTGGATGGGGAGGGATTTAATTAGAGAAGCTGTGGAAGTTTACAATGACATTTAGTTAGTTTACAATGTAATTTAGTTTGCAATGTAATTTAGTTCTAACATGATCCCTATATTTTTTATAGATTTCAAATAAATACCATCCCCACATACACACAGAGCAAGTATCAGCAGTCTGTCCTCCATCTTTGTGCATTATTTCTCTGTTTCTCATCTATGCAATCCCTATCTCTAAATGTGAAATCCAACTCATACAAGGCATACTACCTGCTTCAATAGTTACAAAACAAGTTGTCAGACAGCAAGGAAATATTGGGTATTAAAATTCTTTATTGCTATTCCTGGCTTTTTGAACAAAATATGCTCTGCTGATGGCAAACAATAGTGATGTGCAAAAAAAGTAAATCTGGATTCTTTGGAGGATCTGAGCTTATGAACTTGGGGTGTAATAGCTTAAGACTTTACCACTGGAGTCAAAGAACCAAATCCAGTGAAAGTGGTCTAGCCACTACAGGATAACACAGAGTCAAACTGTATTAGTGCATGTTTTTGCATTTTTCTTATGAAAAACAATGTGGAGAAGCAGATGACTCTTGGATCTGTTCTGTCAGAGCCATGCATTCTGCATTCATTAAGGGCTAGATCATTCCAACACTGGTAAAATGAATGTAATATAGTTCCCCCTATACATTAAAGATATTGCACAATTAAGTGTTTAATTGAGCAATTATGTGGAGGCCAGCTACAGGTGCAAAGTATCTGGTCAATAAAAAGCTCCAACCAGCTATAGTTACACCTCGAAAATGTGTACTAACTTTATAGCTGGTTGCTACTGAGGTTTAATTTGCACATGTAGCAGGGTCTCACATGCGGCTGGGAGCCCACCAGCTAATGGGGCTCCCAGCTGCAGGATACACCATGCTCTATGTAAAACCACTGAGACCTAGGTTTTATGCACCCCTGAGCCCTAGGGATTATAGTAAATGCCCAGGGTCTGGGGGTTGACAGCTACACAGAATACGAGACTTTTCCACTTTTTACACAGCTCTATAAAGGACGCATTTGCAGAAAAAAATGTGTTCAAAGACAATCAAGAGTACAACAAATAATATATATAGAGAAAGGAATTGCATGTTAATACTAAATCACTGTTTATAGATTGTACTTGAATATATAACTACACCCCATTTAACCAAGTATTATATCTGTTCTGTACAGGTTTTAATATAATAAACTAATTACAGCTGTCTACAAGGTACAGTGAGGTATGCAAAGGGTCACTTGGCAACAAATTACAAGACTACTGAATCCTATTAATTTCTCAGCTTTTCACACAGATAGCACAACTTTACAATTACTTGTGCATGGTTTGTAGAACTTTGGAATTAGAGATACCAAGGCCAAAAATCCCCCCCAGACAAACACATAAAAACAAAACACAAACTATTTTTAATATAGGAACTCTTGTCATAGACCATGGCCCCAGTTGTGCTGTGTGCTGTAAAGCAGGGAACACAAAAATGGGTGGTGGTGCAAAGAACTTGTAATTCAAAAAAAAAGAAGAGACAACAGATGGAGACAGACGGGGAGCATAAGGAAATAATGAGAAATTATTGATCTATGCAGGTGTCCATGGTCTAAACACATCTGTGCCCTGACTGCTCAAAATTCTTATAGTCATGAGAGTTTTAGGGAGGGACTGGAAGACGGATATGAGGTATCTTTGTGGATGTTTATGAAGACTTCCCCAAGTGTGATGAGTAACATGGGAGAGATTAGAAAAGTGTTTACTGGAAACTCTAACAGAGTCTACTGGCATTGTGAATCCATTTGTGATATACCATGAACACGGTGATGCCCTGTTTATAGGCCTGAATGACAGAAGGTGATAATATTGTTCAAAGTGATCAAAAAAGACGTAGGGGGAATAGCTGCCAGGGATCTTGTGGGGGGAGAAATTCTATCACTTATTTCAACCTCCAGTTTATTCTTCAAGATTATTCTTTACATTGCATTTTCTGAATTCCATACCTAATTTATTTAAATGTTTGAAGGAATGAGCATGGCCGGATTAACGCATAGGCAAACTAGTCACATGCCTAGGGCCCTAAGAGAAGAAGAGGCCCAGTTGTGCTTTTTACACATTATAATTATTAAGTGAAAAAAACTAGGGGCCCATGAGTTTGTTTGGCTAGGGCCCACTAAAGGATTAATCTGGCCCTGGGAACGAGGCCTGCATTTCTCCTCTTAAAACTACATTCTAATCAGCTTCCCCTTCAGAAAAAAAAGTCTTAATTTAGGCTTTTAAATTTCATATATTATTCTGAGTTATTTCTTCAAGGATCAGAGATAACCTACAGATTTCACAGGGTAAAAAAGATAAAACTATATGTATTATGAGCAGTATTACATCATCTTGGTAGACAATCAGAGTAGATCTTAGCAATAGGATTCCATACAACACTTAAAAGATTATTTATTTCCAAATTTTCTGGGTGATAATCACCTACAGTATTCTACTGAATGACTCCTCTTCTTAAGGTATGACTGTAATAAATAAATGTACCACCAGACACAACATCAATCCTTAATAATAAAAAAAACAACAACAAAGAAACCCCAACAACAGCTTTTGGAAAACTGCATCAAAATAGTACACAAAACTACTTGTTGCTACTGCATTTTTGCTGTAACAGCAGCAAACTATCATTTATCTTCAGGCTATACTGACATTATAGGAGTTGCTGGTGCATCACAAAAAAATATGCATCTCTTTGTATCCTAGCAGACGTTACAATTAAGATATCATTAATCATGCCACAAAACAGTAATCTTGCCACATATTAAAGGATTTAGTGACAAGACAAAACCAGGATAGTAGCCACAAAAATAGGTCAGAAAAGATACGCAATATTTTTGTGGTTCATTTCCATCGTGCCTTAATTTTTGGCATGGTAACCAGAGCCAGCTCAAGAATCTTGTGAGGTCCCCAGGCTGGGACCGACAATCAGCTGATTGTCAGTCCCAATCCCAGGACCATATGGGAGTCATGAACCAGCTGCAGTACAGTCCCAGGGCTAGGGCTGACAGTAAATTATAGAATCAGAGAATCATTGAAAACTAAGGTTGGAAGAGACCTCAGGGGGTCATCTAGCCTAACCCCCTGCTCAGAGTAGGACCATCCCCAAGTAGATCATTCCAGCCAGGGATTTGTCAAGCTGGTGCTAAGAAATCTCCAAGGATAGAGATTACACCACCTCTCTAGGTAGCTCATTTCAGTGCTTTACCACCCTCCGAGTGAGAAAGTTTTTTCCTACTGTCCAAATTAAACCTCCCTTGCTGCAACTTGAGACCATTGCTCCTTGTTTTGTCATGTCACCACTGAGAATAGTCTAGCTCCATCCTCTTGGGAACCTCCTTTCAGGTAGTTGAAGGCTGCTGTTAAATCCCCCCTCAGTCTTCTCTTCTCCAGACTAAATAAGCCCAGTTCCCCCAGCCTCTCCTCATAAGTCATGTGCCTCAGCCTCCTAAGCATTTTTCTTGCCCTTTCGCTGGATTCTCTCCAAACTTGTCCACTTCCTGTCTGTAGTGGGGGGGAGGGGGGGGAACTTGACAGTATTCCAGATGTGGCCTCACCAATGCCAAATAGAAGGGAATAATTACTTCCCCCAATCTGCTAGCAATGTTCTTACTAATGCAGCCCAGTATGCTGTTAGCCTTTCTGGCAACAAGGGTATACTGATCGACTCATATTTAGCTTACTGTCCATTGTAACAACCAGGTCCTTTTCTACAGAGCTGCTGCTTAGCCAATTTGCATAGTTCCGTCCTAAGGGCAGGACTTTGTACTTGTCCTTGTTGAACCTCATGAGATTTCTTTTGACCCAATCCTCCAATTTCTCTAGGTCACCCTGAATCCTAGAGAATACCCTGAATACCCTCCATCTTATCTACTCTAACCCCCAGTTTGGTGTCATCTGCGAACTTGCTTAGGGTGTAATCCATTCCATCTTCCAGATTGTTAATGAAGATATTGAACAAAACTGGCCCTGGGACCAAACCCTGATGCACTCCACTTGATACCGGCTGCCTACTAGACCTCAAGCCATTGATCACTACCTGCTGAGCCCGACGAACCAGCCAGCTTTCTATACACCATACAGTCCATTCACCCAACCCATACTTCCTCTACCTGAGATCACTTGATTGTTGATCTCAGACCCAGGACTGCACAGGAGTCTGTAAGGGGTTCCAGTGCTGGAAGTGATGGTCAGCTCATTGTTGGTCTCAGCCCCAATTACTTGGGTTCAGCCAAACTGCAGGCACCCTGTTTTCAAGTTACAGATGCACAAGGATTCCAGAAGCCCAAGCTCCCCCTGCACTGGCAAGCAGTAATGTCAGCCTTGGGATCTGATCCCCAAAGTTTTATATCTTGCCATGCATGTGTGACATGCCAGGAGGCATAATGGTTGGGATCAGGGATCAGAGGCCATCACACCATTAAATGAATGCATGCAAAGTACCTTAATTTAAACCTCCATTAGTCTAACTGAAGGAAGGCAAATTGGGGGGTGGGGGAGGTGGGAAGAAAAGTATGATTTCCAAGATTTCTCAAAGAGAAAACACAATACTAAGAACCATAAAAAATACTTGATGACATCCATTGTGGATGCATTTATTACCTTAACAAAAGGAATTACACAGGTCATATTTTAACTTAAAATACAACTAGAAAAGATGCACTAATTCTTTTTCATAATATATTTATAATGCAAATGTTGTATTTACTTAAGTGAAGTGATTATAACAAATAACAGGTTAAACTACAACTTAAAACTAAAGAAACCTTGACACAATAGAACTGAATAAGTATGTGGAAAAGGCATTAGAATTTGGAAACTAGTTTTTTGATTTGTGCCATCTGAATGTGGTAGAATTAGTAAGGTCTCTGAATCTGTTTAGCTCATTTTGTGCCATTGGAACAGCGTACAGTGGCTGTAATGCTTCACTGAAGAGGGAAATGAGAAATTCTTGGAAGGAAAGAATTCTGCATCCATGTAAAGCTGGAATAGCTAGCTTGTTGATAGTCCTAAATAAACCTCCTGGAGTACAGAGTATATTAGAGCTAGCTGAGGGCATTCAAGGGAAAGAAGGGGTAGGAAACAGCAAACTACAATTTACTTGTCTGATCTATGCAGCAGACTTAAAGGGGAGCTAATTTAAACAGGTTCTGTGACTGTTTTAAATAGCATTGCTAGAGCCCTAAGCCAGCACAGGACTACTGAGGGAAGGCTAGAGCCACTTTTCCATTTGTATATTATTGATGCAGGTTTGGTGAACAAAAACTTCATTATTGTCTCCAATTACAATGGCAAAGACAGTCTATGGAATTATGGCAGTATGGCAGTCTATGGCAAGCATATGGCCCAAAGAGCACTCAGAACTAAGGCAGTAAAAGCATGTCCTCAAGAAAGCAGTGCAACTCTTTCCCCAGGTATTTTTCCAGCTACACATGAAAGACAAGTTCTTTCAGCTAAGAGTACAAGGCTTTTATTTATATAACTCAGAAAAGAGAGAAATTTCCTGGAATACAGTGAAAACCTACATACACTTCTGCTTTTTGCCAATTCATCATTCACACAGAGCTGATCCTTGGATGCATCTGCATGTGTGCTTTAATGTGCAGTAGCTTATTTTACTGCTTATTATAATGTTACATAAAAACTCTGCTATTATGCTAATATGCAGTAAAATAGGCTACTGTGCATTAAACATCACTTAAAACCTGTGCACATTCGTTACTGTGCATGAAGGCAGTCTAATGCACATTTGTTTTGTATCACCCATTGGAGGTACTTAATATAACGTTCATTAGAAAAAGCACCTTAATGCACATGTAGACATGCCCCTTGATCACGGTGAGCAGAGAAACAAAAGGGCTGTTGTTACTAATGCAAAAGAAAAAGCAATGTAATTCATTTGTTCTTGCTATAATGCTTCTTCTTTCATGCTGGAACAGCAGCAACACATTAAACCCATACATTTGCAGGTAATTTTTAACACCCAAACTACCTTAAAATCCTTTTACTCCTTGCTATATTTTGACAAGTGTTTATAAATTTTGTAAGTTCTAGGGAGTGTCACTTACATATTACATATCAGTAGATTCAGATTCAAATATACATTTCTTGCAGGGTTCTCCCCCAACCCAAGAGAAAAGATCTCTTTAAGATCATGACAGAGCTTGAAGTTTGCTTCTTCCACATGGTCCTCTCATCCCCTTGGTATACCTGAAGTACACCAATGAAATCTTCATCATGTGGACTCAGGAAGGAATTGCTAAAGGAATTCCAACAGGTCTTTAAGTACTACCACCCATCCATCAAACTGACCCTTGAATACTACAACCAGAAGATTCATTTCTTGGATGCTCATGGAATTTTGCAATGTACGTGTTACTATGACACTGTATCACAAATCAACCAACCATTACAGCTTACTCCATGCTACCAGCTTTCAGGTCAAGCACACCATTAGATCCACTGCTTACAGCCAAGCTCTATATCACAGCCTCATCTGCTTTGATCCCAGTGATCTGGATGAACACATCAGACATCTAAAACAGGTTTTGGTACCATTACAATACACTATCCAAACTGCAGCCACTCAGATCAACAAAGCCAGACTCAAACTCCACTCTGACCTACTACAATGCCAACTCCATGACAAGGACAACAATGACTGGTCCTCATGTGCAGTCCCAAACTCAAACACCTTACATGCATCTTTAATGACCTCCAACTGGGTTAATTCACTTGCTCCTCCACCAATGTCATTTATACCATTACTTTCTTACAGTGTCCCTTTGCGGTCTATGCTGGCCAGACAGAGCAACCTCTGTGTAAAAGAATGAATGGGCATCAACTCAACAACATTTCCAGAAACACATACACAAAAAAACCTGTGGCAGAATACTTTAACTCCCCTGGACATTCCATCACTGACACCCTAAGGGGTACTTACACAAAAGAAAAGTACTATAAAAACCAACAAGAGAGTGGAGTAGTGGACTGTGTTAACCACAAACCAAACTGTGTTAACCATGGTCTTAAAGAGGACTAAAGACTCATACCCCATTATCTGGACTGTTTAATCCAGTGTCCTTCCAGGTGTTAACTGTCTTGTTCATCTTAAATGAAAAGATGTAATTAATTTACTTATAACTTCTCTTAGAGTCCTATCCTTTTCATATAAAATCTTTTTTTTCTGCCAATTCTTTCCTAGCAGCTGATAAATTGAGTTGCTCTCTATGAAAATGAAACCAGTATCTATGGTACTACCCTGCCCTACCTGTTGCCTGGCTTTATATACTGTTTTCAGTACTGTAGGCAGCTTATGAAATTTATAGCGATTGAATTCGTGAGATTTTAGTATTAGAGTATTGTTTACTAGGTTTTTTAAGTACACTGAGTCAATACATACATGCTAATGTGTCAGACATGTTGGAATCCAATATGGCTACCATTACAGAAATATTATGACCAATGTCTTTGGTTCATACAATGCTGGTTTCACTAGGGGAATTCATTTTCTAATCCTACTGTGGGCTAAAATATTGATCAAAATGTGAATCCACACAGACATTTTGGATTCCAATATGGCAGCTACACACAGTAATTGCCATACTGGCAACATTATGTTTCTAACATGGAAAGACCACCTCCTACCTGAAACACACTGCTGCCTCTTGTGGCAATTAGTTGCCTATGACAACAAAATCAAGAGACCTTATTGGTCAATTTATACCCTACTAATATTAACATGCTTAATTACCTTTGTGTGCGACATGGGGTAGATAAATATAAAAAGACACTATGTGGGCACATGTACAGTCCGGAGACTCAAAATGCTCTTGTAATATACAATGGTGAGAAATATGCATTTCAAAACATACACACATGCAAGAATAAATGATCACCTAGAAAATGTTTTTATAGGATAGTCTCTTTATTTTGCTTATAAAGAGAAGATTAAGGAGACAACTTAATCATCTTAAAATACTTAAGAGGGGAGAAGTAACATAATCTTAAGAGGTTCTTTATTTTAGTAAAGTCAAACATAATCCTATGACTGTAAATTTAAGCCAAAGTTTAACCAGGAAATAAATTGAAAATGCGGGAAGCAACTAACCATTAGCCAGAGTGATTTGATATATTTTTCATCTCATGAAGTCAGAAGAAGATTCAATGTTTCTTTATAAAAATCCCTAATTCAACCACAAGCTGTTTGGCTAGATGCAGGGATCAGTGGATGTACCTATATGTGCTATTAATGCAATATAATAAACTCCAGCACAGTTCGCACTAGAGTTTATTGCTTGCAGAAGGCTGGGACCACAGCTTGTTGAGCTGGGGTGGCACAACCCTGGCTGGCAGGAAGCCCAGGGGATTAGCCTGCCAGACAGTCACCATCTACATGTGCATTGTGGTGGAGTAAATAAATCCACCATAAGACAGTTCTTGTGTCGGGCAGTAGTATCCTATGGTGTAATTAATTAATTTACTCCATCCCAATAGTGCCACGTGTTGAAAGTGATACTTTACTGCAGAGCTAATTAGGCAACTCTGCAGTAAGGCACTCATGTAGAAGCCTCCACTGGGTAATATTCCCTTCTAGCATGGAAATTTACAACTATGAATGACTACCTTGATCAAACTACAGTAAAATTAAAAAAAAATTAGAAATGAATAAAGAAGAAAAAAAAATATAAAATATTGAGTTCCACAAAACTCCTAGTCTATCACGGATTTTATTCAAGATATCATAAAAAAATAGTGATATTTATTTATTAGTTTAACACCACATTCCAGTCCATTTGTAACCAAGGTTTATTTATCTACATATAAAACATTGTCATTGTATTTTCTTTTTCAAGTCTGGGGTTATCCAATTTAGGGACTACTTTAGTGCATTTATTGAATGTTAATTGTAGAATACAGTTCATATTGGGCACCACAGTCTCACCAAAGCTTCCCTTGCCTACAAAGACACTTTCAAGAGCCATTTTAAATGCCTAGCCCCTTGTATGTGTGAGTTCTTAAAGAGGGGGGTACACAGTTTTCCAGTATGCTGCATGGTGTGGTACAATATGCAGATCAATTCTGCATTTCTCATTATGGTAGTGGTCTTTGCAAAAATAAGTCAGTAAAATATTGTAATGAATAATAAAAGAAGGTTTCAAAAAAGCAAGCCTTCCACTTATATTAAAAACCATTTGTACTGTAATGACATGAATGAACTGAGTTAAAAGGACAGTGAAAGCTTGCATTACTGCTTACTTGATTTATGGGATTTTGCTAGAAAAATTCAGAGATATTTTACTTAATTGTTTCTGTTGTGGTGGGTTAGTGTTCTTGGGGAATACTTTCTGCACTTAACAGCATTTTCCAGATCCAAGATATATATGAAGATCAAAACTAATACTTTATAGAGCCACTTTAGATAATTGGAACACAAAATTATATAGCCTTATTTACCTGAAAAGAGAAAAAGCCTGCTACTATGACCATTAAATCTAATAAGAATTTGTCATTGACTTCAGTGTGCCAGGCCTTAAATGCCTGCAGTTTATCTAATTATTGATATTTATGAATATCTAAGAATTATTCCTACCTACCAATACGTTATAAATATTTGTTAGTATTTTTTTGAGTTAATAACCAATAGCAGCATGTTTTTAGTTTTTTTTTTAAATGATACACTTACATTTATGAATGTTATTAGTAGAATTTTCAGTTGTAAGCTTCCCATGCATATTGAAAAGCTTGGGGGAAACTGATTCAATTTAATAATGCAAAATAAATGTTTTCCAGCATTTTATTACATTTTTCAATTAGATAATAAAACTTCACGTTTTCATTATTAATCAATCACTTTCAAATAAAGAGAATTTTATCAGGCTAGAAAAAAAACACAGCATAAAAGCTAAAATTCCATTTAATG
>NW_017729032.1:227627201-227633949 GCF_001723915.1 Gavialis gangeticus
AATTTAATAATGCAAAATAAATGTTTTCCAGCATTTTATTACATTTTTCAATTAGATAATAAAACTTCACGTTTTCATTATTAATCAATCACTTTCAAATAAAGAGAATTTTATCAGGCTAGAAAAAAAACACAGCATAAAAGCTAAAATTCCATTTAATGGAAACAGTCATTCAGAATGTTCTACTGCAGGTGTTCCCAACTTTTTTATGCTGAGGACTGGCAAACCATGGACTGGAAGTGACCACAGACAGGCAAACTACAGACCAGCAGTCACCAGCATACTGTGGGCAGACAGCCAACCCCTTTTTATACTCAGTATGAAAAAGGGGTGGCTGCCAGTTTGCCGTATGCCAGTCACCTCCAGTCTGCAGTTTTCTGGTCCGTGGTCACTTCTGGTCCAGAAGCCAAGCCTCTTGCAGACCAGCAGCCAACCCTTTGCAGCCCAATACCAGGCGATGGTCCAGGGGTTGGGAATCCCTGCTCTACTGAGTAAACTTTTCATTCCTTCAGAATGTTAAATCCCAAGAATACATTCTGCAGTCAAAACTAGGAAGTTGAAGGGACTACTTTTTTTAGTACACAATAAACTGGCTGATGAAAAAGCCATCCATTGCTTCTGAAAGCATAAAATTTTTAACTGGGGGAGGGGACCCTGAAAAACAAAAACACCAAGTTGGATTATTTCTGAATTTTGTCCCCCATGTTCTGAAGTGCCCTAGTTGCTTCTGATACGAGACATCGGAGACACATTAGATAATGATTATATTTCCCAGAGTCTTTCATTCCAAAAGAAACATAACTGGGACACTTGTGTCCATGATTTATGACAGCAGATCTGATGGGTTTACGAGCATGGTAATGATTACATCTCAGGCTATGGACAAAATGTGCAAAGTTTCAAACAACTGAAAAATGTCTAAGTGGCATCTACAAAATGTGTGTGTGTGTGTGTGTGTGTGTGTGTGTGTGTGTGTGTGTGTGTGTGTGTGCACGTGCACGCATGCACACACAAGCGCATGTGTATAAATACACACAACCAAAACACATATATGCATTTGTTATTAATAAGAACATTTTAATTTTACTTTTAAAATTTATTTAAATTTATTTAAATTGACAAAGAAATTATATATATAATTTCTAAAAGTATAGTTCCCCAATGTACTGCTTTCTCTGGCACCTTATTATTGCATTATTATATAACAGTTCAAACCCTGCTGGTGTGGTTTCTTATCTTGCAGAGTGGAAGGAAGAATTGAATGACACTTCTGGTTCTCCACTGGTGCTCATGCACCAGGGATCCATAGTAGTATATTCTGTAACTCAAAAAATTGTTGAAATATACCATACATTACAACGCCTAACTAAAAGACAAAAAAGGTAAAAAGACTGGGAACTTATGAAATAACCAATATTTATAATGCAGAATACTTGCCACAAAACAAAAAGAGCTTTGAATTCCACAATGCTCTATGCCAGGAAACTGACATCGCCTTTCTGGTGCCATAACAATTTTTATGGAAGCACAAAATGAAAACAAATAGACACCTATGCCCTTTGCCACGCCACAAATGCCTTATCTTGTAGCTGTGACAGAAGGTAGTAAATAACTTGTGCCTCTTTATTTGTGGGTGGGGTCTGTCTATTTGCACAAGAAGACCTGGAGCTGCTCACACTCAGCCACCCCAGGTAACAACTCCCAGGCCTTGAGGGGCCTTGTCTCTGCATGCTCCAGGAATTCATGAAGGATTGGGTCCTCCAACCTATAAGACTGGCTTCCCAGTTTTTCATACTTACAGAGATATTCCCCTAGGAATCTCCAGGGCACGTCTCTGAAACCCCACCTGGCAACCGGACCTGTCCACTTGTTTCCTGGGGATGCATCTCTGTAAGTGGAACATGTCACCCATTGTCCCATATGAACAATGAAGGGACAAAAGGCAATGTGTTTTGCCAAATAAAGCAGATCAGCTGTGTTGGGCTTCATTTGACAATGTCTGTGATGCTGTTACAGCACAAGTGAGTCAGGGAAGGTACAATTAAACCCTAAACTGAGCTACCAAGGTTCCAGTGTGGTGCCTTATTTTCTACTCCATGGAAAATTAAAGACCAGATTAGCAAAGCTGGAAATAAAAAGGGCCAACTATACATGTACTCAGGGGAGAGGGGAGAGCAGGGGCTTTAATTAGTGTAGTTCCTGGACAGCCACTCTAATTAAAACAACTCACTGTCATGTATATTAAGCCCCAGTGCATTTTAAAATGGCTGCAGTACACTTTATCTAAAGCTCATTTGATGTGGTTTAAAGCACCATCACTGCTATTTTAAAATGTGTGGGGGCTTAATACATGGGATGGTGAGGTGATGCTGGAGTGTTCCAATTAGAACGTGGAGCAGACTCAATTAACTGAGCTTGCTCCAAAGCATTCTAATTACGAGCATATTTATAGGCAGCCAAAAACCTCTGCAGTAAGAGTAAGAGGCAACCAGAACATTTTTATTTCTTTTGATCTATTATGTCTTGTATATACAGTACATCAGCCATGCAAAAGGTACCTCCATTTAGCTTGTACTTTGTCATCCTCAATGTGTTAAATAATATCTTTTAAAAGTAAAGAGAAAAAGAGAAAGAGTGAGCATGCGTATGCACAAGAGAGGTGCATAGTGCCTAACTTTCTACACTATGAATGGAAAGCATACACATGAACTATAGGGAAATACTTAGGTTTAAACTCTGAAAAAGTATAATGACTGTTTATAGAATTACTTTTGGTGTGACAAAAATATCTTTAGGAACATTCTAATGAAAAAAATATATTTCATGTGCTTTGAACCACCTTGCTTTTAGTGGAGGTGAAAGATGTATCCTTCTGTAGGCCAAATTTGACTCAAAAATATTTCACTTGGTTTTTGTAAGTGTTTTAATTTATAATTTCTGAAAAGACTAATATTAAATGAGCTGTCTAAGAGTGTAACTTCTATATCTTCTACTGAAATGTAATTATCTTATCTAATCCAAGGAGTACTGTATGTGAAGGGCCATATGCAATGCCCACAAAGTCAATGAAAATATTTCTATTATGCCTTAGAAGAGACCCTTAATAAGGCATAAATGCATATTTTCTTTCCATTCAGTAATTCTCTTTGATGTAATTCATCCTGTTTCTTGTTTTGGCATAATCCCACTGTTTTTTGTGCACCCCCCCACCCCATCACACTATGAGTATGACTACCTTGACTGGCTATTTCAATCCACCTACGCTAATTTCTATACTGAAAACTCTCATGTTTGCTACTCATTGGTATGGTCTCCCTCATTCTAAATGAAACAGAAAAAGTCAAAAGGGAAAGACTGAAGGAGAATTGGAACTGGAGACCAGAGGAGAGCCACACGCATGATCAGAGGGCAGGAAAATGGGCCTTATGATGAGAGGCTGAGAACTATGGGACTCTCCAGCCTGGAAAAGTGCAGGTTCAGGGGGACCTGGTGGCTGCCTATAAGTATATAAGGGGTCTACATCAGGACCTGGGAGAACACCTGTTCACCACAATGGCCCATGGGATGACAAGGTGAAATGGTCACAAACTCCTCCAAGACCATTTCAGGTTGGACATAAGGAAGAACTTCTTTACTATCCGAGTCCCCAAGGGCTGGAACAGACTGTCGCCAGAGGTGGTGCAAGCACCTACTCTGGACTCCTTTAACAGACATTTGGATGTTTTATCTTGCTGTGATCCTGTGACCCCAGCTGACTTCCTGCCCCTGGAGTGGGGGGCTGGACTTGATGATCTTCCGAGGTCCCTTCCAGCCCTAATGTCTATTAAATCTATGATTCTAAAACCACTAAAAAAGGAATTACTTTAAAAATTGGTTTAATTCCTCCTGTGGTTCTGTCCTGGTTCATAATGAAACCAATGGCAGTTTTATTGTTGTTTGCTGCAAACGAAACTGTTCTCTCTCTAATTTCTCTCTGCCTTTTTACACTCTTCTTCAGAACAACTCTTAGGGCCAGAGTAACTGGCATATATTTTTTTTTGTTCATAATTAGGGAATCTTACCCACTCAATTCAGTTTGAAAATCAAACACTGCAGAAACAGTACAGGCATGGTAGCAAAAGATCATTTCTGATCTACATGAAAAAGCTGGGGGTGAGAGATATGAGAGAGAAGAATAGAAATAGTAATGTAATAGTAATAATAATAATAATAACAGCTTTCAGAAGTATCCCTTCATTATGTATGATTTATTGAGGCACCAGCTTGAACAACTTTATTCTTGATACAGTCAAAGAAAGATGTGACAGATCAGTGCATCTAAAACTTAGGCTACACGTGTCTTAAGACAGGAACCAAGAAACCGAGTTACCTAAAGTAGTACTTTTTGAAAGATTAGACCCATTTTGGGATGATTTACCTTTCATCGGTTTGACTACATTTTTTCTTTTCTATATTTTAAAATGTAAAAATTGCATAATATAGTGTTATTACTTTCAATAAGAAGTGTCCTCCAGTTCTGAGAGAAGCCTATTAATCTTTTTTTCTATATTAGTTTTCTACTTGCAAAAAAGACTTAATGAAACAATATGTGTTTAGACTTTTAGTGTCTAATCATTCAGAATCAAACATAAGAAACTTCTTTACCTTGTCACCTTCAGAGAAAGTTATTCCATCGATGGCTCTTTTCCAAGTAATTTCTGGAATGGGTTCTCCTTCTGCCTCACAAATGAGTGTTGTTTGACCATTCTCAAATGTGGTTTCATTTTTAAGTTGTATTATCTGAGGCTGTACTGTTAAAAATATAAATTAGATTACTAATTTTGCATAAACAATCCTATGCCCACCTATCCCAAAATATCTGTTTTTTAAAAAAAGCTAATTTGGGATTAATCGACAGCACTATTTATAATCCATGGAATAAATACTGATAAAAAGACCAAAGCATGGGATTTATTTTTCTACATTCAATAGGTTTAACTTTAATGTGTATGTTCAACAAATTAAAGGCACTGCCTATGCATTTCACATGTATAAGACTGGATAAAAAAGCATGCACAGCATTGGAAGTATGAACCAGGACGTTTCTTTTTCTCATTCTATTTCTCCATTCCTCATCACTTGACAACAGAGTGATACATTTTATTGCATGCTCTCATTTTCCCTTCTGGATAGAATGTGAGCTTCAAAGGGGTAGGGTACAGTGCCCCTGGCCCAGCCAAGCTTCTAGCTTGATGATGCTTACACTCTTCTACTACAAGATATGGGCTTGAATCCCTTCATTCCTAGATACCATTTCCTGAGAAGGGTTTACTACAAGGGTAGTACATGAATTCACAGATGTCACTAAGACTAGGAGGCCTTGGGCCTAGTGTCGGCTTGGACTTGGTGCACCGGGTTAGGCTCAGTGTGCAGCACCAGAACAGGCACGGCGGACCTCTTCATGGTCCCTTACCAGCATGCAGGGCCGACAGCATTCTTGAGGACAAGCTCAGCTCCCTACATGCTGCGGTGCAGTTTCTACAATAAATATTTATTTCTGCCTCTCAGAAATTAGGTGAAGCTTATATACAGGGATGTACTCTATACAAGAAAACAGGATAATGATGGACAAGCATCTTATTTCCATTCTCTCCCTTCTTTAATCTATATTATCATTATGTTAAGTCTACCTCCTGGGAGACATCGCAATAAAGTAACTGCCTCAAATCAATTTGTTCTATTAGGTAGACTGGTTTAATATAATAAGTATATCATTTGTACAATAAGGAAAAGTACATTTTTCACATCTTCTTACTAGTTAAAACTCTCAGGTTGGCACCATCTTCCAAAAAAAAAAACCCAAAACAAAACAAAAAAACCCCAAAGCTCTTATGCAAATGTTAGCATGAAAAAGGAGTTAGTTTCATACATGACTTAGCTATACTTTGCTATACTTTGAATACTTTCTAAATTGGTATTTGCTTCTTCAAATACCAATTTAGCAGAGATCAATAAAAGAAATAAGTTAGTGGAGATTGATAAAAGTATTACATACATTTGGCATAAAAAAACCAGACAAATAAATATAGTTTACACATATATACAACTAGAAAGCTTTTATACTTATTTTGGAAGATATTCTGTACCACTTACCTGAAATCACTGTAATTCCATGTGCTTCAAATCATGTGTTTCATAAATTTATAAAAAAACAGGGTTTAAAGGGACCTTGAAAAGTCATTTTGTTCATCCCCATGTCCTATGTCAGGATTTGCTGATCCCCAAGTCAGAAGTTTAAAAAATGTGGCCCACAGAGCCACTCTAGCCAACCTGCTAGACTACCACAAAGCCACTAGAAGTTGTTGCATGGGTGTGGCTGGGATGTGTAGCCTGCCAAAGAATCTGGGGCTCTTTAGCCCCAATGGGCATAGCAGTTGGTAGCAGAAGATAGAGAAAAGGCTGATGCAGTCCTAGTCACCCTCTGGCCATTTTACCTGTCACCACACAGTGGCATATGATGGCAGTATTTGCAGTTCTGGCATAAGGCACATGGCAGAGCTGAAAATGTTGCTGCCACAGCCACTATTTCCTTGTGCCCTTGACCTAAACCATTTATAAGAAATGTTTTTTCTAACCTATTCTTATCTTGTTTTCTAGGCATATAGCCATTTTTGTTACTGTTTTCTGGACCCTCCATTTGGTCCACAACCTTTTCTAAGTTTGTTACCCAAAAGTGTTGTGTCCTAACTGAGGCTATGGTTGGGTGACG
>NW_017729032.1:227638949-227640231 GCF_001723915.1 Gavialis gangeticus
TTTGTTACCCAAAAGTGTTGTGTCCTAACTGAGGCTATGGTTGGGTGATGAGTAGAGTAGAAGGATTCCTTCTTTAATCATACATATACAACTCTCCAGTGAAAAAAACAGAATGGTGTTTGCTTTTTCCTTTTTTCCTTTTTTTGTTGTTGCAACAATATGATATTGATTCCCTTTCTTCAATTTTCTGATCCACTATCACTCCCAAACATCTTTCCTTCAAAACCTAGACACTCATTTTCCATTCTGTACCCATTCTGTTGATTATTTTAACTTAAGCACAATTTGCACTTGCCCTTGCTGAACTTCATCCTATTTATTTCAGACAATTTCTTCAATTTCTCAAGATCACATTGAATTTCAATCCGGTCTTTCAAAGTGCTTGTATATTCACTCAGCTTTATATCATCTCTAGATTTAATAAGTGTACTCTCTAGTCCAACATACATGTCATTAATGAAAATGATATATAGTGCTGGACCAAAGGTAGTACAAAGCCTTTTGGAATGCCACTGAATTCATTCATGTCTGACCTTTTATTACTCTTTAGTCATGTTTGCATGTGACACTATGGCAATGTAGCATCCGTGGGGATCTACACACGACCAGCAGCTACTCAACCATAGCAGCGTGCTCCCCTGTCATAGTGCACCACTACAACTAAGTGGCTGCTAAAAATAACCATGTGCTGTGCATCCGGAGCAGTATAAGCAGTTACTGCACTATACTTTAGTACTTCCAAGAGGGCATTTATCGGGCTGATATCCAATACAGCCAGTTTTCTTTCTATCGGTACCAATCCAATATCAGACCGATGTATCAGTGCACCTCTAGTCACAAGATGATGACCAGGGGGCAAGGCACCTATCTAGGGGCAGGGCTACCCATGAGACCCTCAACAACTTGCCAAAACTAGGTAAGCGGCCCTCTACCAAAACAATTGCCTGCCCCTGCTATAATTCCTTCAGTCCTCTTTTTTCAGCCCCCACCACTGTCTGTCTTTAAAGAACCTCCTTGGTCCTCCATGAGTTTGGCCCATTGTTCATCCTTCTTGTTTACTGATTGTGGTGACCATGTTAAAATTTGAGATGAGACAACTAATACATACATCAAATTATAAATGAATACATAAAACAGGTCTGCTTCCCTGGAGTCTATTTATACTCTTGAAGGAAAATGATTAAAACACAATTAAAAGAGTCACTAATCATATATGCATCTGATGGGACGAGCAGAGGCAGATCTGGGGGAGGGGCTGCACTGATGCACTTGTACCACGCCC
>NW_017729032.1:227640269-227662263 GCF_001723915.1 Gavialis gangeticus
CCTCCCCCCCCCCCGATTCCCAGTCCACCCAAAGTTTAAATTCTACTGCTTGGAAGTGGCAACAGCAATACTAGTCAGGCAGTGCTAAAAGAGTCATCTGGCTTCATATGTCATTAAAATCCACCTAAAATCTTCATTCAACAGGTGCTGACAACCCTAACTTCTTTTTAATAGTCTGATCCTTTGTTCTACAGTTACACTGTCTGTAGCTGTTCCTGGTAATGAAGCTCCTCTCTCACAACCCTGTAGATTGTTTTTTTAACTCATTCCAATAAAATTATATTTGTTTTTGCTTCAATCTGAAACTGAATAATACAGCCCTAAGCATATTAATAGAGCTTTTAGTTTATTTTCAAATGGAAAAAAAATGTGTGGCTTTATATGTGATGATGCACCCCACCATCTCCACCTCCATTCTCAAAATTCTACGTCCACCCATGGGGGCAAGTTCTTAATGTATTATCATTTTAAATCAGATTTTCTCAAATCATTTTATAATGTCATACTTATTGGGCATGCCTAAAAATGCTTCTCCTATATGAGCCACTACAAAGTAAGCCCTACCTTACTTTGTACAAAAACCTGAAAATAAGAATACATCTAGAAAGACTAAGAGAGGTGCTGGGGAAACATCTGTGTTGTTTTATATTGTTTCCTTTTCTTAAGACCTTTTAAAAATCTCTGCATTAAGTTATTGGGCCAATTACACGTATCTTGCTTAGAAAAAAGTATTGTAGGAATATTAAAGCCACAAAAATCAAATAACCAAAGTTAGGAATTTCCAAGTTTAACATTGCCCACACAAACTCTGGGTACATATACATGATGATTCCATCTTTCACTATATGATTGCATACTATTTTTCCCCACAAGATCCCTGCCTGAATGAGTACCAGGACGCATAGTGCTTAAACGATGAGAAAGACAAATGTTCTATATGTCTTATTATGCTTTTCATGTATGTATGTATGTATGTATGTATGTATGTATGTATGTATGTATGTATGTATGTATGTATGTATGTATGTATGTCCCTTTATAATCACTGCTACAAGCTTTGTAAGCCTTGAAAATAATATTAAGTATATTCATATCTCCGTGATTTTCTATCATTTTCTGAAATAACTGAGTGTTTCACAAATATATATGTGCTGATAAATCACAACTACAGTTAATGCAAATTGAAGCTGTTGGTGCCCAGCACTTCAAGCTGCAAGGCAGTGACTTTGAGTTTTTACCCTTACTCTACAGCAAGATTACACTTTTACTAAACCAGAGCACAGCTGCACCTTAGACACTAAGGGTGCATCCAAACGAACCCGCACGTGCCTCCTGCAGCATCTCAAACCCCTTTGAGATGCTGCAGGAGACATGTGTGGGAATGGGAAAAGGCTCCCCACGCTGCAAGTTTGCAGTGGAGGTACAACATTAGACACCTGGATATCCAGGAGTCAATAAAAAACAAAGTGAAAAAAATTGGGGCAGGACACAGTCCCAGAGGCTGGGTCCTCCACAGAGAAGCTCTGGCTGTCAGAGCATTGCTGTGGTTGGTTTTTGCTCTCGTGCTGAAGTACGCTGCCTGCCCATGCAGGGCAGGCAGCATGCCAGCAGTAGGGAGCTGGACTCGGGCTCCAGAGCAGGGGCTCGGGGAGGCTGGAGAAGGGTGGAGGGGACCATGGGGTGCATCTCCAATGGCCCTGCCTGCTTCCCCAGATCCCTGCCCTGCCTGGTCCCACCCCCCAGGCCCTCAATGGCTTCCCCACCAGGCCTCATCCCTCACTTACCCCCCCAGCATCCCCGATCCCTTCCCTGACCAGCCCCAATCCCCCTCGATCCCTGCCCCACCCAGTCCTATCCCCCCAGCTCCCTGAGCCCCTGATGGCTGCCATGCCCAGCCTTCCAGCCACCCATCACTGCCCTGCTTGGCCCCATCCCCCACAATCACTGACTCCCACCCCAGCATCTCCACAATTTAAAACAAAACAAAACAAAAACACCCTCGGCACTTACTGGCAGTTCCAGCTGCTGTGTGGGTCACTGGGGGCCCCCTGCACAGTGCGGGGCCAGGTGACAGCCCCAGCCTGGGCCCTGTTGCTCTGTGCTGCCCGGAGGGGGCTCAGACAGGAAGCACCACAGCCCCCATTTGGTAAAAAGAGGCTGGGTTGCGGGGGAAAAGCCATCTGAGGGGGGCAGCAGGAGCCAGTGGGACAGGGGCCAGTCAAAGCAACAATCTGGAGGGCTGGGGAGCAAGCGGGGGTGGGGCATATGGACCCTGTGGGGGGGGACGGTAGCTCCTGTGGGCAGGCTGTGGTCCCTGTGGGGCAGATGTAGCCCTTGGTGGGGGGCTGTGACCGCTGTGGGGGTCAGCAAAATATATAGGTATTTAGAATTCATTTTATTATGATGATAGAGACACTGCTAGGCTTCTGAATTGCTTTAACACTGTAGATATATCAATAAAACAATGCCTGACTGATCTCGCTCTCTCATGATCTTTTTGTTTTCATTGTGAAGGAACATGGATTTTGGGGTATGTTACACAGTGACTTTGGGATTTCTTTCATGAGTTCTGGGATCCTCTAAAAATGTATATGCAGATGAGGCACAGGGCAACCTGGTCTGGCTTCAGCTCAAGGAGAGTAGGGCCACACTAATCATATGTGACAGCCTGAGAGAAGGGATGACAGAGAGATTCTTGGTGAACTGCTTAGGGCCCTGTTTGGTGATGTTTGCCAGACATTTAAGCCTGATGAAGAAAAAGTTGAAATGTATTCAATGTAGTGGCTCACTGTGACCTGAAAAAAAGAGTTGGCACTGAGGGGGACTGCACTAAATGGGCACCACCATATATCTCATTCAGATGACCTACACTAACTCATCCTAATGGTAAGTTCCCGTCAGCATATTCACGCAATAAGGGCCATGTACTTTCCAGTCATTCTCAGTGTTGTCTGCATTTAATTAACTTCATAGTTTCTATGACTGAACACATGTACTTTAAGCAGCAGTTCAAAGGTAGACAACATATTTAATAAAGTTACCACATATGAAAACATAAGATAAGAGGCCTTTTTCCCTGATCATGATTGGGCAAAACAACCTCACTTAGTATTCAAGTAAATCCAGTAGATTGACCTAACCCTAGTTAGATTGTTCCAAATGTGAAGTCTCTACATTCCATATGAAAGCTCATTCATCTCTCATCCATTTCTAAGGTGTCGTTCTGTCCCACCTTCTGTTAAAATTCAAATTATCCCTAATATATTCACATTTCAGGCCAACTTTGTCTTTCTTTCCCAAAAGTCACAGAATCTTGTCCTTCTCTTGACTCCATATTCTCCTTGTCCAATATAAAGAACTATACAGCCACACTAACACTTGTATGTTTTTTGACCACAAAATTCTTTTCTTTTCTTTTCTTTTTTTTTTTTTTTTTAGAGTGGAGAAAGTACGAGGAGGAGGAATGGAGTGTAAACTCTTAAAATAATAATAAATAAAAAAGACATCATGTATACTTCCAGATCCCAAAATGAAAGGTTTTTTAAATTTCTATTTCTCTTTATAGTGGGAATATCATCTACCCTATAATGGTTTGAATGGGTTGAAGCAGGGGTTTGTTTTGTTTTTTTTCGGGGGGGGGGTTATAGTAGGAGTATCTCCCTTTATGTAAAACGTGAGAAACAAGTATTTTTCACAAGGATATATAGTAAAAACATTACAAGTAGCCTCCCCTTGATCTTTTCAGTTCTATTTATGATCTAAATTTCTTAAGACCTTCTTCAAGAGGGTCACTACAAGAGGTAAAATTCTAGCTTGACATTTTAGACACCAGCATTTGACATTTAAAGGACTAACCTCTGATTAATCATGAAATATTCCTAGCTGACAGTTATTACCAGAAAAAAGGAAAGCTCAAAAGGTGAAAAAGGATATTATTTAATTGCTCTATTTTGTATAGGTCATAAGCCATAATTTGCTGTTGAACAAAAGGTCTGTAATGTGTTTTGGCACTTGAATACCTTTTAATTACATAGTTGAGATAATAGGAAAGTATTAAAAGAATGACTGTATGAAGGCAAATAATTATATCTATTCCACAATGAGGTTAGAGGGGTACTGTGGGAAAGAAAACTAGATCAGATTTTTTCTCAGTCCATCTACGTATATTCCAAATAACCACAGTCACTTCAAAATTTAACAGCTACACTAGCACTCCTGTTCAATCAAACAACCAATGACATTAAAGAATCTTAGGATTTCAGGGCAGGAAATCTCTATGTTTAAGATCTACTACCACAGTTATTTTAGAATTTACAATAAATCCTACTTACAGACTAAGTTTAGTGAAGTATTTTCTTGTATTGAAAGAAGAAAGGAGTTGTAGTCAAATTTAGTTATAGCAATATTTTAAGAAGAAAAACAAAACCCACTGTCACTTATCCTTTTAACAGTTAAAAATTGGACACCTCTAAAAAGACTGATCTTGTCCATTAGATAAATTATTCACAGTTAAAAAAAGATATTGTTCTCAGAGAAAAGGTCAGTATTTGGATAGGAACTGTTGAAAAATTACTCAGTTGAAGAAATTGTAAGTTTACTTACTTAAAAATACATAATTTAAATATTTCTAACCCCAAGCATGCAAAAAAACCCAACCCAAAACCAAAATAACCACCCCCCCGAACACAAAAAAACCTGAACAGTCTCAAAATACTAAGACACATTTTGAGAAAAATTTTTAAAAATAATAAATCTTGGATTCTCTTGTCTTGAAGCCCTTAGGACACAAGTTTGAGCTCTACTCTGCAACAATGCATGATAGAAAAAAAAATCTTTTGAGAAAAAAGGTCAAATAACTACAGTGTCTGGAGCTTAAATAAAATAGAAAATACTCATAAGAAAACCTCAGAAGAAAAGTTAAAATTGTTAGTGTCAATGCAGTGTTTTCAGTCATTTTTTTTTATTTCTTCACGAGGCAAACAATTTAATCCAGTCAAAGGATTCCTGTCTGATCTCTGGACAAGAGGTTAAACATGTTCCTTATCCATTTTCTATTAAGATCTTGGACCCTGCTGATTGGAAAGAACCATTCTGACTATCTAATTATCAAGACAGAGCAGAAGGAAAACCTCTGCTGGAAATGGATTGCTGTTACTTATCTGAGTTTGTGAAAGCACTGCAGGCTAACAAGAAACAAAACAAGAAAGAAAAGTATTTGAGATATATATGGCGATAATGTAGATTCCAGAGTAATAAAAGGTATGTATACTAGTAAGATGGATTTATTTGGCCAAAATCACCTTAAATGTATGGACCATACCCAAAATAGGAGTGTCCATGAAAAACCATTTTCATTATTGAACTAACAGAACAGGAATTTAAGACCTGACGTTGTAAAAAAAACCTTAACATTACTTCCTTGGTTAAGGATCCTACTGGAATATAACATATGTATCTAAGAGAATGAGATAGAATAGCTACACTGTGAGGAAACAGGAGAAGTTTGAGGAGTTTTTTGGGGTTTTTGTTTTTGTTTTTTGAAAGGGCTTAATCAGTTGTTAAGTATAGTCAGGTTTTATTTCAGTTAGCACCTAATGACAAGTGAAACGAGCATGGTTACAGGCAGGCAGAAAGACTTCTACATCATGTATAGGCTTCTAGGAAAGCAGAGTTAAAACAAATCTTTACGGATCTACTATACAAATCCCCTAAATGCCAATCCAACACTAACATAATCAAATGCTTATCTAGCCTCTTCTTGAAAATCTCCAGTGGAGAACATTCTAATGCTTCGGTGGGCAGCTGTTTTCCTGTGTTTAATTGTTCTGTCAACAGGGAAGCCTTTTCTTCAGATTGAATGGAAGTCTGTTTTGCTCCAGTTTACACACTGCTTCAAGTCCAACCTTTTAAAGCCAGTGTTAATATAACTGAAATGGCTATTATTTTCCCCTTCTACCTTAGTCTCCTTTTTGCCATAAATATATCTAGTTCTGTCAACTTTTCCTTATACTGCTTGCATTTCAACTCTTTGATTATTACTAATATTCTCTTCTGGAACCTCTAGATTTTCTCCACACCCATCTTAAAATGCACCTGTAGTGGGTTGCTACTCCTTTGGCCAGGCCCAGAGCCTGCGTTCCCCCTTTTCTACCTCAAACTAAATAGAACAACGAAACATTAACAACCTTCCCCACCCCATCCAGGGCAAAGGCTTTACTGTAGTGCTTCAGTGCTACCTTTCTTCTCAGTTTCTCTCCTTCTCCAGTGCCATCTTTCTGGGAGTTTTTAACTTCCTCCAGAGCCAGCCAATAATCCCTGTCAGCTGGCTCAGACCTCCTAGGCAGGCAAGCTATTGCTCTCTAGCCCCCTGCAGCTGGGCTCCAGCCCTTGAGTTATGCACCTTCCCACAAATCCCCACTCGCAAGAATGGAGCCTAAGATACTACTCTTCATTTTTAAAACCCTCCCTCCCTAGCTTCTTGGGACCAGAAGTATGAATTCACATGTACAGTCCCAGGGCAGTGGCATATTGAAAAATGAAAATGCTTCAGGGACAGATACCATCTCATCAACCTATGCCCCCCCATAGCATTAAGCCATGCTAGTGGGGCATGGTCGGTAAGCAAAAGAAAATGGGCCCCATGGAGGTAATAATGGAGGGTCTCAATGGCCCACTTAATTGCTAGACACTCCTTCTCTATCACTGCATATTTCTGTTCCCAGGGAAGGAGCTTTCTGCTGAGATACAGAATGGTGTGTTCTTCATCTTCAAACTCCTGGCAGAGGACAAACTCCTTTGTTAGGTTTTTATTTGTTATATCTTTTGTTAAGTCTTTTGTTAAGTCCAGGCTGCGCAGGACTGACACTGCATAGTAGTCATTTTGCTGTCCCAGATGCTGCCTTATACTTGGGGGACCAATGGATGCATTGGGGCACTCCCTTCTTCAGTAGGTCAGTTGCTGGGGCCACGTTGGCAGCAAAATATGGTTTGAATCACAGATAGTAGCTTGTCAACCCTAAAAATGACTTTACCTGACATTTGGTTGGTGGCACTGGAGATCCCACCAATGTTTTACTCTGGCCAATAGGAGCCTGATGTTGCCATCGCTCAGTATGTACCCTAGGTATCTAGTCTCTGTGCATCCTAAGTGACATTTAGCAGGGTTGGCTGTGAGGCCAACTGCTTGTATTGACAACAGCATCTCTCTCACCTGCTGAAGGTGTTCTGCCCACACGTTGGCAAATATCACCACATTGTCCAGATACTGGCTGTATATGCCTGGTGTGGGCAGAGTATTTTGTCCATTAGACATTGGAAGGTTGCAAGGACCCTGTGGAAACCAAAAAGTAGAGGTCGAAAGTGATAGAGTCCTCAGGGTGTTGCAAAGACTATTATTTCTCAGGACACTGAGTCCAGAGGTATTTTTCAATACCCTTTGGTTAAATCCAGGGTGGTTATGTACCATGCATTGCCTATTTCTTCTATCATTTAATCTATTCTGGGCATAGGATATGCATCATACTTTGAAACTGCACTGATTTTATGGAAACTGGATGGTGTGATTGGGCATTGATATCAAAACATATGGGCTACTCCACTCACTAGCAGATTACTCTATTACCCCTAGGTGCAGCATTTTATTAATCTCTTATTTTACCATTTCCCTCATCCACACTGTTATTCTTGAGTATCCCTTCTGAATTGCACAGCCTGGCTGGAAGATAATGTGGTGTTTGATCAGTGCAGTTCTGCCTGGAATAATTGTAAACACCTCTTTAAATTCCACAAGTAGACATTTTACTGCAACTCGTTTAGTTGGACTCAAAGCCTCCTGTAGTATGACGGCAGCCATAGATTTTTGATGGGGGATCTGCAATCCCCAGGCCAGCTCCCAGCAAACATGTAGGGACCATATAGGCTTCTCTGGTCCTCCAAGGTTTCAGCAGGTTGGTGTAACGTATCTGTGAACCCCACCATTTCCCTACTAAGTGAACTTCATAATTTACCTCATCTACCCTCCACAGGCCCTCAAAAGTGCCTTGCCATTTAGCCTGCAACTTACTCTTGGAGGAGGGGAGAAGTACTCTATTCTCTGGCTGATAAACCCAGAGCCAAGCATTTTTATTATACTGCTGTTGCTGCACCTGCTGTGCAGCCCTGAGATTTTTTTTTTTCTTTTTTGCAAGAGCACCCACCAGATTTAATCTTTCCTGTAGCTTCCAGACCTATTGGACTACATTCTGTGGTGTTGTCCCCTCGGCCTGCCAGGATTCTTGTCAGAGATGTAATGCCCCAGGGCTGCCTCTCAGAATAATTCAAAGGCCAAAAAGCCCATGGAAGACTGTGGAACCTCTTGAATAGCAAACAATATGTACAGTAATAAATGGTTCTGAGGCAATTCCGAGACAAATTCTCAGCATCCTCTTCAGTGTCCAATTAAATCTTTCAACTAATCCATCCAACTGGGGATGGTACACTGAAGTCTTTACAGAATGGACCTTCAATAAACCCCAAACTTCTTGCAGTAGACCATGGCCTGGTCTGTCAAAAACTCTCAGGGAATGCACACCTGGGAGAATATCTGTAATAGCTCAGAGGCCCGTTAGTGCCAAAGCTGAACTGCCACAGCCTTGGGACAGTGGGTACCATAGCTGACAAGGATCAGGATGAACTTGGACTCTCTTGATCTGGTTTTACTGGTCCCACCAAGCCTACCCCAACTCACTCAAGGGATATACTAACCAATGGAAAAGGTACCAGTAGGGCCCTGCAAGTGGGTTGGGGACCCATGCTGGCATTCGGAGCATGATGCCCAATAGTTCTTGGTATACCACAGGCCAGAAAAAACTTTACAGTACTATATCCTGGGTCTTTTCCACTCTCAAATGGCCTCCACATAATATATCATGGGCCAGTTTCAAAATCTGGATGCAGTACTGCTTTGGCACTGATAGAATTGCCAGGTCCCTGTGGGACTGTCTTTTGTCACTCTCATCAAGAGGTTCTTCTGTAACACAAAATTGGGTTCCTGGGCTGCTAAGTTTGCTTCCACTGTGACTCCATTGGCCCGATCCTTTCAGCTATAAAGAAGGGCATATACTAGATCCTCCCTTTGATCACAAATGAAACCCAGCCCTCCCCCGACCTGATCCAGTCCACCCTCTTGAGGAGTTTCTGCGGTCTCCTGACCCTCTGACTTATCCAAAAGGCAGTTTAGACTGCATTGAAACCCAATCCCTTTCTCTGAGCGTTTCCTCTGCCATGGAAGGGTCTCCCTCCTAACTCATTGCCACTCTCACTGTGATCTGGAGGAAGATCCAAAGAGTTCAGGGTCTAAGAAGGGAAATATTTCCCCCAGCTGTGGGTCAGTGGAATTGGGGTCTATCAACTTTGAGCCAATCACAACAATTTGCCCAAGTCCCAGTCTCATCCCACCTCCACTGGGTAAGCTAAATGGCTGGCCACTACAGTTATCATATTAACTTCCTCTCCCCAGTGGTCAAGCTCAGCTGTGTTATGGAGTATGGTGAGATATCTCCATGGATACATGATACACAAACATACTAATTCACTGGGATGTCTGTCAGATTCACAAATTGCTCATGGACAAAGGTCTGACTAAAAAGCCCAAGTCTATAAGCCCTGCACCATGGACATGGACATACTCAATTTTAACTGGGCCCATATATCCCTTCTGGTCTGGGCTCTCATGCTATACCTGTGATACATAGGCAGAGGCAGAGGCATACCTACAGTTCCTCTGAGGGCAGTCCTGATGTCAATGACCCTTCTCCCTGAATTGGAAACAAGTTATCAGAGCATCCCTGCCTCTTCCCACCCCAGGTGCCTATCATTTCCAAAGGGGCCACTCAAGGGCCCTTCCCCTCAGCTGGGTTCTTTGAATAGATGGAGGCCACTTTAGAGAACCTGCCTGTTTCCTCCACAGTACAGGCTTTCTTGACCCTGGGACATCCTGGCCTCTAAGGGATCAGGACAATTTAACTCCACCCCCATGAAGTTGGAGGGCAACCAGCTGACATTTGGGGTAGGATGCATAATAGTCTTTGTTTTCTTGGTTTACCTTAGGGCAGAAAAAAACCTTGCCAGAACTATATCCTGGGGCTTTGCCACCTGCAAATGGCCTCCACATAATACATCATGGGCTAGTTTCAAAACCTGGCTGCAGTACTGCTTTGGCACTAGTATTTGGGACTGCCAGGTCCCTCTGGCCTCATCTTTTGTCACTTTCATTAAGAGGACCCTGTGTTACACAAAATGGGGTTCCTGGGCTGCTAAGCATGCTTCCATTATGACTTCATTGGCTCAACCCAATCAGCTATAAAGAGGGGCATATACTACCCTCTGATCTCTTTCTGGGTGGCTTCCTACAAGCTGATCACATGGTGGTGATACACCCACCTTTAGGTTCCTACTAGGAGGATGCTGCAGAACTGCTCTTGGGCCACGAGTTCCACTATTTCCTCAGCTGACAGAGTTAGGGTTTAGCCAGAGGGTGCACAAGTTCTTTAATTTCTGAGCCATGGCTCGAAGCTGTGCATTTGGGTGTGCAAGTTCCCTGTCAGAACTTGGAGTGGTAAGCAAGAGTTGAGACCCAGCTAGTCTAGTATGACAACTTTAAGGGTCTTAGAATCCCAAGGCAAATCTGTTCCTGGTAAGTGGTCTGTGCCTCCCAAGTTAACAGGGCCACCCTCACAGCCCATTCATTTTGTTCCACTGACAGGACCCTGTCTCCCACTCAAATGTCATCATGAGGAAGGCCTCCAGGTCATCTTCAGGTCCCATCTTCATTAGTACTTTACCCTCTATCCTCTGGGAACCAGATGACTCACCAACTTGGGTGCAGGTTTGTCTTCACTCCAAATGGTGCTTCAAGAACTCCTGCCATTCCTGCTGCTGCTCCCTCTGGAGCTGCTGCAGCTGCTGTTTCTTCTGGAACTGTTGCTGCTGGAGTTGGAGCTGCTGAAACAGCTGCTGTGGTGCAGCCCCTCCAGCCATTTTAGCAGGGTTCTTGTCTCTACTACTGGAGTTAACTTAGAATGCCTGCATTCTCCACCACCAACTGCATAAATGTTCTTATAAATTAAAAAAAAAAAAAACCCACTAGACCTCACTACACAGGATAGCACATGCTATCTGATAAAGAATCGGTAGTTGTGCCTCTAATCCTTGAAAGGTCTCTTCCACTATGGTCACCAGCATTCATTTGGTGCAGATGAAGTTGTTTTGGCCTTCAATTCCTCCTGTCCTGTGCTCAGAGGGCTTAATGCCATGTAGGAATAATATGAACTTTTTACTCATTTGAAGGACAAAAATGCATATCTGAAACTATATTTAGGATATGCACAACTTCTTAGGGTAGAGACTTCAATTTTCTTCCTGTAGAAAGGCCAGGATAAGGTATTAGCTTTATGGATGATTACTGGAAGTCTGCCCTGTGTAACAGGAGTAACACTGAAGAAAGGTAAATGTGCTTGGAAGAAGGAAATCATCTCAGGCAACTTTGTCAGAGTAAAAGCAAGCATGGGATTTCTGAAAGATAATAGTACAGATCTGTGCACAGCTAGGAGGTTAGGAATCAGCTAAGAGGTTTGTGTTTAAATAAATGATTCTCTCCTTTTTATCCTTAGGTGACACTAACAGTAGATGGAAGAATAAATCTAATGGAAATATATCCAGATGATATCGCTGGTGCAGGATATGATTAAACAGAATATTTTTGAGACAGTAAGATTTGTTAGTGTGATTGCGAGAAAAACTATTTACACATTTATTTTAGTTCACTAAAACTAACAAAAATCAAAATAATATTTCTGCAAAATCTATGCAGAATATACATTTTTTTGCTGTATAAACTGCATATTTTTTACATATACAGAATGATATACTGTTCTTTGTCCCCTTCTACTACCTCATGGGCTGGCAGGATTAACCAGGTAGTGTGTTCTTCCAGTGAGGAAGAGCGGGGTGGGGGAGCCTCTTGGACGGGCTGCACTGAATTTTCAAACATCTCAGATCACTGTGTTGTGCCTTTTGGGGTAGAGGCCACAGGACTTACTGCAGGCAGAGAGAGGCCATGTTGCAACCTCAAATAACTAACCTCAGACTGCTATATATGCATATCCAAGAAGTGGGTACAATCCCCCAAAATTACATGGCTATATATATCTGTGCGTTTGTACACACACACACACACACACACACAGACTGTGCAGGAATCTTTTCACTAGTCTGTTTACTAGTACAATGACCAAAGAGATTACTAACTGTCTTCCTCAAACAGAAAACTGACTTGAGCAATGGGAGATAAGCAGTCACACAGGAAATAGTGTAGCAACATTATCCAGGAATAATCCAGCCATGTTTCTAATGCCCATTCACATCTCAGTTATCAGACTCGGTATTCTTATAAGCAAGGGTGACAATAACATGTTAATTTTTCCACGCTGAAACATCGTAGTTTGCTGGGTTTATTTGGTCTGATTATATTTAAAAATAATGACTCATTATTTAAAAGTTTTTTCTCCACTGAAGCTCCTTATTGCTGACGATAAACTTATATGAAAACAAAAAGATTTTTAGGTCTTCCCAACACCTTTTCTTACTAAATTCCTTTAAAATAGTTTAAGAAGAGTTGGATGGTAAACTAAATAAGAACCCTAATCTTCAGGCCATTGGGTATTCTGAAATAAGACTATTTCAGTATATTAAATTAATTATAACTTTGTTGGGATGGGACAAAAATCTTAGTGTCCTCACCTGGTGCGAGACCAACTATGTCTTAGTCAATCTCTCTCCCCCTCTGTCTCTTTGGTCTGATAAAATTTTAATTATTTATACACTATAAAATAGATTTAAAGGGACAGAAATTATTTTATGGTTACACACACACACACACACACACACACACACACACACACACACAGAGTAACCCATTATATCTGTACAGCTTTCATGAACAAACTGTGCTCATAGTCCTGATGTCCAGCTCCAATGGGAAGTTCCTTTCATCAGAGTCTCACTGGAATGGAAATGAATAATCCTATCTACACAGAAGTGTATTAAAGCTACCACATTTCTACCTATGTACAAAGGTTGAGGCAGAGAGCAGAGTTCAGAAATGGCTATATGGTTCCTAACTTTGTCCTTTAATCATTAGGATGATCAGATATTATATGTAATAATAAATAAAAATGTCTTATTAATATATAGGGTATCCAGATTGTAGCCATATTGGTGCAGAGGCAAAAGGAATAAACTCATGGAAGAGGTGATATCTCCTATTAGAACAACTATATATTTGCAAACGCATGATTTTATTTATTTGGAGACTTCACCATACCTTCAGCTCTCCTGTGAAATACAAATTTTAATTTCTACCTAGGAGAACTTTTACAATCTCTGCGCTCTCCTATGCCTGATGAAGGGTGAGTATGCCTGAAAGCTTGCAAATAAAATAATTTGTTAGCAAATATCTAGTTGGTCTAATAAAAGTTATCACCTCTTCCACAAGTTTTGATTCCTTACCAATTTAGATGTATATTCAATTATTTAAAGTATATGTATTTATGTATTAAGATGAAAATATAATGTAAATTGCATAGTAAACAATGTATGTGTAAACATTCATGAAATAAACTGATAAACAGAAAAAAAAACACTTATTTTATCTAGCTGAAAAATATTGCACTTAACTAAGTAGCCTGTTGTTTATTTCTAAGAGTTTCCTTTCCTACCCTTTTCACAGTCCAGCAGTCAATTCTTAAAAGAAAACTAGAAGGTATTAACAATTTACTAATTAATTGTACTAAATCTAAGTAGCAGATCAGCAGATGCTGAAGACAACAGAACTTCGAAGTCAAATTCTTGACTACAGTTTAAGAGAGCCAAGAGCAGAGAAAGCTTCCCCAGAGATAGAATGCAGAAAGTTGACTGTGTAGTAGAAACTAGGGCTCCGCAAAGTGGGCCATATTTGATTCAGAATTGGCCTGATTCCGGGGACAGTGATTGGATTCACTGACTCGGATCACTGTCCCAATTCAATTTGGCCAAATCTGAATCTGAAGATTTGATTCTTATTCAGAGATTCAGCCATAGACACAGCTTTAAAATGTTTTTCCTACATGCCTTGAGGTACCAGGCATGGTTTGTGAATCATGCTGAGATGTGGGACACTCCATCTGCCCCACCAGGAGCTCAGGGGGGCCACTTCCAGTCCACTTCTAGGTCCACTGCCATGTGGGAGACCCCCCATGGGTCCCCAGCTCAGTCATCAGCTGCGGGAGAACCCTGGGTGCCCAGGAGGCACCAGTCATTGAGCCGGGAGGCATGGTGGGGGGGGGGGGGTCCCACATGCTCCGCAACAGAACTGGAAGTGCTTCTGGACCATTTCCGGATCCACCTCTGAGAGCGCTGGGGACCCCTCCCAGGTTCCCATAGGACACTCCATCTGCCCCACCATGTCAGCATTCACAAACTGCCTGGTACCTTGAAGTATGTAGAAAAAACATATAAAGCTGTGCCTATGTCTGAAGCGTCAAACCTCTCCAAATTGAATTGAGATTTCCCATTCGATTTGGAGAGATTGATGGGTCTCCTGATTCAATTCAGATTCAGAGATTTGGTCACCAAATTGGACCAAATCTCCTCTGAATCATATCAGTGACCGAAGCTTCACACAGCCCTAGTAGAAACCTTGTAGGATCATCATTCCATATAAAAACTCACAAATGATCATTTCAGTTACTATTGTTCCATACTGTCTCTTGTTTGTGATATTTAAAAAGCCAAGCAGACTAGTACATGGATGTTAAAAGTCAAGTCTTTATATCATCACTTAGATTTTTTTAAAGAATTTTTTTCAGCAACAGTATTGGTTTAATCCTTAAATGGTATAAAATGGCAGATTTCCCCTGACTTATTTACGGAAAGGTGTTATCTTTTTTGTCTTGCACAGTACCAGCAACAGCAATTATACTTACCACAGAATGTGTACCTATATACCTTTTTGTATTACACAATACCACCAATAGCAATCACATTGAACTAAGATATATATATATTTAAATTTATCATACACTATGAAATACTTACCAAAAACTTGGAGGAATGTTTGTTTTTTATCATTTCCAGCTTTGTTTTTTGCTTCACATACATAAGGACCTGCATCAATATTTTTTATATTTCTGATTGTTAATTCTGTATGGCTTCCTTTCAATATATATTTTTCACTTTCTTCAATGAGTTTCCCATTCCTAAAGAATAACAAAAGAATGGCAAATCATGTGGAATGCTTCATAATCTCAAAGACTGTTCTGTGACTGTGTCAATCCCTTTAAATTTATTTCTGCTGGAGAAGAGTGTTATATTGCTAATGTCAGAAACATTAAAAAGGTTGTGCTGCTTGCTGGCATCGTATTTAGAAGCCAGTTGATTTTAGCTTGATCTAAAATGTTGTAATAAGTATCAGGATGTCTTCATAAATATGTTTAAATTCCAAGCATAAGGGAATCATTCTGCATTGCATTTAGAGGCTCAGAAATCCTTGACACAAATCTTTCGTTGCCAGGTTCTAAAATACAAATTAATTAGAAGCAGTACAACACTTCCATTTCCATAATTTTAATATTGATTCAGTGACAAAAATATTTCTGTGAATAAGCCTGAATAAGAAGGTTTCCATTCAGAACAGGAAAAAGAAAAGAAAGAAAAGGAGGCAGAAACATTTCAAAGCAAATGGTTACCATTCACATGTGTGCAACAATTTATAAAAATGATTTTCTTTACTTATATGTAATATATAGTGGCACATAAACAGCTCATCATTTTTTTTCTTTTTGGTCATTGCTGGCTAGTGACAATTTAGTAAACAGACATATCTCTAAACACAAAAATGAATTCTGACCAGACAACATAAGAATAATGAAACCTCGGAACAGTCTAAGAGCTGCTTTAATCTTGATTAATCTATTTTAGCACCTTGGCAACACACAATTATCATGCTTACTTCATTTCATCTACTCGGATATAATCCTAATTCTTTTTATTTTTCTTCACAGTTTCATGATCTTGACCTTATTTCTGTTGACCAGCTATGCACCTTCTTCACTTGGGTTCCTAAATAAATTGCCTGACTTTAGAAATGTTGAGCTACCATATCTCACCATCCGTGAAAAAGGGATGTGTAAAGTGGATTTCTAAAAAGTGAATGCCTAAGAATGGATATCTAAAGGTGCTGACAGACATTGGTGGTAAGGGGGAGAGGAAACAATGCACACTCTCCCGGAAGCAGCAGCGCATTACTTCGACTTGGCTCCACAGCATCTGTATAGATTGGTGTTTCCGCAAGGCTTTTTGGCACTTTTAAACCTGATTCAATCAGCTGTTAGATAAAACCACCAAAAAAAACCTCACTAAATTGCCCAATCTCTACAGATGTTGGGAAATCCGTGTATAACTAATGCGCTGCCTCTTCTGGGCATGTGTTGGGCTTGGCATGGAAGCATGCCAAATTTAATGTAAAGCACAGGTTTTTTTCCATATCTGCAAGCAGCTTAAGTGTCTAAATGTGTATATCCATGCTAAATTTAGGGTCTACATTTCAAAATGATTTTAATTTCTTTATATTTACTTAATACCAAGAGTCATCTTTAATGTATTATTTTCTAAATAATCTAATTCTTCAAGCAGAAAATTCATTTCTTGGGAATACTAATGTTATGCTAGCAACATTCCATTGGAAGGATTTTCTCTTTCTTACATTTTAACAATTACCATCACTCCAATTTTAATCTGTTTATGCCTATATTTTAGACACTTTATAGTAACATTGATTCATTTCCTTTTCAAGGCAAGTTATTATATTGCGTTAACTCTGCTTTTAGATAGTTTCACACAATTGTAGTAATTCCAATATGAGATACAACAATATATCCAAAGTTAAAATTGGATCCAAAAAAATGTCTGTTTATCATGATCTCACTTATACCCGACTATTTCTAAGTGGATATAAGATTATCCCCAGGACCTCCAAGGAAAGGGACAGACTCAAATTAATGTTGATATTATAGAATAAGCAGACACGTATAACACATCAGAACATCAGAAGAGTATTCTGTTAATTCTAAATCCTGTCACTGGAAATAAAGAATTAATTGAAAATCATCATATATGTAAGTTATCTCCATGTGTAGAAAGAGTCATGCTTATTTCCATAGGGATACCAACTACAGCTTGTAGGACTGTGGTTATCTGCTAGACTTGGAAAATAAAATTCTCTTAATCTACTTTTTTCTTTCACTTTTATTGAGTTACCCTAGTCGAATTATATTATCTTCAATAGAGATACCAATGTCAGTGAAAGAAGAATCATATATCCATGAAATCATATATCATGTATCCTCCATGTTCATGAAAACGTAACTGGGTACATTTCCACAATAAATAAATCAGTGACTAATCCACGCTGATATTTCTTCTCATGTATGTTTTAAAGTGACTGACCTGTAAGCAGTCTAATGGATTGTTAGGGAAAATGTTGACACTCAACTGCCTACATTTTGTATGACTGCAATTATCTAAATGATTATCTAAATTTCAAATTAAGTTTATCTATATTTCCATATCAGCGCAGATACCAAGCAGTCAAGATCTATGATATTATACACAGATCAATGGAGGATTGATAAGCTACTTAATTTGGCCAGAATTTTGTTTACTGAGATGCAAAACACAAGAAAATTAAAAATAATGGCATATTTTAAAGCTCAGCTGCCTTCACTGTTGCAGCACCATTTTGTACCATGGCTGAATTTGACTCTCACTGAAAGCAATGTATGGGAAATGAAAATTCCAGAGCCAATATATTTTTAACTCTTCTAAATTCTGACTTCATTCAACTGTAAGGAAGTTAAATATACAGGAAGACAAATTTAAAATTTTGCAGTCTTTTAACAGGTGTGTGTGGGGGGAATTGCTTAGCTTCAGTAGGAGTATCACCGGTGTCATGAACTGGCCTTACAAAATAGATTTTACCAAAAGAGAGAGAGTTTTAAAAATATATATCAGAAAGCACTGCATATTTACAACTGTGAAACAAAACTAATTACATGTATATGTATGAAATTAATTATATGTAGGAAAGTTGTGTTGAATAGGTCCCCTAGTCTGTTTAGGGCTGGCTGTAGGCTGTGTGTGACAGGCCCTAGCCTTCACTGCCTCACCCTAAGTGCTGCAGACAAGAAGCAGAAACTGGAGGAGCAAGGGGAAGCCTGTAGCCCCCGGTGGCAGTGGCAACACTAAAAGTGATGGGGAAAAGGGGAAGTGGCACCTTGTTGAGAGCGTTCAGGCTGTGATACACTGAAATATTTTAAAATTAGAATATTCTAAAAATATTACTTAAGACTTTTCAAACTTAGAAAGCATCTTTACATAAGCTGGTAGATCTAGTCTTT
This sequence comes from Gavialis gangeticus, assembly GCF_001723915.1. Taxonomy (NCBI): domain Eukaryota; kingdom Metazoa; phylum Chordata; order Crocodylia; family Gavialidae; genus Gavialis; species Gavialis gangeticus. The sequence continues at coordinate 227,658,740 of NW_017729032.1, forward strand.
CCTTTTTGAAAATGAAAGATATCATTGTGGAATTTTTACTTCTGATAAAGAGGACATTTGGAATATCAGAGGGGTTTTTTTAACTAAATTCTGAGAATACTGACAGACAAGAAGTACATTGTATAATATGATCTCAAAGAAACTGCAAGTTCTCAGAGTATGAAACTTTAGTTTGTCAATTCAATACAACTTTTAAAAATAATTTGGGCTTTGCATTTTTTTCTTGTCTGTTATAAACTTTTTCTATCTATATTAATGAGTGAACTGAACATTGTCTTGGTATCTACCCAATGCAAGCAAGGTGTAAACAAAGGGAAAACACAATATATTTAAGCTAAATTTAGCAGTCTTTAAAAGTTCCAAATGCTGGGTAAGAATGATATGGGGGAATTGATGGGAATGCCTATTGAGTTTAATATACTCCAAAAATATGCACTGATCTCCTGATGTTTTTGAAAAAGCACATATGGAGACAATTTATTCAAGCCTAAAATAGAAATGCACATTCATAAGGAGAATGTGAGATATTTCATATTCTAAAAGAGGTATGTACCCTTGCTGAACTGATCAACTTTAGAAAAGAAAGGAATAGAAGACAGAAAAGAAAGGAATGCAAGATTGTTATATAAAGTACGGTAACAGAAACCAATAAAATGTTAAAATGTTTAAGGATATTAAGGATAATAAGTTGTCAGAACTGCACAATTTTAACTATTCAAATCTCATTGACTTCATCTGGAAGATAAGCCAAATACTCCAAAAGCAGTCATCTGTTTCTAACACATTCACAGCTGCAAAATTATCTAAGATACATCTGCAAGCAATTTAATCAAATATCAAGCACAGAGTAACAGAATACCCAAATGCGAGACCTGCCACTGAATATCATATGAAACAATCAGTTGAACCTAGACCTTTATTTTACATTGTACACTATAATACACAGTACTCTGTATGACTATAGTATACAAGTTTTATCTATACCTTTTGCCATCTTAGTTTCAAATAGGATCAAAGCCTGGAAATTTCACATGTAGAAATTCAGAAATAAATGGTTTCTATTTTTATTTGTTTTGTTCTTAAGTCACTGGTATACCACTTTAATTTATTCTACCTTGTTACAAAAGAAGTTACTTTTAAAACAGATTCTTGATATTTTTAAATTAATTTTCCAGTTTCTCTTGCTTGATGATAACCACAGTGCAATTTAATTTGTAATAAGCAACTTGTTTCTTAGGACTGACTTTGTTTTTTTGTATCTTTATAGTAAATGTTGTCATCAATGCTCTTCAAACTGCCAATGAGACAAATGGAAGTAGAATACTGCATTTTTATTTCAGTAATATATATGCTCCAACCATAGTTTAAACCTTTCTGGTACAGAGATATAAGTTAAACTTACCTATACCAGATGATTTCAGGTTCAGGAGAGCCAGTGGCTCTACAGAATAAAGTAATTGCCTCTCCCCGATCTGCTGTGGCATTAAAGGATTTCTGTAGCACAGTAATTGATGGAGGAACTAAAAGAAATGTGAACAGTACATGTGAGGTCAGCTAATTAAAAATATGATATTTCTATTATAGCTGTGGAAACTTTAAATAGAGCAACTCTTGATAATCTTTAATTTACAAACATAAATTGAATTCAGGCTACAGTATTGATTGCCACAAAGTTATCTGCATTACTGTAGTTCCTGTGTAAAATGTAGCCAGGAGGATTCCACTTAAATGTTATCAAGATACTTTGGCATGGCTTCTTTTGAACTAAGTAAGAACAAAGACAAGATAAGCATCTCACTCTCTTTATATGAATTTTATTGAATAAGCATTAAAAGTGTTTCTAGCCTTAGCTCACATGTGCATGTCATTGCAAAGATACTGATTAGTGTTAATTTAACTACCTCAAATAAAAATGTGCCTCTCTTCTTCTTTCTTTCTCTTATGCAATTGTGTAATTGATGCCCAACCATGCACTGATGTGAGACACCACTTTCAAATTAGGTGAGAGGCTGTAATGTTCTTTTTGATTAAACATACTTAATTTTTTTAAACAAACGACAGTATATTTTCTGGACAGAAATATCATCAGCCTAAAATGGTGCAGTGTGACAAGCTTGCATGCACAATAGATTTCTAAAATTACATTTTCAAAACTTCTAATTGTATCGTGAAAACATCTGCCTATTTTTGATAGGATGGAGCAACTTAAATAATAGTTTGCGCAGAGCATTCTCACTAATGTACATAAAAAAAATGCAGGTGTAAGGGACAATAAAGCTGAAGCGGCTATTTAATATATATTTCAATGTTACTAATGTTATGATACAAGCATAGACTTAAGACAGATGGTACAAATTTTAATGTCCATTAAGCATTCTACTCAAAGTGTATTCAAATGATCTATTACGCTATTGTAATATTCTTACCTGGGTACCTCCAGTAAGTAACAAACTATCCCAGGGGTTTTCAACCTTTTTTAATAAATGTACCCCTAGTGGCCAGATGTGGAGTGGGGGGTGGGGGGCATGGCCAGATGTGGAGCAGCAGTGAGGGGTGGTGGGTGGCAACAGCCACCACCACATACAACCTTTCCCTTCCCCTCTCCCTGTGTCTGGCTGTACAGGTGGCACCCGTGCAGACTGCAGAAGGATGCTGCTGCCCTCGCCCCCCAACCCAGCCCTTCTCCTGGGAAATGACAGCGTCGGGTGGTAGGTGGCGGTGCTCCATCCCTGCCCACCCACACATAGCCCCTAGAGCCTTCCTGCGTACTCCCAGTTGACAACCCCTGAATTACCTTATTTCTGTTGTGTCCATTAAAATCAAAGATTTGTTGCCTTTAATGGAACAGACAAGAATATCAGAAGACCTTAATCTTGGATTCTCTTATCCACCAAGCTCACACCATTCTTTGCTGGGCTTTAACACCTTCTGCAGTGGAATGCTATCTCTGTGCATGCAGAAATGTAAAGGTATATGGGTGTGAGAATGGAGTTGTTTCAGGGGAGAAGAGAGAGTGGGAATGAAAGAGCAAGGATTTCACCAAGTCCACTTTTCTGCTATCCAAAAGAGCTAGGTGTTCTAACACCAGACTTCTTTAGAATTGTCCCTCTGAACCTTTAATTTAAGCCAGTGCTGGTGGGTGAGAACCAGGGAGTGGTCCACTTCCTCCCTGCATTCTACTTAAGATTTGCTTAGTGTGACAGGGGGCAGCTCTTGAGAATGAGTCTCCTGCTGGCCCACCCACCTATCTATGGGGCAGTCTGCCCCGTCTCACCTGCCATGACTTTGCTCTTCTCAAAATGGGTGGTAAAATGCGGGATACTGCCTGTTACGTGCCCCAATGCCCTGATGTCAGGGAGTGCTATCTGAGGCTCTGAACCTCCCCTACACCACAGCCCAAACCTCGCAGATGGCATCCATGCTGTCATTATGCTCCCAGCCTAGAGCCGGGCCATGCTTAGCCCTCACTGTCAGGATCTTGCGCGTGCACACACACACACACACACACACACACACTCCGCCCT
>NW_017729032.1:227667263-227670818 GCF_001723915.1 Gavialis gangeticus
CACACACACACACACACACACACACACACACACACTGCCCTCCTCTCACTAAGGCCTCTTGCATTCCACCCCCTCTCACAGGGTCTCTTTCTTGCATCAACAAGTTGTTGCGCCCTGCTCCCTCTTGGAGCACCTCCCATAGGCCATAGGCTTTATCCAGATCACACCTTGGGGGGAAGATGTACAGTCTTTTGGGCCTTTCCCATGACTCTCATTTAGACCAAGCTTGCCCTGTCCCTTCTCGGGGCATCTTAACATAAACATACATAAATACATGCTGGGCCACCGGCCCCATGCACTGCGCTCCCAGACCTCTGTAACGCACCCTTCCCTCAACTTGCTCTCCAGAGGTTGGCCCATGTGCTGCCCTTCAGACTGACCCTGAGCCCTACTAAACTGTCTTCCAGGTCCTCACTACTGCCCCTTTCTGGAGTTACACATGTACACCCTCTGTTTCCCTCCCCTGTGGAGGCTCAGGTGGTCACAACTGTGCCTGGCCCCCCCTCTTACATCCTCTTTGGGTTCAGGTGGCTGTAGCCATGCCTGCCCACCTTGCACTCACAGTGTTGTGGGGGCTAGGGGTAAAGGCACCCCAACATGCCTTTCACCAGGGTGGTAACTGGCCTGGCATTTCCTGGGGGCTCCCATGCCACTAGGAGCCCCACCACCTGCTGCAGCTTAGCTAAGCAATGTTTCTGCCTGGACTGGCAGCAACAGATTGCAGCTTTTATATACAAGGATCTCAAAAAGTCTGTTGCAATCAAGCACCTGCTGGCTGCTTGATTCAGCCCTTAAAGTGGCAGGCACTACAAGTCTTCTGCCACACTTAGGGACAGAAGGGAATCAAGCCTTACCTCTGTAAACCAATGACTACCTTAACTATTCCAGCTCACTATTCTTACTAACTTGTGCTTATTACTTAAGAGTAATTGATGACAATAAATCATCTCTCTAAAAGGAAACATTCTATAACTTCTCCAATGCATTGACAGTGACCTCTATATAGTGGGGGTTGGTTTCATGGACTAGCATCTCAACAAACCAAAATTATATAGACTACTTCCTACCATGACTGGAAACATTTTATATAGCAACATACCACTAGGAAAGTGCTTAATAATGTTTAGAGAAGAGAGGATCTTTGTGGATGGTATATTTAGTGGACCAGTTCCATGTTTGGTATATGTTTTCAAATTCAAGGTATATTTGAGTTATTTTGTAATGTGTTCCTGCCCATGGACATACGGAAGAACCAAAGTTGATAAAACAGCTCTCTGAAGACCAACAGCCATTTCTCCGCTAGCCACATTTTATGGTTGCAGCCTCAATTCAATAAAACACATATAAACATTTCAAGTTTTCAGGCAGATATTATTTTCCCTTTCTAGGTTCAAGAATTACAAATATTTGGACTTTTCCATACAGTCAGTGGAATCTTTAATGATATCTTTGGCCCAGTCCTAAAACTTACATTCAAGTCAAGGCGATGCTAAAGAGGCAAGCTGACCTGGGAAAAAAAAAAATATAAATCCTATACACTTAAGATTGTTCATGTTCACCAGAAACTGACAGCCACAACCAGTTTCTTACCTTTCATACTAAAACCATAATGGTGAAATCCTGGACTTATTAAAGCGCATATAAAATTTGCCATTGAAATCAACAGATTCAGAATTTCACAATATATATTTATTGCTAAAAATGAATGAAAACATAACCATGCATATTATAGACTCTCTGAACTATTTTGATATTTTCTTTACAGACATGTAGCATGTCTTTTGCCTTGTTTTTCACATTATTCATTTTTAAAATGCCTATTTTGACCGCACATGCACTACAGCAGAATTTCCAATGGCACAAAATACCTGATCATTAAATTTCAATAAGAGAATCCAGTTTAAATGTTACTTTAAATGCCAACTACAAACTTTATGCCAATTCTTACGTGTTATTTTTATCATCTACATTGCTAATGTTTCACCTTTAGTGGAATACACTAAAAATAAACTGTTAATCAAAGGACCATCTGAAACGTAACCTTCATAAACTCAGAAGGGGAAAAAATCTTGCTTTAATTCTCCATAGAAACAATTAAAAAGAAAACAGCTCAGGTAACCCTAATTTTCTTGGTAAGTCTCAATCAGAATATAATGCATTCAAAGAAGGCCAATTTAAGCTACCATTTCACAGGGCAGGTGTTCTTGATTCTATAGTATCAGGTAAAAATGCTCTCATTGTCAGAAGTAGGAACATATATGAAATAATGACCTTTGGTACCATATTTAAAATCATACACAAAAGCAGTGCTTGTGCAGTTACAGATATATACCTATCATAGAACTTTTAAAAATGGTTAAGTTAGTAACTATGTTGAAACGATAAATACCATAATGATCATGCAACAAAATAAATCCATTTTAATTTTGCATCTGAACATCAGCCAATTCCAGCTTCTATGCATTGACTTATTCTATTTACCTGAATCTAAGAATTTAAGATGACCACCTCTCACTTAGAATTGGATTCTATACATGGGAAATTTATAAATGTTATACTTTTTCATGTATAGAATCTAATATTGGACAATCATCTTAAATTCATCCCAACTACCACTGCAGCAGGGAAAACAATGGCAGAAGACAGGCAGTAAGGGGGCAGGTGGTGAGTAAGGCAGAGAGGGGACAGCTAACCCCCTGCCACTGTACCCTTCCCCACTTACCCTCCCTTGTGCCTATTCCTCTAAAGCCTCAAGCCCTCCCCCTTATGTCTCTTGTCCCCAGAATGACTTTGGGTCCCCTGTCCTCACCCTGCCCATCATGCCTTCATGCTGCTGCTATATGGTCATGCTGGGGCCATGCTCTGTGCTTCAGGCTGCAGCAGAGCAGAGCCTGCTGGGATGGCAGCAATAGTAAGTGACCTGGGGTACAGACTGCAGGGCAGGGAGATGGGGGAAAGAAGAGGCTGGGAGGAGAGAGGAGGGCAGAGGGTGAGGGAAAGGAGCCCAAGGCTGTAGGGGGGAGATGAAGGAAGTGCAGAGGCAGTGGTGGGGTAGGCAGCTGCACACCCTAACTATACACTTAAAACACAGTTAAAAAACTTTATATTAACTTTTTTGGTTTGCAGAAGAACAAAACATTCATAGAAACAATGGGATATATTACACAGAGGATATTACAAGGTGAGCTCATTACTGATATAAATGTATACACATTACATATCACCGTGCCTAGTGGAGACATGGTGGGATGAAACTTTTGACTGGGCAGTAGACATAGAGGGCTATAGGTTGTTTAGAAGAGATAGGAAGGGGGAAAAAGGTGTGTGGGGGGGTTGCGCTCTATGTTAGGGAACAGTATACCAGTTCTACCTTCCAAATGGGACCAGAGAAAGGCTTAACTGAGACCCGTGGGTCAAACTTCAAGGAGGGTGGGGGGAGAAGGATCTGGTGGTAGGGGTTTACTACAGGCCACTACATCAGGAGGAAGAGCTGGATCTGGAATTCTCCAGGTAGCTGGGGGAGGCTGTACATGCAAAGGATGTTGTGGTCATGGG
>NW_017729032.1:227670953-227671253 GCF_001723915.1 Gavialis gangeticus
AAGGTTCCTGACATGCATACAGGACCTACACCTCATGCAGGAGGTACTCATCCCCACTAGGGACAACGCCATACTGGATCTGGTGTTACCCTCTGGGGACGACCTGGTGGGGAGGTGCTAGTACAAGGGAGGCTAGGAGACAGTGATCATGAAATGATCCAGTTTGCTATTCAGAGAAAAGTAGGGAGGATAACTAGCACAGCACAAATGCTTGACTATAGGAAAGCCAACTTTGATATGCTCAGGGCAATAGTCAGGGAGGCAATCGGTGCCCAGGGTGTAACTAGTATGGGGGTCCAG
>NW_017729032.1:227672198-227706209 GCF_001723915.1 Gavialis gangeticus
ATTAGGAAGAATTACTTCACTGTAAGGGTGGCCAGAGCCTGGAATAGGCTTTCCGGAGAGGTGGTGCTCTCACCTTCCCTGGAAATCTTCAAGAGACCGGATAGGCACCTGGCTGGGGTCTTATGACCCTGTCCATCCCCAGTGCTCCTTCCTGCCCATGGCAGGGAGTCGGACTAGATGATCTGTCTAGGTCTCTTCCGACTCATTGATTCTATGATTCTGTGATTCTTTATGCATGACAATGTCAGAAATTCTTGCTAGCTAGAAATTCTAAATTCTAACTCTGCTGTCAGACACCTAAATAAGAGACAAATAAAATGGCACTAGAATATTTTACTACTAATCCATTATGTCAGTGATACTGATGGGCAGAAATCTAAATCTCTGAGGTATAACATATTTCACATACCTAAGCCCCTGTGACAGAACAAGTCTGCATATATTGGGCTTCACTATGAGGTGAATGGGCACGTTGTTACTGACTTTAGCAAGAAAAATTTCCTTATAACAGCACAGTCCATGAAGATAACTGAATTTCTGGGCTTCATTGTGTGTGTATACTGTCGTATATGGTAGAGAGCAAATAAACATCTTTTCAAGTATTAGAAGCCTGGTGGGGTGGGCAGACTTATTTTGTGTAACCAATGAAATTCCATATACAGTGCTCTGACAGCTTATCTTTTTGTAAATCATAGTAAAATCAGGTGCTGGTATAAAATGTATATTTTAGAGCTTCTATTTTTAACACCTATCAGAAAATGCACCTGTACTGATACAAAGCAAATCCCAGAGACAAAGGTGTGTCATCTATAAATCAAGTTACTGAAGGTAATGTCTAACGGTGGAAAAGAATAATGCAGTTTTTTGGCTTCAGATAGATAGTTCCAATTATACTGTCTTTTTGGTCACAGAGGCAAACTAGAACCGTACAACATCATCCCTTTTCATCACTGAAAAGACTGTAGTTTTTCTGGCCAGTGTTTCCTAAAATGTGATATTCAAAAGGTATAATAACAATGTCAGTAAGTTGCATCTATAATTATACAACACTTATGATTGGACAAGTAAATACAGTAGTATCGCCTGGTTTAGGATTATTGTTGACTGTCACTAATTTAGAGAGACAGTATAATACATTTTCAGGAAAACCACTGATTTTTTCTTATCATGAATTATAAGCTTTATTTTAAAATGCAATTTGGGTGCAAACTATCATGATATTCAATAGAAGCACTGTCATCCAAATCTAGCCAGAACATTGACTATTCAACAGATTTTTCTTCTATAGCTAATCTCTAGATTTATAGTGATAACGTAGTTTAACCTGTCCTATAGCAAAAACAATACTCTATCAATCTGAAGATATGTTACCAATTTTCAACTTTTCTGTTAATTTTAGATTGCCATTATTATCTGCCCAACCTATGAGTAAACTAATATTTTGATAGGCAGTCTACCAGTCAGTCCCCTCTACATGTTACACATATTACACATTTACCTGGTTAATTCTGCAATTAATTTAGACAGCTATATGTGCAAATTAATTATCACACCTTAAAAAGGACAACCAGCTATAAACATCAGATATGGAGAACCTATAACAACTTTATATCTGGTCTCTCCAATATGCATGCGTATCCTATTGTAGTATGAATTCTTGCATATTAGTTATTACGTTTAAATGATTAAAGTACCTCTATGATTGTATAAACAACTAAAACTCCATTTTGTGCTTGTTTCCCTGCTTGACATGAGCAGATGAACTTTGTATGCTTTGTGTACACAAGTGTCTGTGTGAGAGGGCGAATGGTGAAAGAAAGGTAACTATTTGCATGAAAAACAGAAGAAGATTGAATTGATTATGTAAGCAACAAGGCGCCAATGTATAAGTTACCAGACAGTAAACTAAGTAATGGATGGCTGAAGAACTCATCTGTGATCAGGTACAAAGAAGAAGAAATTCTGCATATTATGTCATTTGAACTACACAATGCCTCAAGATCAATGACACAATGCTTCAGTGGAGATAACCAACTTTACTGGAATGACCTCAGCGGAGATAACAAGAAGAAACCACCTCTAACTAAAGATTGAGCATGGAAAAACCCCAATGCTGAACAAAGACTTGAAATCCCTATAAAAGTGGGATGCAGACAAGCCAAGATGGGGAATTCACTCTCTGCAACCTCATGGAACACAGGTATGCATGTCTGTTCTTCCCCTGCTCCTATCACCCTCAATAAGCCGGGATCCAGCCATCCAGTGCTAATATTGTATAACATCTGCTGGTAACTATAACATCTTACCAGAGTGGTTTTGTCTGTATGTTTGCGTATGTCTTTGTATGACTGGTGTGTCCAAGCTTATGTATCTGCTTCATGCAGCCAATAAACAAGGCAGTTTGTTTTATCCCCCTTTTTAAGGTCTTGCTCTCAATTTGAGCTATTGGCAATTTTAAGTAACACTATGCCCCTGTGGCTGGGAGTCCAGTCAGCTGATGGAGCTTGCTACTAGTATGCCAGTGCAGGGAGAGCCCAGGGTCACAATTTTGGACTCCCCCCCCCACCAGCAATGAGGCATGATAAGATCTGATGCTGGATCCCACAATCATGTCTCCTGCCACGCATTTGTGGCATGGCAGAAGGTGTGGCTGTGTGAAACACATGGCAGATCATATCATGCCTTTACTTGAACAACTAGAGGGACTCCTAGGTCTCTTCTAAGACTGAAATCCTTTTCTCCATTATTTAAGAATAAGCAAAAAGGTTTTTTCAACAGCTATACATGTCATTCTCTCAAAAAACAAGGAAATTATTTCTAAAATGCTAACAGCACAAGCTAGCAGGGAATAATATTTATACCCAAAGGGTAGAGCATTTTCTCATTTTTATAGTAATGAAGCAAGAGTGTTTTATTTTCAAAGTAGCAAAAATCAATTTGTAAAAAAATGGTAAGTGTTGGAAGGGAATTGATTTAGTCCCTTTATGATTCCACTCCTCCAAAAATTCTGTAATTTGGGTTAAATTGCTGCTTTCATCTATTAAGGCATTAGTTATTGCTAAAGTAAATTTTAGCATCTTATCCACAGAAGCATTTCAATATACGATACAACTTTTACAATGGTATAGTGCGACAGGGGGCAAACTCCCAGGCTCAGTCACAGTACTGGCCTGCTCACCTCTTTGGGCAAGCCACCTGCCTTACTCAGCTGTCGTGCCTTGATATAAATTAAAGTTGTTAATTAGACAGGAGGCTGCCCTTCGAGCACCCTGATGTCCAAGGGTGATAAGCACATGAGCCCTACCTTCCCCTATTGTGTCCCATGCCTTGCTGATGTTCTCCTGAGTTGTGCTATGCTCCGGCATGAGGCCGGGCCCAACTCAGTGCAGTGTTTCTCTCATTCAGGCTGTACTGAGCCTCACACATACCACCCCCCTCTCACTGGGACCTCCTGCACTCAGTTTGCTCTCACCAGGCCACTTTCATATGAGATGAGCTTTTTTTGTTGAGGGGGAACCCCCATGAAAAAACAAACCCAAAACATATCTCCCTTATCATCATCTAAGAAATACAGAGCATATAGTTTCTGGTCTGGATTCCTAAACTTCATCTCATAGTTGATCAATGATAGTTGCAGGTGGCCAGGATCTTTAACAAAAATCAAGATGCTTATTTAAACACCAAAATAAAGAGATAGGCACTGAATTTTAGGCTCAAATTTGAACAGTTCAGCGAAAACTGTAGCGTGTTCTTGACACCATCTAAAGGGTGGCATTAAGTAACATAACTTTCCCAGAATTCTACTGTAACCAGCCACCAGTGTAGTTAAACAGCTTAGGTTGAATGCTTACCAATCTGGCAGCCATTAATTATCCTGTACATAGAAATGACCAAGGCACCACATACAAGGAATTGTCAAGTGGTCCACGAGTTGATTTTAAGACAGTTTCATGTTGCCAAAACATCTTCTCAAAAGAAACACTACCATACCATTTTCATTTTCTCTGCCAATGACTTACTACTATTTTAGACTTCACAATGGAAGAATAAGTGAATCAATCTTGATGACTGAACAACAGAATACGAAGAATACAATGTTCTCTATTCTATCCATAGCAATATTTACTGAAATAATTTTTTCTTGCTTTTTTTCTTTTCTTTAACCTTGAAGAATCCTGTTCTTGTTTTTTTTTTCTTCCTTTTGTTGTTCCCATAAAGGAGAGCAGGCTAGTTCTTTTAAAATGGAAATTTCATGTCTTAAGAATTCTTCAAATCAGAAGTCCATACATATTTTTTTAGACAGAGACTATTACAGTTGATTATAGTGGAGATACTCTAAGTTACACCATTTGAGGATTTGGTTCATTGAATGTTATATTTTAACAAAGGACCTGAGATACTAAACATTTGAGCTTTCTGACAGACCATGGGTTACTTCAGCTTCCAGTGAAGTAAGTGTCACCTTGGAATACTCAGCATCGTATAGGATTGGGCAATTCATTTTGTCATTTCTAAAACATTTTGGGTTTTGGGACTCACAATGAAAGCAAAGAAAATGAAGGACTAGGTTCATGTGGGAGTAGAAAAAGCTAGTGATAGTTCTTATTTCAGTTAGCAATGAAGTTGGACTCTCAGTTAGGACATTCACCTTAGCTATGGAAGTCCTAATTCCATTCATTCCTCATCCTTGAAAAGACTTGCAGATTAACACTCCAAAGGGAATATTTTCGCCAATGGGCTCTAGGGTAGGCTAGTATGGTGTATTCTCTGTCTCTGTGACTGACAGTAAATGGATTGCTTACAATTTCTATAAAATATTTAGAGAGACAGACAGACAGACAAAAGAAAGAAAATGTGTCTCTACCCCAGTAGAAAGGGTATTCATTTGGGAAGTATGAGATATTGGTTCAAACCATTGCTCTGGGTAAAAGGGAGACTTAGTTTAACCAAGATATCCTACCTCCCAAATGAGTGTTCTATCCCCTGACATAAAGGCTGCAAGCACTGCCTTCATGAATTCTGCCTACCTCTGTTATTTCATACCATTTTATTTTCTGTTCCAATTTTCAGTGAAGTGCTTATAAATGTAAACACAAACTGCCTGTACTGATACTATGCACATATCTCAGAAAAGCACTTATCTGCCTCTGTAATATCAACCCCTGTTATGTAACAGGGGAAGACTACCAATTTGGCAGGAAATGCATTCACTCTAAGAAAGGGGAATAGAACCATATGAGCAGATCTTAGTCCCTTCCCATATTAATATTTAAAGACACTTCACCACCATCCTTCAACTCCCCCTCAAAGCCCATTTCTTCCATGACATTACTAAAATACTAGAGAGCTAGGGCACCTAGCAGTTCTCCTTCAAAGACAACAGCAACAACAAGTAGAATTATGCATGTAAAAAGTATACGCAAAAATACATTAGTATTGTTGTTGTGTTGTTACCCAGTACTTATGCCCTACACATATTGCTTCATTTTTGTCCAGTCATATTTGATCTTAATCTTAGAGGGAAGACTCTTTTGGGTAGAACTGGTTCTTGATAATGTTAATACAAAACTTAACAAAACTCAAGCCAGTGGTTTTCAAACAATGGTAGCATAGGTATAAAGGAGGCTGGGGGAGGCTCTTCAGAACCCTCTCCTCATAAATATTCCAGGCAATGAAGGGTCCAAATCTCTGACAAAGGAAGCAACAGAATTGTCTTAGCATAGTGCTGTGAGCAGGATAATTAGCTCCACTGGGAAGCTAATAATACCAGGCATAGTACTCTGCAAATGTGGCTATTCTGCTTCTATTACAGAGATAGCATTTACAGAGCTGGCTACAGGATGTCTACATTAGACTGTGAGAAACCTATATATGGTGTTGGGTAAGATTGGCTGTAAGTGGCAGGTAATGTTAAAAGATATGGAAGGGGTAGAATATGGGTATAGGCTTGTACAGGGGACTAGAGTAGGCCTCAGGATCAGAAAGGTTGAGGTGCTACTTGAAATACTTCAAGTAATTTGAATACTTCTATGTAAATAAGTAAAGAAACAGAGGTTATCATCCATGCAGTTTCTATTCCTTCCCTGCAAATGTAAAACGCTTGCATAGGTCCTTTCTAATGTTTATTTTATGGAAGGAGGATCTGCCAGGCTACAGATCTGTGGAGACTGTACTGGTCCTTAGAAAAACTGTTATTTCTGTCTTGAAACAGATATGTAATTTTTGTTTTTCATTATAGGTCACTGCAATTTGTTTCCTTTTTTAAACATTAAAGGACTTCTGGGGACAGATTTAATATATTTGGCTTCATCCTAAAGAAGCCAGTTATCCCAATAAATCAAGTAGGAGGTAGACCTTAATGAATATCATTCTACAAAGTGAAATGGTCTTAAAGTTGCTAGCTGGTAACTCTTTTATTCTGGTTCTCAAAATTGTAGTCTAGAAATGTTGCCGTCTTATAGGAATTGAACCATCCATACTCACTAATACGAGGCTTTAATTTAGCCACAGTTCTTATCTGACACTTCACTTTCCCACTCTATTTAAAATAAAAGTGGAAGTAAAAAGACATCCCTTCATAAAGAAGGCATAAATCTAGTATTTAGGTCTTCAGTTACCTGTCTTGGCAAAGCACGTTCTAATGTCCACAATAAAATACGCATACAAGGTTTGGTCTATTTCTCTGTCCAACTTCTGCATTATTAGCATTCATTTCTTTACTTTATGAAGTACTACAGGGTAAATGATTATTCAAGGTATACATACAAAATGCGCACACATGCACGCACACACACTCATTTATAATATAAATACAACAATCCCCTTTTACATATAAATTATGTAGGAGTTTACATGTCTGCATGATAAAAATAATCCTATAATGTTTTATAGTCCTATAATGTTTATATATAATTGAGAGAGAAAGCAGGCACGTGTGGGTCTCAAGAGACAATAGCCGCCTTAAACATAGCCTTCCATCTCTTCCTAGCCTGTGCAATTTCCTTTCACCTTCTTGCATCTTTGCCTATCCCTTCCAGATCACTTTTTATGTCATCTGCCCATTGTTGCCTTCATCTACCTCTCCACCTCACCTTTCAAAAGCTACCTCTCACACTCACTCTGAAGGTATTCTCACTTTAATATAGTGGAGGAGCTTGCATGTCTCTGTAACCCTGAGAGAGATGTCAGCAGTAGCATGACACAGCTATCAGCAGGGTAGAAAGGTAGAGACCAAATTAAAAAGAATACACTGGCTCTCCAGGTGAGGTATGGGCATGAGTCCAACAACCTCATTTTGTGAAAAAAAAGTTACAAAATCAAAACTAATGCACTGGACAAATATGAAATATCAAACTTGGAATATTACAAGTCTGTATAGGTTGTGGAGTTTTAGTGTGTCTGTTAGCAGAGACAGAACAGTATAAAATGAACATTGTTACTAGAAATAAAATATATCACTCTAATTTCAATTCTATACACCCACACAAAGAGCAGAAAAAATAAACTTTACTATATAGATAAATATTGTCAATTATGTTATAGGACAGGGGTTATCAACTAAGGGTATGCATACCCTTGGGGGTACTTGGGAAGGCCCTATGGGGTATGGGCAGGCAGGGACAGAGCACCGCCACTCACCATCCTGCACCACCATCTCCCAGGTTCAGGGCCTTGGGGGCGGACAAGGGAAGGGCCAGATGTGGGGGGGAGGAAAGCTCGCACCCACCACCCCTCATCGCATCTGGTCAAGTGCTACCCACCCCACTCTGCTCCACATCTGGTCATGTGCCACTCCCCTCCTCACCCCCATTTCCAGCCACCAGAGGTACACTTATTAAAAAAGGTTGAAAACCCATGTTGTAGGAAATGCATCTGCCCAATAAATAGGTACAGTTCAAGACCAAAATACACACAAAGAAAGAGGGAGGGAATCTGCCTTTTGAAACATCAAAGTAAAAGGAAACTACATGTTACTCTTCCATGTGAAGTGCAGAACATGCTTTCACTTATCATCCCTCCCCCTCTCTTTACTATCAAAAACAATATAAAGCTTACTTGTTTAAAACGTCTTAATTCTCAGACATTGAATTCAAGGAACACTTGCATCAAATAATATTTACTCATCCCTAGCTCACATTTGAAACTATTATTCATATATCTAAGGGTTTGCTATATTAGGCCATTCAATAACAAGTTATAGCCATAATCCCAGATACTAAGGGTGGCACTCTATTCTTTTCTGGATGCCTAGATTACCACATTTTGTCATCTACCTCAGGGTTGCCCCATTTTGGAGTGGCTAGGAGCTGCATGCCCTACACACACACACTGCATAGGCCACAAACTCCTAGAGTGAATGCTGCTTATGTACAGATTGGCCTTCCATTTTTGGATGTACATGCATAAGACTAATTGCCTTGGAACAGACTGTCAACTTCGGCAAAAATGGCATTTTTGGGACTTAGATGACTATAAAGATGAGAAAATCTGGTTGTTGAGGCATCCAGGAAAAAAAAACAACCCTTATAAGACAGATTTTGGGGGTTTTTTTCCATTTGCATGCTTAAATGGCATTTATGTCGCTAAGCAAATGCAGTTTTTTGCAACTTAACACAGTTGAGATTCAGCATAGGTGTACTCATCCTGAACTTCTTTACTAAGCTTGCACATTAGACTGCACTGTGGCCATGTAGCTGGTTTGCATGTGCATGCACATGTGTGCACATGTATGTGCATGCACAAGTGTCCACAAAAACAGAATCATCCAAGTAAAAACGTGTGGCAAATCCTGAAAATTTTCCTAGAGGAAAACTAGATGTTTAACAGAAAAGAAGGACCCCATATACTTATTAACTCAACAGTTCTTAGGATTGAAGACCTGTTTTCTAGGTACCCATCACCCAGAAGGGGTTTGAACTTAGGTTACCTGATTCCTAAACATGATATACTACGCACCAAGCCACAGGATAGGTATTTCCCAGTGCACCCAAGCAGAAAGTAAACATCTTGTATTTAAGATGTCCCACTAGAGCAAAGAGAGGGAGATAAATGGGGAGGAGGGCAACTCAGATGGAAGGCAAGTCAGTGAGATGGATTCTGTCCTGGATGGGAGAAGCCCTGGGCTCTAGGGCCCAATCCCAATGGTGTTTATTCATTTTATCCAATGAATATAAAATACAAGATGCAGTGGCCATCTTCAAATGGAAGGGCTAGAGCAAGCTGTAGATAATATCTAGCCTGTGTCCTAATGGTTACAGCACCCTGCTGGGAAGCAGGACACAGGTTCAACAACGTTTTAGGTGAGCCATTCCCTAGGCAAGGGACAAACACTAGGCTGTTGGGTTAAAAAGTGTGACAGTCACTCGCCTCCACTTCATTCCGGACACACAGCTATGTAGAGCACTCCAATTCTGCAACAGGTAGAAACAGAATCTCAAACAGTACAAAAGTGCCAAAAACTAGTTACGTGATTGTATATGGTGTTCACATGCTTATGGCTATATAAGCATGTGAACACTACTTAGGATTTAGCCTTAAGGAGCTGGAGACAAAGAAATACCTAAGTTAGATAAAGCATGCAAATGGACAGCATCTTTGCTGGCCACCACGGGAAGAGAAACACATTCACTTATGTTTTACTGTGCTGACACTAACTTTAGCACTGAGGTCAAGCTACATACTCAATTTTATGTTCACAATTTCATATTACTTGTTCTAGGGTTTATAATAAATTGGTAAAATTTATAATGACTTACAATAGTGGCAATGTTCAATAAAACATTCAGTTAATTTAGCCATACTACTATATAAAAAATATATTAATAGTTCTTAAGAGGATTTTAAATAAGGGCCATTCATAAAACAGCTCTGGTTTAGTGAAGCTGGATAACTGCATTAATTACATAAAATGAAGTGTTTTACAACAACACATGACCAAGTAC
Organism: Gavialis gangeticus; assembly: GCF_001723915.1. Lineage (NCBI taxonomy): Eukaryota > Metazoa > Chordata > Crocodylia > Gavialidae > Gavialis > Gavialis gangeticus. The sequence goes on from NW_017729032.1 coordinate 227,682,140, forward strand.
TAAAAGATATATAGTAAAGTAAAATATTGCATGTTAAAAATTGGACTTTGGTCTTAGAATAGTTGCTTTCCTCCTGTAAAGGTTTAATAAAAACAAACAAACCAAACCCCCTCCTTTTTCACAACATATTTGAAATTGTGTAAGGAGATGGGATCTATTCATACATTCGTCTTCTTCCATGATGCCATTTCCATTCATGTATGACACATGTATGTAAAGCTTACATTTAATATAATGTAACCCAATGGACAATTTGTAAACAGTATGTTGATTACCAAACAATAATATAACAGTTAATTATTACAATAAGTGGCAGAATCAAGATTTCTTATAAGCTGATAAACTATGCATTACAATAAATAGAGCAGGAACTCAATTCAACCTCAGAAATGCCACATTTTATTTCTTACCATTCACAATGACAATGATATCCCGAAAGTCGATTTCTCCTCTAGCTTCCACTCTTCCTTCACATCTATATATTCCTTCATCACTTTTATTGATGTTAAGAATCTGGAGATTATTGTTTGCTAACATAGCAAATCGATCTAGAAAGTCATGTAAGGGATAAAGTGATATTAGTAAATAAAGGCAGTGGTGGGATTACTAATTTGTTTTACATTATCAGAGTGCTATTCAACAAAATCCTTTTCAATTTAAAAGTAAAGTTGTATCTTAGAAGTTCAGTTATTCAACCCTTAAATGCACTGCTCTATGTTCTGTTATACTATAGTTACGATTTCCCTTCGATATAAACTGGAAATTGAGCAATCATTCTGCATGTTGTTGCTCCAGAACATCCACTCCAGTGTTGACAGAAATACAATATACATATAATCACAGGTATATCTTGTAGCCATGTTTGTCTAAGGACATAGGCAGACAAGGTTCTTTGGGTAAATCTGATATCTTTCATTAGACCAACTTAAATAGTTGGAAAAAATTCTTCTTTGCAAGCTTTTAGGTACAAATACCCTTCCTCAGGCTGAGGAAGCATCTGTAATTGGTCTGTGTTCTTCCTGGATGAAATAGTAAGGACCCCGGGGGCCAGTATGCATGGGAGAGAGTCAATCAGTGAAAAGGTAAATTGAGGTAGTCAATAGGTGAGAGGGACTGAATATAGCCGGTAAACAATTGGTAAATAATAGAGTAACCTTTCTACTATTTACCAGCTATATTCATTCCCCTTCTCCCACCTCCCTCTCCCCTATCACTCACTGATTGACAAAAATTGTCAATTATATTGTAGGAGAGTGGTCATCAACTGGGGGTATGCGTCTCTGGGAAGGTCCTAGGGGGTACGGGCAGGCAGGGATGGAGCATTGCCACTCACCATGAGCAGGGCCAGATGCCTCTCCCCCCACATGTCTCTCACCCATTGACCAACTCAATTTATATTACCACTGATTGACTCTCTCCCATGCATACTGGCCTCTAGCATCTTTACTATTTCATCCATGAAGAGCACAGACTATCTGCAGATGTTTCCTCGGCCTGAAGAAGGGTATTTGTACCTGAAAGCTCACAAAGAAGAATTTTTCCCACTATTTGAGTTGATATAATGAAAGATATTGGATTTATCCAAAGAACCTTGTCTGCCAATATACATATAATACATTCAACCAAAATAAATGCTCTGTGTGTGCCTGCTATATGAATCGCATACATCTTCCCTCATACATTAGTCAGTATTTTTCAAGGACAAATTAACCTAATCATTTTAAATTTGAAAAGCATGAGTAATGGGTGGATTCCTAACACTATCAACATGGATATCAAATTAAGTTCACCATGCCTAGGATTTTATCCAATGCGATTAAAAACAAAATTTAAATGCAAATCTAAAATTCAGCAACTCATGCTGCTTGAGAACATTTCATAGACAGTCTTCATTTCAAAGTATATTATTTCATGTACGGTACAACAAAACAGGATCATGGCCATACTGCATATGTTTTATAAAGGATCCTACATGGTCTTATCACAAATACATTTTTCAAAAAATGTGTGTGTATTTAAAAAAAAATATCAGACTATACAATGAAGAAGAAAATCATCCTTTCTATCCTAGTCGGTGTTTCATCCAAATATATTAAATACAATACAGCACAACCACAAGTCACATGTGTAACCTCAGGCTTGACACATCCCTGAAATTATGACTGCAGGAGGTTACTGGGAAAGTATGCAGTAGATAGAATATTCTACACATTCCCTGTTTCTTTTACCCTACCTCTAAAGTTGCTTATTTTAAAAACTCTTGCTATTGTTGGAGCCCAAACTTTGATCTGACAACTATGACCATTCTTACATTCACCAACATTTTATTCCTGTTTCTATATAAACATTCAGTTTCAGCCAAAACTTAAATGTGTGTGTCTGTGGGTACACACACGTGTGCACTCATGCATGCACCACATTTTTTGGCACATAATTAGGTGGCAAAAATTGGGGTGTGCCTTAAATGCAAGAAATATGAATCCCCGAGTATCCAGAAATTTGGCACTGGGCTAGCAGTGGCAGCATTAATTGCCACAGCTCTGGGAGTTACAGTGATTAGTGCTCTATCTACTCTTCTGCTACCAAATTTATAGGGAGCACCCCCCTCCCCCCCCTCCCCTGCTGGATGATATGAGCTGATATGCCGGGTCGGTCTGTGGTTCCCATAGATGGGTCTAGGATTTTTGAAAAGGGGGGTGCAGATGGTGTGGTGCATCACCACATATAAAACAAAACACATTTTTCTCAGAAGCTTCACTAATAATTGGGGGCCTAGAGTTACATTGTTATATTATTCAATTTAATACTGAAGCAAAAATAAATAAATAAATAAATAAACAAATACATATTTATTGGAATGTGCATTAATTTGTAATACCAAATATTATATATAAAACCACAACAAACTAGTCAAAATAATCAAAATATATTGTTTCTTTAGTGATAGAGTCATTATAGTTAAATATATGTCTCTTTTTCAGATTTATAAAACAAAATCAAACCTTGTGGATCATCTGGACAATGCCTCCAATGCTTCATTAAAAGTGGTTTCCATACCTGCGCTCATGTTCACCTGAGTTAATATTTCCACACCTATGCTAATATTATTAGCCAGAGGTTAAAAAAAACAACAGCATCCACAGGGCTGTGAAATGGAATGTAAGTTACTAGGAGCAGCTAACAGCAGCATTGCAGGGGTAAAGGTAGCTGAAGTAGTGCAATCATTAAAGACCATTTAAAAGCAAAGAGTGCTGTTAACACCTTAGAACCAAGAGTTTAGAAGGAATCAAGCAAATTCTAATGATTCAATCAGTTAATTGATTTCATCACTGCTGCCTAAAAAGAAGTGTTGCTGGCAATGCTAGGAGGTGCAGCAGTGGATACCCTTGCATCCATCCACTGTGGGTCCCATCAGTGGGTCCCATCTGACCTGCTAGGCTGGCAGATGGCTCAGAAGCAGACTTCACTTCCTACCTGCTGCTTCCTTTACCAGGAAGATTTTTTTTTCCTTCAAGCTTCCTACAAAAATAAAGTATGTCTAATATGGAGAGCATGCTGTATGTGAGAAAACATGGGGTATGTGTTTTCCCAACCCCATTAGATCACAGATACTACTGCTTCTGGTCAAATGTTTAACTATGAGCTTAACAGTTCAAGGTGCCAAGCATATGGCTCCAATCTAGCTAAACATTTAAGTACATACTCAAAGTGTTCAAGTTCTGTTCATTTGCACAGTGTAAGTGCAGTGCAAAATTAAGGCCTAACTATATGCTTAAGTGCTGCGTTGGATATGTGTAGACATACTTAAGACACTGCAGGAATAAGTTGTAGCTGAAGATAATTTTTACTTCATTTCTTTCTAAATTAGCCTATGTCAAACCATGCCTGTTGAGTCATATACTTCTCCTCAGGCGACTATATACGACTCCTGTGGTTTCTGCAAATTTGTGATTCAAATCATTAAAGCTTAAGCATGTAAAGAGGCATGTAGTTAAGGATTTCTCTCAATAATTGCTGAATTGGGATCCAATGGAACAAAGTGCTCCAGTTACTTTGCGTGGATCCAAATGCAGGGAGGATCAGACATTGAGATATAACTGCTGATAATCAATCAACAGGATTCACAGAACCTTGTAGAATAGATCTAGAGGCAAAGTAAAACATTAATACAAATAGGAATAAAACTGAATTTATCCAAAGCAACAATATAAAATCCTACAAATTTTATCCCCAGTAGGGGGAAAGAAAACAAGGATCTACAGAAAATATTCCATCCAACTTAGGAAATTTGATAGAGATTCTTCTCCCTAAAATAAAATTGGATAAAAATCTACAAAGATGCTCACATAGTACATATACAGGGTTGTCAACTGTCAGTAAACTTACCAACTGTCAATAAAATCAGGCTAAAATGGATGGTATTAAAGTCTGTTTAACCAACCAACCAAACAAAAGAACTTTATCCATCCATAAAAACACTAATCAGACTCCCCTTAACAGATGACAGAGCACAGGAGCACCACATGGTGTCCAACAAGGAGGACAGCACCCTGTAACGGTTGTTCAATCAACCATGTGCTGCTGCTGTTGCATTCCAGGTTGCCTGTAATACTGCAGCTAGGCTTCTTTGGGGAGAGGTCTGTGCTGGGATGTGGGGAATGGCTAGGGGTTAAGCTAGAAGGGCAGCATAGTCCAGTCAGGACCATAAGAATATAGAGAGGGAGCCATCAAGCATTACTATAGTCAAGCAGGGTTGACAACCCAAGACATTTTTTTTTTTTACTGAATTTTTTTTTTTAAACTATAGTTCATATTAAATGCTTATTTGAAACCAGCCTTTATAACTGAGGCTCAACATCAGGGCAGGGCCTGACAGAATAAAATTATGTCTATATTATGTAAAAGCATGCAATTGTAAAAAGTTTGGTTGTCAGTAAAAGCTAGGAGATGGTCAGTAAAAAAAAAATCTTGAATAGGTAACTTTACATGTTACCCGTAGCTTTACTCATCCCTCTAATAAGAATTCCTCTCCACATACTACTTTTCCCCAAATAGCTAACATTACTCTCAACAACTCTTATATACAGATGATTCATACTGAAATGGGAAGCATGTGTAGCAGGGTCTCCCCTGCAGTTGGGAGCTTTATCAGTTGACAAGCTCTCAGCTGCACAGGTGAACCTTGCCCAATGTGAAAACCCTGAACCCTAAGGAGACAGCTGCTGTGATCTCCAAGGCCGTGAAACTCCCACCGTCCGTGGGGTTCTAGGTCTGGCTCCTGTCCCACAGGAGGGACCAAGAGTCCTGCAACTCATGAGGCTCTTGGCCCTGGATGCATGTGAGGTTCAGCCAGGGCTGGGAGCCCTGTCAGCTGCAAAACCCTCAGCCCCACGTATGCATGAGATGCATCCAGGAGCCCCATCTGTTGCAGGGTCTGTTGGTTCCAGCCTATGCAAGGCCCCTTCAGCTGGGAGCCCCTTCCAAGGGAGTTCCTAGTTGTGGGAGCCTGCTTCTTTCCAGTGCACCAGGATTATGATACAATTGGATTTAATGTATGATTTTATAACTGTATGCATGTGAAGCATGGCAGGAGGTGCAACTGTATGGAGCATGCATTGGATCCAATCACACCTTTACCTGCAGATGCAGAGGGAGGCTTAAAGATCATTTGACCTTTTAGAGCTGGATAGTGAATATATTTATTAGCCTTTGGCCCAGATCCTCCTGGATGTCTGAAGTATAAACATATCCCAGCATGATCAAGTCATAGAAAAAAGTTAACACACAAGGTTGACTGGATCTTCTTCTGCTTGTTACTTTCAGTAACTTAGTTGTAAAGCTATGATGATGACATGCTATAAACATGCTGAATTGCTCTGGGTCAGAATACAGGGGGGTCATGGGGAAAAGGACTTAATGGTAGGGGTCTACTACAGACCTTCCAACCAAGGGGAAGAGCTGGACTGTGAATTCTCAGGTCAGCCTGCGGAGGCACTTAAGGCAAGGGATGTAGTTGTCATGTGTCATGTATAAATTACCCGGACATCTGCTGGGAGGAGCAGTCAGCCAGGTAAGAACGCTCACAAAGGTTCCTTGCCAAGATACAGGACCTCCACTTAACCCAGGAGGTGCACAGTCTCACTAGGAGAAATGCCTTGCTGGACCTGGTCCTGGCCACAGGCAACGACCTGGTAAGGAGACTCGACCACCTGGGTGACAGTGATCATCACCTGCTGGAATTCACCATCCAGCACAGGGTGTCAAGGGCCTGAAGGAAAGCCGTAGCCCTTGACTTCAAGAGGGCCAACTTCAATGAGTTGAGATTGGTAGGATTGGCACTGGGGTCCTGGAGAGTAGAAGAACTGGGTGCTCAAGATGAGTGGTCATCCCTTAAGAAGAAGATACTAAGAGCCCAAAGGGTGACAATCCCAATGAGAAGCAAAGAGGGCAAGAGTGCTCAAAAGCCCCCCTGGCTTGCCAAGGGCATTCGGGAATGCCTGAATGCCAAAAACGAGGTGTACACCCAGTGGAAGGGAGGGGCTATCACCAAAGAGGAGTATACCTCCATCACTCAGGTCTGTAGGGGGGCTGTTAGGAAAGCTAAGGCAGATATGGAACTAGGGGTAGCATCAAGGATCAAGGACAACAAAAAGTCCTTTTTTAAATGCATAGGGAGTATGAAGAAGGCACTGGGTAATGTGGGGCCCCTGCAGGATACGCTAGGCAATCTGGTTGTTGCACCAGAGGGAAAAGCAGACCTTTTTTAACAATTTCTTTGCATCCATTTTTTGTTCAGGGACCAGGACTCCCCCACCAAGATTCAGGATGGATTCAGGAGAGACTCTGCCAGGCCTAGGGTCAGGGAGGACCGAGTTAGAGAACTTCCGGGGGGGCTGGACATGTTCAAATCAGCAGGTCCAGATGCTCTCCACCCCAGGGTGTTGAAGGAATTGGCAGGGGGTATCACGGGGCCCCTGGCATAGTTTTACGAGCACTCATGGTGCTCTGGCCAGGTGCTGGATGACTGGAAGAGGGCCAATGTGGTCCCCATCTTCACAAAAGCGAGAAGGGAGGACCCGGGCAACTATAGGCCCATTAGTCTTACTTTAATCCTGGGCAAGCTCTTTGAGAAGATTACCAAGGAGCACATCTATGAAGGGCCAGCAGCAGGGATGATGCTCAGGGGCAACCAGCATGGTTGCATTAGGGCCAGGTCCTGTTAAACCAACCTGATTGCCTTTTACAATCAGGTCACAAAATCATTGGACGCAGGTGTCACGGTAGATTTAGTCTTCCTGGACTTCAGGAAGGCCTTAGACACCGTCTCCCACCCCATTCTCATTAAAAAAGCTAGGCAACTGTGGCACTGATGCCTACACAGTCAGATGGATAGCAAATTGGCTGAGGAGCCGCACTCAGAGTGGTGGTGGATGGGTCATATTCGATCTGGAGGGATCTGGAGGGCCCAGGGTTCAGTCCTTGGCCCCGCATTGTTCAATTTCTTTATTGGCGACTTGGATGAGAGGGTGAAAAGCGCCCTGTTTAAATTTGTGGACGACACCAAGATTTGGGATGAGATGGGAAAGCTAGAAGGGAGGGATAGGATACAGCTGGACCCGGACAGGTTACAGGGATGGGCAAATGAGAATAAGATGGGATTCAATACTGACAAGTGCAGGGTGCTGCACTTGGGCAGTAAGAACCAGCAGCATACCTATAGGCTGGGGGGCTCGCTTCTTGAAAGCACAGTGGCAGAAAGAGATCTTGGAGTCATTATCGATTCCAAGATGAACATGGGCAGCCAATGCAAGGACACAGTCAGTAGGGCTAACCGCACCTTATCATGTATTCACAGATGCATTACAAGCAGGGCCAAGGAAGTGATCCTCCCCCTCTATGCGACACTGGCCAGGCTGCAGTTGGAGTACTGCATCCAGTTCTGGGCGCCACACTTCAGGAGGGATCTGGACAACACTGAGAGGGTCCAAAAGAGGGCCACTCACATGATCTGGGGACAGCAGGGCAGACCCTATGAGGAGAGGCTATGGGACCTCAACCTGCTCAGCCTTCACAAAAGAAGGCTGAGAGGGGACCTGGTGGCCATCTATAAACTTACTAGGGGGGAACCAGCAGGGAATGGGAGAGACCTTGTTCTCCCGAGCCCCTCCTGGAGTAAGAAGGAATAATGGCCATAAGTTGAGAGTAGGTTCACACTAGACATTAGAAGGCACTACTTCACAGTCAGGGCGGCTAGGATCTACAACCAACTTCCAAGGGAAGTAGTGCTGTCTCCTACCTTGGGGATCTTTAAGAGGAGGTTTCACGATTACTGAGCTGGGGTCATTTGGGCCCAGTTTTCTCCCCTGCCCAGGACAGAGGGTTGGACTAGAAGATCTGCACGGTCCCTTCCTACACTACATCTATGAATCTATAGGTATAATCATATTTTTCAGGGACTTAATCACTGTTCAATAGGAAATGTAGCCAGCTAAGGCCACTCAGGCTAATATGTTAATTAGGTTGATGCCCTTAAACAGTTACCAGAGAATTAGTTTTTTGGTTTTTTGGGTTTTTTTTATTGTTGCTACTTCCCACACACCACTGTCCGTCTAAGGCATTTTGTGGAGTAAAACTGGCTGCATAATCCAGAACTCCAAATTAAAAATGGAAAAAAAAATAAAAATGATTTTGTCTAGTAAAATCTTAAAGGTACATTCATGCTTTCAAATACTTTCACTGATTATGTGTAGGTTGTTAGAGTCATGCTTGAGCATCAATGCCATATCATACATCAACACATGCAAATTACATTTTCTTTTTTCTCTGTAAAATAAGATAATCAAACAACCACAATATTAATGATTATTATCATTATTATAAGAGTAACAACAGTAATAATAACAATGATGTTTTAGATGCCTGCAAAACACCATAAAAATTCTATAGTGGAAATTCTATATATATTTCTTTTCTCTAAATAAGTCTCCCTATACCTGTGTTCCAGGGTGGCAGGGGGGCATTTTAATTAGAGTGGTCCCTAGACAGTCACTCTAATTAAAATGACTCACCATAATGTGTATTATGCCCTTGCACATTTCAAAAAGGTTACAGGATGCTATATCTAAAGCTCATTTGATGAGTTTTAGATAGGCACCCTAAAACTGTACATCAGATGAATAAACTTCATAATTCACACTTTCTACCATCATAGCTGACAGATTTATACAAGGGATATACATTACATGCAGGAAAGAGGAGTAGGATAGGAAGTGCACTGAAACATATGGCTAGCTTGAGAAATCATCACTCTACCTAATCCATTGGTACAATTGTGTATTGGTACAATATTCAGGAAATCACTGCGTATGTTATAAATTATGCCACTAAATATGTAAAGTAATTGTTTCTACCCAGCAGGAGGCACTTATGTGCAGCCAGACTAAGACTATGGGCACATGAATAAATTATCACGAGGGAAAACATAGTGGGAATTTACACATCTGCTACTCCATGGCAACTGATTGCACAGGCACTTTTATTACACCGTAAATGAAAGCTAAGCAAGGTGGCTCTACTCTTTCTTACTGATATGTAAGCTACATCAGTTAGCATTTGTTTAAATCATTGGGTAGAAACACACACATGGGCAATTACTGCCATTTACTTTATGGTAACTCATTTGTCTGTCCATGCCCAAAGTCAACAAACTCACACTTCACAGTCAGATATTAAAAAAAAGAGATGTTATTCAGATATACCACAAAAATGCATAGGGCAAAGTCTAGAGCAGCAGACTTCTCTCATAGGTAACAGCTTATCTTAGCAATATATCATAATATATACATAGGTCTAACAAGGAAGTAATGAAATGTATGTTCCACACTGACAGATAATGTACTGCCTCATAGGTATAGCAACATATAAATTAAATTTGCCCAAGAAAGAGAATCACAATCAATGGATGAGAACAGTGAAGAATAAGACACTGAACACCATAAGCTTTACTATGGCCTAGGACATAAAAGTAGGATCCCATAGCTAATCAGTAGATTAAAACAAACAAACAAACTAGAAACAGATGAATCCTAAGACTCCCATAACCTACAGTATTAATGTAGACAAAACAATGAGCAAGTTCAAGAGTAGCCCCCCCCCCCAGTTTCTTATCATAGGAAAGGCCTAAAACAACATCCATAGGTTCCATGGATGCAGTAGTTTTCCACCAAAATGTTGCACGGTTCCCTTGTGCAACAGGCTAAAAGAAGCCCTATGTACTATGAATCTCAATTGTAAGAGTTTATGTTGATGAATTTCACCCAAAAGGCATGGACAGACGTTGTTCTTCCCAAAGGTACACAGTTCCAGTTAGAAAGACATAAACTATCGATTTGAAGCAGAAATACTTAAAATCATCCTTAGATTTTGTTTGTCATTAAGTTTATTTTCGAAGTAGCAGGGTTCCCACTGTTGTGATTTAAAAATATGTATCAGTAGAAGCTTTCTGAGACACCAATTCTCTTTTGCCTAGATATTGGTTCATTATGGGCTGTTTAGAGTTTATTATGATTTTGAGCTTGGATTGCTGAGATAGGAACAACATGGCACAAATCCCATGTTGTTCCTTAGGTGGCCTTAATTGACTGGGCATTTCTAATATGATCAAGAGTATCAGACCAGTTCATCATAAATCTGTTTCATTTGGTCTCTCATTCTAGGAGAGGCTGTAGTTCAAATGATCTCTTTGATCATAAAATACAATCATCATCACCTTTCTTGAAATGTCAAAGATGGAGTGCTAGGCAGTGGCTTAATATATATTTTTGCCTTCTGTAACTACATCACTTGTTGGGAAAATGTCTTTGTATTTTACTTCTTGATTCCACTCTTATACCTAGATATTTTCTCTACAATCTTGTCTTGTGGTACCAGAATTAGTTTCTGTGGAGTATGACCCTAGGTAAGGTTTGTATGCGTCTTCTGTAATCTCCCAATTACTGGATACTGTCCTGTATTTTATATTTTAGCTCCTATATCGAATATGGCTTTTTTATAAGACCATCTCCCAGAAATAGGAGTTTTATAGTGGCAGCATGACACAAGACTAGTCTCAATTCTGTATTTTTAAAAATGAAATCCTGTGTGACAGGTTATATAAAGGCACATAAGCCAAATTTATACCAAAAAAAAAAAAAAAAAATCACTCCTTTTAAACTGAATCAGGAAGGGTTTGTAAGCTTGAATTCAGAGAGTTTTCCAGACTGTTAAAGTTGTATTAAAAATATCCGGATCCTATACTGAAAATAGAAGAAACAAAACAAGCAACCAACATATACACAGCATTCAATACCTTTTTCCTCTCACAACAGGAAAAACGTACTACAGAGCACTGTCGTACACAACAACAGGCATGAAGGATTTGGGGGGAGGTGAGGGAGAAGTGTTGGAGTGGGAAGCTGTTGTTACTCTTACCTGCTCCAGACACTCAGACCTCAAGCGCTCACAGTATGGTCTCCCTACCCTTGGTTACTGCTCCCTGAGGACCACCAGTCTGGAGCCTCCTCTAAATTTGTGCCCCTGTCATCCACCATTAGTTATGTTACTGCCCCAATCTTGAATTCAGTTAGTCTGTGATGTGCTGTGGCACAGTTGAAGAAAATACCTATCCCCAGTGTTTCTAAACCACATCTCTAGCAAGTGGCTCTCAGGTCTGTGAAAACTGTATGTCTGCTATATGTACACAATTTGATGACTGGATTAATGAAAACAATAACATATTTACACTACTTTTTGGCAGCTAGTACCTCCCATGGCTGACTTCAGTCCCTCAGAGACATTCACACCAATTTAAATGGGTACTAGCTTAATTCCCTGTGTATTCCTGCTGTGCACATAAAAAAAACAAACAAACTAAGGGCATACAGTTGATGTAAAGAAGAAATTAATAATTAAAAATAGTTCAGGCCATCATCATCTCTAGCACCATGGATATGACTCTCATGAAATATGTCACGGGATGGGGTCTGCAAGAATGGCCATAATCTCCTAAGGCTCTTGAGCATGCCAATTCAGCCCGATGGGCACCCACTTTTCTCGCCTGCCAAGTCTTGATGAAAATGTAATATAGGGAGGCTGCCTTCATGTCTTGTCAGACATGGTTCTGATGGACTTCTCTGGACTCTGTGGGTCCCCAGATCCCTTGTGGATCCTATTTCAAAATAGATGTTTTGGGACACCATAGCATTATGGACTATATGCATGGCTCCAACCACCGTCTTACCACACCCAAGCCTCACAGATGGCATTGACATTGTCCTGTCCAGGCCTTGCTGCGATTTGGCCCCCTTGTCCTCTCTGGGCTCTCCGCAGCCCTGTCTCTGCATGTCACTGGCGCCGGGGTCTGTGCCTCCCCCAAATGCTGCACCCTCTCAGGCACTGGGGTCTGTGTCCCACCCAAACGCTGTGCCCTCGCTGGTGCTGGGGTCCGTGCACTCCCAAATGCTGCACCCTTGCTGGCACCAGGGTCTGTGCCCCCCAAATGCTGCACCCTTGCTGGCACCGGGGTCTGTGCCACACCCAAATGCCATGCCCTCTCGGGTGCTAGGGTCCTCACGCTGTAGTGGGACCCCAATGAGGCCTCCTTCTTCCCCAAATACCCTCGGCCAAACCACCAGTGTTATAAACAGCAAACAAACATAAGCCCCTGGGCTATAACATAATACAAAAGAAAAGGGCATGCTCTGCCCCTTTAAAAGCATCAAACTTCGTCCCCAGCACTAAGTGGTGAGTAGGCAAGGGTACCTGCAGAGCTCATGGAGCCCCATTAGACCTAGGGGCAGCATAACAGGCAGTTGCTGTATCACTGGGCACTTCCTCCCTGGAGGCTCCTTCCCCTCTGGCTGCTAGCAGGGAACTGCCCTCCCTAGTTCCAGCCTGGGGTTTATATGGGCCCAGGGCCCTGCCCCTTTTGGTCAGCTGACCATGTGCAAGTGCAGGCTAATTTGCCCTCTGTTTTTTTGCCCGGGTAACCTGCACCTGGGCTTCTGTCTTTCTCTTTGGGCTCCCTCCCCAGGCAGTTTCTGCTCTTCCAGGAGCAGGGCACCTTAGTGCCCTGCAACACAATGGGATTGTAATTCATGACAACTAAGCTTTGGAGAACATCATAGGTAACTACAGCAGGTCAACTCTTCTTTGAGTTACTGAACTCCTACTCTATCTTTAAAAAGATAAAGCACCTAGCCAAGAAAGAAAGTGTTTTAGGGAATAAGGGTTTCTTCCTGAAGTCATGGTTTCCCTGGTCAGTCTTTTTAAATTTTACCAAAGTATGTTGGACAGTTCATTCATTCACTTCATGATTGACCAGAAGGAATACTGTAAATCTTGGAACTGAAGCACTATCTAGTAATTTGAGTATGATGGAAAGATCAAAGAGACTTCAGAGTCCCAGTTAACTATAAAGTTCCTTCATATTCTTTATATTTCACTATGAAGAACTGACCTGTCTAGGAATTAAGTCAGCCTCCTATGCAAAGCAGATATACAATTAATAGGAACTTCCAAGGCTGCCTGGATGATCATAGCTAGTTATGCAGATTCAAATCCTAGACGTTTATTCACTATGTAACACATACAGCAGACTTATATTAATTTTGTAATTGGAAAGCTAGAGCAGTAAAGGAATCCAATTATTATATAGCTCTCACCAATGCAGGTGCTAAAAATGTTTTAAATGAAAATGACTTCCTTGTGCATAATAAAAAAACCCTGCACAATATACAAGGAAATTATCATTTCAGTTTCAAATGTCAAATTTTTCTATAGTTTTTAGGTTTCTAGGAACAAAAATGAAGACAGCAATTAGAATAAATACAAATATATTTTTATAATAAATGCATCTTTTAATACATTTAATATTTAATGAATGTAGGTGCTTAGCTTTATATTATAGGAATAGTTATCCATTAGTTACAATAAAGAATTGTTACTAAACTTTTACTATAAATACTCAAACCATTTCAATTCTTCCTTGCATACACTTAAATGATCACTTCCTACATCAGGATCTGGGAGCTTACCTGCATGCAGGATCCTACTGAATTCAATGGGACTTTACTATCAAACATAAGTCTGACAAAAGATCCCAATGTGATACCAAGACATAGAAGAGAAAAGGTTTTAAAATGCAAATTATACTTGCCAAATATAGACTATTTAGGAACTTAATACCTTGTATTTATCTTTCTTAAACAGTTCATACCTCATAAGGTAGCTCAAACTCAACTATTACATGATGAAAAGCTTCATGGATAAATCTAAATACTTTAAAAAAAGACTTAAAAAAAATCCCATTTAAAAAAGCATGATTCTGAGAAAATATCCAAGTCTTTTGCACAAAGTTTGTAGGAAACTATAACAAAAGAAATACAAAACAAATTAATGCAATGAGGCTTTTCTCTCAGATATCCTTCAGACTTTAAAGTCTTACTTTCGTTCAACTGCTGCTTAGGTGTTAGTTATCTTCCAAAATCTTAAAACCCACACATTTAGTTACTATTTAAAATATATAGAAAAACTGCATCTCTCTTCTAAATGCAGTTCTTCTACTAAGACGTTTGCAGCAGGGTGAGGGCAGGGATTAAACAAAATATGCACAGATCAAACTGAAACGAAACTTTGTCTGGCTTTTGTACCATGTGTATAACAAATACTATGCAACTAAACAAAAATAGTTTTTCCAGCACTGGTGCAGGATTGCATGTGGTCTTCCAAACAGAAGCCACATTGGTCTCTTCTTTGGTGGCTATAATTCTTTGGTGAGGCTATGAATTATATCTAAACATATTATTTTAGTTTTGAAGTAAAAAAGTAGAACATTAATGCCACTCAAGAGGAGTCTGCATGCTTCAACCTGAAATTTCAAATGTGCTTATGATGCATTTTACAATTTTGTCACAAGCAGAAAAGCATTGGAAGGTGGTGACTGATAAATCTCCAAATTGGTTGATAACACTAGAAGGAAAAGGCCAAGTCTGATAGTGGACAAGTCACTGGTATGCAGGTAGGGAAACACCTGTCTTTTCATGCTTTGTATATCTTATAGGGAAAAGATTTACGTTCTTCCTCCATTGAGGTAGAATAAGAATAGAGAAATACTGGGATAAAATAAGAATAAGGGATCAAGCCACACATCTGGATAAACTTAATCATGCAAGCCTTTACAAACACTGATTAGTACTCACTGACATAAGTAGCCCTACTGAAGCAAGCCTTCTTCTGAGTAAATTCCCATAAACAGGATTTTTAAGTCAAGCTGCTGTAAGATTACTGGGTTAACATAAATCGGAAGTGTGCTCAAAGGATTATGAAACAAAATGAACAAAATAAAAACAGTTCCACTCAAGTCAGGATCTTGAGCTAAAGAAATGGTTAAATTAAAGGTTGAATCGTTACCTGAAGCTCATCAAGCATTTGAAGCCTGATACTGCCAAAAAAAACTCGAGAGGAAATTTCATGAGAATACTTTGTAAGATAGTGAAGTTCTAGTGAGATCAGTCATTCCCATGAGAATCTAAAGAGCTTTCTTATAACAATTAAGAGGAACAAAACCCCAAAATGGACAATGTGACAAAACATGGGCAATTGTTTTACTGACTTTTTTCCTTTGTAGTCTTGGGAAGCTAGATAGGAAAACAATTCACCTCACAATAGACATAGGTATCTTACTACAAACCAACATTAATCTGCTCTGGGGAGAAGCAGTGATGTCTTAGAAGAGAGACAGTAGCAGTATATCTCCTTACTTTCACCACAAAGAACGTTCCCTTCTGTTCTTAAAAGCTATGGGCAAAAGTATAAAAGGAAAAAAAAGTAGGGTAAAAACACAGGTGTAATCGTATTAGGTCAGTAGATGCTATATTACTTTCATTCTAACTTAGTAAGAGCATAAATAGTTAGTGAAAGGATGCTTTTCATTTATTTCAATATACCCTGAAATAATCATTCCTTCATATAGTCTTCATAGAGTAAAAGTTCAAAGAGCACAACATCATCTGAAATAAAATGAACATTTTCAAGTGATATTTCATGAAGAGAGTACTCACTGTTTTTATTCATTTTGTTGATTTGCATCGTCTTTCAACAAATATGACATCACTCATTTTTATCTTATCTTAATATACTCAAGGCAACTTATTTGTATGATTATACCCTTAGAAAGCTATCAGTCCCCATTTCAACTTTCAACTTATGTATAATCCAAATACATATTAAGTAAAAATTAAAAGCCCCTTTTAAGATTCATCCTTGCTATCCTGCACTTTCTATTAAAATATGACTTATTACTTGTAATTAGAACTATAACGTAAAGAGTTACCAAAATACTAACTGTCAGCGATAGTTGTGACTTCCTCATTTCGATACAACCAACTGACAACAGGTGCAGGTGAACTAGTGACACGGCAAACAACTTCTGCATCCTCTCCTTGTCTGAATTCTTGTGGGGATGTTATATCTCGGAAAGTGAGCTTTTCTGTAAAATGTGAAGAACAGAATTTAACAAACCTCACATTATTTTCTTTAGCTTTGCAGGTTACATTGCAAGACATTGTTCAAAGAGAAATAAATCAAAGAAAAAGAGGTGGGAACATTTGTAATCAGGTCATCTAATCTATTCTTTAAGATATAAAACAGATTCCTACTTCTCGCTTTTAACTATTTTGGGCCTGGCAGTGGAATTTTTACTCAGGAGGGTGAGTACTTCCTGAGGTAGAAACGTCCTTGATGGTAGCGGTTTGTATTTTTCTATATATGCCCCAGAAACTAAAAAGGGAGAGATTTTCTGAAAAATCTTAGTTTTTATTTAAAAAGTAAATAAAAGAGAGGGTGGGGAAGTGAAATTTTAGCTCCTTGATTGTAGAAAAAGACAAAATATATCATCTGAGTGAAACCTAAGTGATCAAAACCCAACCGACATATAACTCCATATTTATTCAAAAATATATTATTTAATAATTTGGGGTTGGAGTAGTTTATTGTGCAAGTAAGGTTTGAATCATTTGAATCCTTATTGAAAAATAATACAACACAGTACCCTATGCAGGGTCCTTGCCAAACTGTTGCCCAAGAAGATCTTTTGAAAGACCACACCTTAGACGTATTCTCTCTGTTAATGCACATTTCGTGCACAGGGAGAGCACAAAGAAATATTATTTAGGACAGAATAGAAGCTCCCCTGAAGTTCAAGCATTTCTTGTCATTGGCTGGTTTGGAGGGTAAGATATGGAGACAAGTATTTATCTCCTACTTGCTTCTACAAATCCACTTTTCAGAGACTTCAAGTGCAGGATTGAACAGTCAATGTGGCACCCAGGTCACATACTGCTATTGTGTACATCTCTTGTACAGCCTGATCTTTGGCCAATGAGGTCTATAAACAGTGGCATAGTTTAGATTGGTAGCAAACAGGACACGTATTTGCCCTTTGGTGGGGGGCCAGGCGGATGTGGCTAAATCTTAAGACTGAATTCTGCCATTTTTTAAACCAGTCTATGTGTGCTGAATGTCTGTTCTGTGATGGGTATAGACCAGCTTCTGACCACTTATACCAGTAAAAGTGTAATGTATGTACCTGGCCATACTGACTGTTGTGTACTTACAATCACACTTGAAAGGATACAGGAACTCTCATTGTTCTATCATATAGCATAAACAATGCAAATTAGGAAAATTTGGCATGAAACTTCATGTCTTTTTCCTGGTTTCTTGTAATTTTCTTTTTCTTTGCTCCTGAGAACTATTTTGTTAAACATTAGATTGCTATACTTCTGACAAAGACTTCAACGGATTTCTATACTTCTCAGTAGTCTGCCCATGTTGTGATTGATAGCTTTAGGCATACAAATAACTTCTACAGAATTTGAAATTATTTTGAACTATCAACTTTGCAACCATCGTGTTATTGTTTGTAAATGTCATCAGCTTGAACAGTTGTTTTGTCAGTCGTATTTATTTTTCAAATGGTCTATCCTTTGGCATCTGCTGTACTTTTACAGCTGCAGCACTTCAGTATTTGACCTGACATTTACTTGTCATGTTCTAGCTCATCAGTGACCTGGCCTGACTATTGGCCACAGCCTGTCATTAATTTTAATACAGAATTCACCATTGAAGTAAATGAGGAGTTCTGCTTAAGTAATAATGGCACAATATAGCTTCAATGCATGAATTTTTAATCTTAGGCTTTATCTGAGTGCTTCATTTAGGTTAGTACATATATCCAATTGATTTAAAGAATTCAGTTCAATACATTATACCTGCTAAAGCTATCTGAACTACACTTTGGCAAAGTTCCTCTGGCATGGCTTTTATATACTCACTTCATCACAATGCCTACTGTTTATATTTGAAGAAATAATCTTCAATTAAATACTGGATATATTGTTTAGGTAAACAGAATGTGCTTAGATGGCACTTAATGGCTATCATAAAGGCTTTAAAGCTTTCTAACCAAGTTCCTACAAGTCCCAGGACCAAGTACAGGGAAAGATTGATATTTTACTGTATGCTCTTTTTTAAACACTAGGGTCAGGTACAAACATTACACTTTTACTGGTATAAGTGGCTGGAAACTAATCTCTACCCATAACAGAAGTTCAGCACACACAGACTGGTTTTAAAATGGCAGAATATGGTCTAAGATTTGCTTCTCTCAACAAAGGGCAAATGTGTGTTCTATTTGCTACTGATCAAAGCTACGCTGCTTACAAAAAACCATCTAACTTAGATCAATTCCACCTTGGGCTTTTTGAATGTCTGTACCTAGCCTAAATGCTGCATCCCTCCTCCTACAAATCAATGTGCAATTTGGAATTTGTAAAGGAGATTTATTTTGGCCTAATACTTATTATTTATTATTATTGACTAATTCTTATCAGCCCATCTTGGGCTCTCCCATGTTAGTTCACGTATTGGTAACCTCACCCAAACTCTAAACCTGCTAACTTAAAAAAAAAAAAGAAAAAAAAAAGAATTTTTCAGTGCCTCACTCCCTTTTAGTCCCTCCCCTTACTCCCCTTTTGTTGCTCTTGCAGTCTGTACCCTACTAGAAGGGTTACAAGTCTGCAGTTTACTTCATTGCAGCTTCACTGCAGTTTGCTTCCCTCAGGTAACTGGGGTTGGGGCCCCTGTTACAGGTACTTTCTCCTACAAGAAATATACATAGTGCATCCTCATGATAAGACACTGTTGGAGCATCTACACATGCACTTTAATGTGCATTAGCCTACTTTAATGTGCATTAAAGCATCACTGAAAAAGTGTTATTTAGTTAATGTGCATTAAAATAGGTTAATATGCACTATTCCTAACTTAAAAACTGTGCTCTTCAGTTAATGCACATTGAGATAGGTTAATGGACATTTTCTTAGTACTTCACAATGGAGGATGTGAAGTACATGAGCAGAGAGGCTGCTCCAACATACTGTAATTCCAGTGTGTTGGAGCAGACTTATCTGATGGCGTATGGCAATTACCGTGTTCTAGCAGACTCCATATCTTGTGTATCAGTGTCCCTGCACGTCAACAGGGCAGCAGGGATGCTTTATCTAAATCTCATTGAACAAGCTTTAGATAAAGCACCACTGCTGCCATTTTAAAGTGTGGGGATGATGATACACGAGATGTTCTGGGTGCTTTAATACAAATTGCTCTTGGAGCACATGTATAAATGCCCAAAGGTACTAAAATTAATGCACATTAACTAAAGCACATGAATGCATTTGTAGACATGCCCTGTATTTCATAATACTAAATGATA
This sequence comes from Gavialis gangeticus, assembly GCF_001723915.1. Classification (NCBI taxonomy): domain Eukaryota; kingdom Metazoa; phylum Chordata; order Crocodylia; family Gavialidae; genus Gavialis; species Gavialis gangeticus. Next base: position 227,701,950 of record NW_017729032.1, read on the forward strand.
CTATAGTATACTATAATAGAGTTTTTAGGGGGGAATATGTCCCATTAAAATCTCCATAACAATATGTATGATTTGGACTGCATGAACTATAATCAATTGCATCAAAGAAATATGTCTACAGAGTGCTTACTTTTTCATTAAGGGCTAGTTTTCTACCTAATAAATGAAATTTAAAACAAATCCTCTCTTTTAGTTTGTTTTCACTCAATTTCACTTACGATAAATTTCCAAAACAACAGTGGCTTCTTGAGACTGTCCTTTTGCATCTGTTGCTTGGCACCGATATATCCCAGCATCTTCTACGTTTGCATTATAAATGGTTAGCCGTGATCTAACACCTTCTTTTTGAACAACTACTCGTTGACTAGAAACAATCTTCTCTCCTTGTGGATTGTACCAATCTATACTGTCAGGCTCACCAATAGCTAAAAGAAAAAGCAATATTAAAAAAAAAAAAAGTTCAGCATGTTTTATTCAGTTGAGATGATCTTAACCATATCAAGCTTATCTTGTGTATAAACTGAATACAAGTTTTAAGTGGGACCAAATTAAAACCAGGAGATACAGGTTCAATGGGTTATTATTTTAAATTATTAGTAAGGACTAGAAACATAAATCTATCAATATCTTGAGATCTGTATTTGTACAGCAATAGTGTAGAATACCATTTTGGGGAAGTTTATTTGAAGAAAATAACATCCAAGCCAAAAAGTTAGGCAAAAACTTAAATGGAACCTTTCTTTACATCTTTTTGTTGCCCCGGAGTATGTTCTAATTTTCTTTTAATTGCAGCTTTACCCTTCTTGGTCCCTGTCTATCTGATACTTAGTGCTGATAATGATAATAATAAAAATAAACTAAATTTCAAAAACAATTAAATAGAGAAAAGCTTCTGATGAACATTTTTCTCCGAAGAAATGCTCTATTTTTAGACCTGAACCACTGGCATTTCTCTCTCAGATGTTTTATCACCTGAAGCAAAAGTAAGGTGTGGATTATATATTAATTTACCATAATTCAGTACTATATAGTATAGTATACAGTACAGTATACCATACCATTAAGACCCCCTCTACACCTTACACTTAAGGCATGACATCTTAAGTTGTGACCCAGCTACACATTCAAACAATTAATAGTGAGGTAAAACAAGCAATAAGCTACAAAGATATTCCACAAAACTATGCAATAACTTTGTAGCTTGTTCTAATAACACCATTAATTGAACATGTGGCAATGTGCTCCCTTGTGGCTGGGAGACCCATTAAGTGAAGGGCTCCCAGCCACAGGCGTGAAACACATGCTTCCAGCACCATACCTGACAAGGCTTGAAGTAGTGGCAGCACTGTCAGCTGTGGGGCTTGCAGCTAGCATGCTCCCCACCCTGCAAGCATCCTTGGCTGTGGGGCTCACAGGGGGGAGAATGCTGTCCCTGCTGCAAGCCTCATAAGGTATGGGGCTCACAGTGGCGGTAGCATTCCCCACGCTGCCCCTACTGCAAGCTTTGCTGAGCCCAATCAGCTGCAGTGCTTGCAGCTGTGGGAGCTGGCACAAGGGCTGCCTGGGATCATGATAAGATGTGATGGGAATATATTCCATTGTACCTTTAGCACATGTAGAGAGGCCCATAGTAATGTAACCAGAATAATAAATGCAACATTGAGACATTTTGTCACCATTACAAAAACTGGTTGGTTTTTTTTTTTAAAGAAAATATCTTTGTAAGACATATTTTTGAGAGAAAGTTTTAAAATAGTAAAAATATTTTAAATGCAACCAGATAAATGGTTTTATATGCAAGACTAACTAGATTAATTTACTATTTTGAACTGTTACATTTTGCTTCTATGTTGTCATTAAATAACTTCAGCAGCCTCTTTGACTTGCATTCAAAAACAGTCATTAAACTATATTACACTTTTCAAAACTAACTGATATCCAGCTAGATGAATTCATGCACCTGCCTGCCCTTTTACTTTTTTAAAATTATCATCCATTCAAAAAATCTCACTGATTGGTGCAAATCACTCCTGATACAGGTACATATGCAGTATTAGTAGGCCAAATTCTATACCATATTCCGACACCACCGTATTCTGTATCTCAGACTAACCACTCATCGCCAATCTTGGAACACAGTTAGACTATTGAGAGATAAGGCTACATCCTTGAAGAAAATACTACAAAGCGGATATTCAACACCAAATCAACCCTGCTGAAAAAACAGAGCCTGTGACCTGCCTTGCCATAGAGTATTATGAGAATGCGAATTGGTTTTTGCTCTTCACAGCTGAATGTCAGCGAGGATGCAGGACCAACAACAGTGACATCTGTGATTTCCAAAAGGGATAAATTACTCTGTTTGGCTGGACAGGTGAATATGCCAGCAAACCAACGACCCTAACTAAAATGGGATTAGGGAGTAGGCAACAGCAGAGGGTTACTCAGGCATTTATAAAACTAATATAAGGTCTTTTTCCAGTCTCTCCTCTGGTTTCAGTAGAATTAAAAGTACCTGGGAGTAAACAAAACTGATGACACTGCAGAATGTGGCCTAACATATTTTAAGTAATATTTTAAGTAATACTGTTTACCAATGAGCCATTCAAAAAAAAGTAAGTCACTCTTACCTCATTCCTACAAAAGATACATAATTTCTATTGTTACCACAACAGAGCTAACAATTTTGTACCACCACTTCATTGACAAACTCTTGATAAAGCATAGGGATGATATACTGATGACTTTTTATGGGGCAATCAGTAGATTCATATGAATATAATGATATGGTCACTCTAAATAAATTGTCATGATCTTTATTAGGTACTGAAATATATGAGAGGCCTAACCTCTGAGAGAGACTGAACACCTCAGGTATTTATTCATTTTGAATGATAAAACTATTGAAAAGCGCCAGGGTGTCCCACTGTTAAAAACAGATTACTTTTATAAGAACCATAAGCAATACTGATTGTCATCTTATAAAAACAAAACAATGATCATATCCACACTAAAGTCTGAGCCATACACCAAGTAATGTCTTAGGTCAGGTGAAGAAAGAGCATAATCCCAGGCCCACTGAAATCAATGGTAGTTTTAGCACTGATTTCACTGGCGGCAGAATTTCATCCATCAAAGTGTATGTCAGCAGCATCCTAAAGGACACCAACACCACAGATGAAATTTTGGCCTCACTAAGGTAAATGGCAAAACTACCATGGATGTTATTAGGCCAGGAACTTGCACTACATATACCTTGAATAAAAGTTATTAAAACAGACTCCAATGAACTACCATGCAAACGCACTCTAGGTTTGTGGAAATTATTCAGCACTTTGGCATTCAGACCTTCAGTCACAGAATATTTTTTCTCACAGTTTATTAAAATTTTCTCTGGATAAAAAGTCTGTTTTATTAGAATAAATTAATTCCACTTTTTCAGGTTACATATGTTCTTTGGACACGAAAACAATCAGGTTGAACTGCAGTGCAGTGTGCTATGTCTAATTTATTCATTAACTATTTAGAAAAATTATGCAATTATGATCATTACATTCATTCTAATATTAGTGTTTAGCCAAGTAAAATAATTCTAAAAGGACAAAACAATATACATAAACAATTTATACTAATGGAAATCAGTTTCAGAAATAAGTGATTTAATCTGCTTGGCATCTAATATCACCAGTCTCCAGAATAAAATACATTATGGGAAAACAAGCAAGACTTAGTATTTACCCCAACAATCAAGCAGTTAAAATTCAATGCAAAATATAAAAATGCATAGTTTTAATATACATACTCTATGGCTATGAACTGAATTCAAATTATGCAGGTTGATAGTGGAAATTTAGCAAAAACTGCATTCTTGAATATATAATGAAATGCATACCTGTACATGTGAAGAATTTGGATTCACCGACACTAAGCTCTACCTTGCTAAGTGAAATCGCCACTTGAAGAAGAGCTGAAAAATAAAATTTAAGTACATCATGAACATATTTTGCACAAATCTTTTACAATATGCCTGACTGCTGCACAACATAACATATAAAAATGATGAATACAGAGAGCTAAACATAGTATTTCCCAAAGCAGTGTGTGTACACTGATTGGGAAAAACACAAATCGTCATCTAAGAATAAGTCAGAGATCATGTTTTAAACATAAAATATGACATTTCAGAAGATGTCCTGATTGGCAGTTGCTTATAGGTTATCATCCCTAATACCGACAGATTACGGCCAAAAAAAATAGAAC
>NW_017729032.1:227711209-227715637 GCF_001723915.1 Gavialis gangeticus
ATGACATTTCAGAAGATGTCCTGATTGGCAGTTGCTTATAGGTTATCATCCCTAATACCGACAGATTACGGCCAAAAAAAAATAGAACACCTATCCAACATAATTTCCATTATTTATAAAGGGCCTAAAAAAAAAACTGATCCCAGCCAACACAAAAAGTAAAGGCAAGCTAAGAAATCATTTTTCCAGAGATATATTAGAACACAAACAATTCTGCCCTAGTATAAGAAACTGCAACTACTATAAATTACTTTGGCTCACAGGATTTGGCCCATACAGCCTCATGTTCTTTGTTGTCTCTCGTGGAACTTGGGAAGTGCCATGTCCATCTAATGGAACAGGACCAACATTTTAGTAAAGGAAATTATTTGCAAAATTCTAATATGTTCTTATGAACAACAAGCTGACTCAGGTTTTAAAGATACTTGATAAAATCCTTTCAAGATTTAAAAGCACTGTCCATTTTGGACAAGTCCAGTTACACTTTTTTGTGCCAGTTTCTTAAAAACCAGAGTCAGCAGCACTGTGCAGAGGCTGTCACATAGACTCGAGACTTTAAGCCCACTATAACCATGGACTTCTCCGATGATCTTTTGGAGACGGGTAGAAGTACTGTCATCCTGAATCTTCCATGAGGCCCTCCCATCACAACTACCAGTAAAGTGGTACATTTTATAACTCTGAAAAATCTCTTTGTACAGTACTAATTGTACTGTTATATCTAATGAAGAAATAACAAAAAGATAAACACAATATGGCATTTTAAATGGTAGTTCATACACAATTAAATAAACCCATATGACAATTACCACAATCTACTGAAAGCCACCCAAATCATCATGCAGCACATCTGCTATTAGTTGTTTATGCCTCTGCACAACAGCTTATGAATGAAAGACACCAATACCCTAATATACCATGTCATTTATGAGAAAGTGAATGTCCTTTATTTCCATAGAGCTGCCACAGTGATTTGAAGCTGAGCTGCCCAAATTCTAAGCAGCTGGAGGCCATGCACCACATGAGCTGCATCAGTAGGGGCTGCATGCCATGCCGACTGCACCACTGTGGACTGTGGGACTCCAAGGCTGCATGCTCTACCCTCTGCCCCCAAGCTCTCTGGCCATGGGCTCCATTGCAGCACTGTGCTGTACAGCCCCCTCTGTAGCCTGCACCCTAGCATAGAGCCTAGAAATAGAAGTTGGGGTAGGAAGGGGGATCCCACAGCCTCCCACCTGCTGCTGCTACAACTGGAACAATAGGGGAGTGGCAGCCAGGTGGGAGCTTCACGCGGTCTGAAGCTGAACAGCCCTGGCTTTAAGCATACAGAACCCTAAATTGTTTCCAAGTCCCACCTTAAAATGTTAGAGTCATGTGCTGATGGCTAAAATTAATCATTATGATAATGTTAATAGTGAGTAATTGTTTCAAACAAGAATGATACACTGGGTATAGGAGATGTAACATTCTCCGTGACAGGTTTTAAACTGTGTACATTTCTGCCTCACAAAACATCTCTATAATGTTGGCAGACACAAATTAGTAAAAATGATTTTACCACAAAAGAAAATAAACCCCCAATGAGCAAAAGAAAGAATACAACCTATTTCAGGCTTACACTAATATAGCCACTGTGTTTGAAATTCCCACTTTATATTGCTTAATGCTCCATAAAAACTGTCAGATGGAAGGTAAGTCTACAATGTTGTCAATTAAATGTCTACAATGTACCTACCTAAGCTAGATTTAAACTAGTGGTTTGGGTATGAGTAGCAATTTAACCAAGGGAATACAGAGCTCATTCTGTAGCAAAGTCCTAGTGCTTGCTACAAAGTCAAAGGAAAATGCCTTAGTTCACTGTTGACCCTGATCATTATAGGACCAAAAACTAGATACAGCTATGACAAAAGAAAATTAGTTTGAGGATACGTACAGATCTCCTCAGTATACTATGGAACCACTAAATCATCCAGGACCCATATTTTTCTCAAAGCATTCCTGGTTATAAACATTACAGAATCTGGTCATAAAAAATGTAAGCAGAAAAAATAACAACACATACATTCATAGCAAAAATATATATAAAAGCACAACCCAGAATGATATTACCATAAAATAAGCTAAATATGAAATGTGGTGATTCGGAAATCTCAGAAGGCAAGTGTCTAGATGCTTATCACAAGTGATAGAGGAACATTTACAGCCTTATGCCTGCTAAATACTTAATTGTTGTTGTATTTTTCTAGTTGTGTAAATTTGTTTTAGGATTTAAATATATTAAAATTAAACATATTAACGTCTTTACAGCATAGCTCCAAGGTTTAATTTCCAAGTACAATCATAAAAATTAATAAACGGATGCTAACTATGCAAATTCACTATATGAAATAATGTTCCAGATAGGATACAAAAATCATGTACGAGTGCGGGTCAAAAGCAAATGATAGAGAAGTCTTCCCATCCAAGAATGAAATATATATTTTTAGAGTACAATATAACCTTAGCAGAAACATGGAGCTGCATTTATAATTCTAAGGATAAACAGAAAAATAAACTCAAGAGACAGAGGAGATACACTGCTGAAATCAAAATTAAATCACATTTTCTACATATGGTACTTTAATATTTACAAAATAAGAAAATATCAGACCATCTGCCCTGTTTTTCTAGTCTAGCCAACACTGCCCTTTACTGGTATTGTTTTATGTAAATAGGAATAGAAAAATATTATTTTATGTAAATTAGGATGGGAAAATATTGCCTAAGTGATTAGTCTAGCAATCTGTGCTTATGAGGTAGTCAGGCAAAGAGTCCATTACTAAGCTAGGAGAAGCTCACTCATCATTTATTTGGAGTGTGACATTTAATTAAAGGTAAAATATTGTGAAGAGATTGCATAGCCCAGAAAGTTTTCCATCTCATCCAAGTTTATTTCAGTGGGAGCCACTTATACATGTAAGTTATTAGGTGCCTTGATGAAGCCAGTATACAAGAACATGTACGATCTTAAGTTACTGCTGTATACCAAAAGCTAATAAATTAAATTACAGGCAGGTTTTATAAAACGGGTTTCAAGGTCTCTGAACACACAAGGGAATTCTTAGCTTATCAGGTCAATGAAGCTGTTCTACAGACTCAAGTCAGCCATCTAAGTTTGTAACCGAGTTACAGAAAGGGGAGAATTAAAAAAAAAAAAAAAAAAATGCTACCTACAGGTTCTGACAAAATATTGCTTCCTCCCACATTTCTAATATTTCAGGGCTAGCTAATGAACATTTAAAGCATATTCATGGCATACTACCTTCAGGTGAAACTCACTGTATGTGTGGGAGAGGAAACTGCTACTGTAGCATCAACTACTCTTCAGGCAGGGGAATGAAGTCAAAATACCCAATAAGGGCTAGACAGCATTTTTTGGTGATGAAATGAAAAAGTACTTGAGAACTTGCTTTGTGATATAGTCTTCTTCCATGAAGAGTGAAAGCTTCAAATAAAGACTTTTTTTTTGCAAATATCTATTTGGGCTAATTGAAAATATCACCTCCAACACAAGTTCTAATTCATCATCTGTAACACAGTATTAGGACCTTGGTGTTAGACTACCCTCTTATGAAGTATGGGAGCCATTGTGGAAGAGGGCGAGTTGGAAATGTTACATGCGATCTATATATTCTGTTAAATACGTGGCTAGATTAAGGCCCTTCAATACTACCTAACTACTTTTCAGCAGACCTGGTCTTTGTTCCATTCCCAATAGACAAGTGTGTTTATCACAAAACCACAGCCACAACTGGGCACCTTATTCACAGAAGCTTAGGGCTGGAAGGGAACGTGTGAGATCATCAGGTCCAGCCCCCTGCGCTGAGCAGGAAAGACAGCTACGGTCAAATAACTCCAGCAAGGTGTATGTCCAGTCTCCTTTTGAAGATCTCCAGGGTTGTACTTTTCGACCCTTAATAGGAAAAAAAAAAAAAGAGTGGACTGTGCTCTCATAACTTATTCTGTGCTACACCATTTTGAAAGCAGAACTTCAGCTCTTCTGGTAAACATTTGAGTGAATTTACACTAAAAGCTCCATTGCAGCAGAACTCCTCTGGCACTCGGAGGAGGAAAGCTACTGCGGCTATCCAGCTGAGGGCATGTGTAGGCACTTCAGCCAACTTCCGTGATCCACCCAGACACTGGTGGTTTCTCAGAGTATTCTTTGTGCTAGCAAGGATGTAAACATGTAAACACGCTCTCAAAGGCCCCCGCTATACGTTGCACTTAAGACATGATTAACCAGGTAATCATGCCTTAAGTTGTGACCTAGCTACACATTCAAACAAAACAGGAGCTGGCAGTGGGTGGCCAACTACCTCCTGTGGCTGGGAACCCCACCAACTGAGGGGCTCCCAACCACAGGAGTATACCACCCACTGCCAGCTC
>NW_017729032.1:227720637-227735411 GCF_001723915.1 Gavialis gangeticus
AACATTTGAGTGAATTTACACTAAAAGCTCCATTGCAGCAGAACTCCTCTGGCACTCGGAGGAGGAAAGCTACTGCGGCTATCCAGCTGAGGGCATGTGTAGGCACTTCAGCCAACTTCCGTGATCCACCCAGACACTGGTGGTTTCTCAGAGTATTCTTTGTGCTAGCAAGGATGTAAACATGTAAACACGCTCTCAAAGGCCCCCGCTATACGTTGCACTTAAGACATGATTAACCAGGTAATCATGCCTTAAGTTGTGACCTAGCTACACATTCAAACAAAACAGGAGCTGGCAGTGGGTGGCCAACTACCTCCTGTGGCTGGGAACCCCACCAACTGAGGGGCTCCCAACCACAGGAGTATACCACCCACTGCCAGCTCCTCACCTGATAAGGCCTGCAGGGGTAGCAGCACTGTTAGCTTCAGGGTTTGCAGCCGAGAGCCTCCTTGGCTACAGGGCTCACAGCACGGGCAGCATCCTCAGCTGCAGGGCTGGGAGGGGAAAGAATGCTGCTGCCACTGTGAGCCTCATGGGCAGTGCACTCCTCTGCACTGCCCCCACTGCGAACCCCACAACCCACATTGCTGTGGGGCTTGCAGCGGCGGTAGCAGGAACAACATTGTTGCTGTTGCAAGTCCCACACCTCAGGAGGCCCACAGTGGTTGCAGCATTCCCTTGTGCAGTCCCCACTGTGAGCCCCCCAGCAACATCAGCTGGAGGGCTTGCAGTGGGGGAGGCATGCCTTCATATTTACAGTGGAGGCAGCATTCCTGCAGTGGGGAAATGGTGCCCTCTCACTGCAAGCCCTTCTGAGCCTTATCATAGGAGTTAGTGCAGGGGACGCCTGAGATCATGATCCTAGGCTCCTCCTGCACCACTGATAAGATACCACGGGACCTAATGGGCAATTCCACAGTCAGGCCTCCTGCCATGTATGCATGGCAAAGCAGGAGGCACAACTGTGTGAAGCACACATTAGAGCCAATTAGGCCTTTACCTGGCAGTGTAGAGGGGCCCATAGTTTGCAAGCAGCAGTTCTCTGTCTATCTGCAGAAATTCTGCTAGTAGAAAAAGATAGGTATAGGCATAGCTTAGTTTCTTTGGTGCCAGGGTGAACCAGCATATGAGGGAACCATGCTTTCCTGCTCTTGTCCTTCCTTTAATAATCATGCAGATTAAGAGCAGACAGTTGTTTTCAGAGCTGTCAACCAAGCACCCGTTAATTCTCAAATTTAAGTAAATGAAACACAAGTCAGAAGTCTTCTTCCATAAATACACAGGGTCAGGCCAGGACTTAAGGACACCCTGAGTATTTCAGTAGGCAAATCAGGCTTTGTTTTCAGTTGGTCAGCATGCAAGAGAGCAGGCCACTATGTTCAGTATCCTCAAAAAATGATTCCTTTTCTGCCCATTATAACAGTTTTATGTCTTCTCATCTTGAAACACACTAAAGCATTCAAATGATGGATCCAAAGTAAGAATAATTCAAGAAACTATCACATATGAAGACCAACAAATGTAACACGGGACTACTGAGCCAGACAAAGACATGGCTTCAGGAGTTCACCTATCAGGACATAACTTTAAGTCACGCATTGCCCATAGTGGAAGTAGACTGAGAGGAGAGAGGTATGGGTAGATTTACAGCTGCACCTCTAAAGACCAACTTACAGTCCAAACATTTACAAATTCTCTCTGAAAGAAAAAGAAATTGTCTATCAAGCTGTGAGGGCTCACTGAGTTGAGGTGAAATCAGAAGAAAACCATTGGCTTGGAGTAACCCTTATATCTACTTTCAAAGATCACAGAACATTTGAAAAAACAAGAGAAAGTATTCTGATAAAAATTATTTCAGTGAGTTATGAAAAAAATTACATCAGCTGTGTCAAATTCATTTGGTGTCTTAGAATTTACAAAACACAGTATCACTCAGACCATTTTGTTTGTTTGTTATTAAATTTAAATGTCCTTAAGATTTTATGATTTAAGCATTGTTAATTTTACATAAAATTTACATATTAGAATGTTCTAAATATTCTATAGTATATGTTTGCATAACTAGTTACTTTAGCCATCTTTAATTATTATTATAGCCATGGCCACTTTTGTACAATGAGCTTTGAATCTGTTCACTGTTTTTCACAAAAGATCAAGCCATTAATAAAAACCAAATATGATAAAATTTATTCAGCATCCCACTTGTATACAAATGCAAAATAAGGGTAAATAAGCAAAGAAGAAATAGCTGGGAAATAGGTAGGGGCAAGCTAGCCAGAGCCTTCAAAATGAGAACAAGGAGTTTGACATGGAACCAAGGAAAGAACTTATGAAAAGAGAAGACAACATGACTGGACCACAGCTGAAGAAGATGAATTTCACAGTGGTACTTAGGAAAGATGAAAAAGGATCAAGGTAGTTGCCACAAAGGTCATGTGCCCCTTAAATGAGAATTTCCTGATGGTGATATAGTATTCTCTAACCTTGCCCCCAACAGAAATCAATAATAGTGGTAAATCACTACCATGGTTTAGATTTCATCTATACATATTCAATACAAGGTTATTATTATCTAAAAGCAAAGAAACCTGGTTCCCTGCCACCTAGCAGGGAAATACTGTAATAGTTATCTACTGTGTAAGCTACTCTAGCATAACTGAATGCATGCCCATTCCTGATTCTAGTGAATAGGTATGCAAAGCTGTTGTAAATTAAGCTGAATTGGTGTATGTCTGTCCATGTTCATAGATTTATATATTCATAGATGTAGGGTCGGAAGGGACCTAAGTAGATCATCAAGTCCGACTCCCTGCCCTGGGCAGGAGAGAATACTGGGTTCATATAACCCCAGCTAAGTAATCGTCAAGTCTCCTCTTAGAGACCCCCAAGGTAGGAGCCAGGACCACTTCCCTTGGAAGTTGGTTCCGGATCCTAGCCGCCCTGACAGGGAAGTAGCACCTCCTGATGTCCAGCCTGAACCTACTCTTAAACAACTTATGGCCATTATTCCTTGCTCTTTCAGTTTTTCAGTATTTTCTGATTTTAGTATCATCATTTTGAACATAAAAATAACAAAACAAAACAAGCTGTCTGGGTTTTTTTGTTTTGAATTATATTTTATACCTATTTTGTGTTTTTACTTAACATAGGAATTAGAGAGAAAAATTTATATCAGTGATTCTCAACTAGGGTGTTGCCAAAAGACCCTGTCAGAGGGGCATGGCATAAGCTCTGTCATGGCTAGGTAAAAGTGCCCTGTGTGCTTGGTGCACAGTCAGAGTGTGAAGGAGTGTGGCACACATGCACTCTCCAACCTCATTAGGGTTTTGTGATAACCATCAAGCAGGCAGGAGAGCTGGCTTGTGCTTCAGCCCTTCCCAGTCTAGTACCCCCACACTCCTGGAAAGAAAAAAAAAAGTGAGCAGGACAGTTCCACCTGCCCCATGGGCCTCTGTTTCTGGGGGCGACTGAACAGGGTCAGGCCAGGAAGGACTATAGCACAAAAGGGCACTCATAATTGCTTTAGGGTTATCAAAGAATACAAATGAGGCTGGAAAATCAGTGCTTCCTGACTGGCTGTATAGCAGGTGCAGAGTAGTGGGGAAGAGAAGGGTGGCTTTGACCTGGCACACCTGGTTGAGAAGCACTGCAGTGAGTTTAGGCAACATCACAGTGGTTCTCAACCTGGGATGCCATCAAATTGAAAAAAGTCGGAAGGGTGCCCTGAAGCCAAAAAGGTTGAAAACCACTGTTTTACATGGTAAAATATTAAGTGATATCATCTGATGATTCAAGAATAAATATTTTTAGTGGCGTGGTTCTTATTTTTTTTATATATACAAGTTAGCTGATTTCTGAGTATAATTCAGAAATGATGGAGCTACAAAGATGTCATACAGGTTCTCTCTAAGGCATTAGGTTGGAAACTGAGAAAAAAATATGAATTGAGCAGTTTCTGGATAAGATCAAAATCACAAAAAACAGATGCATCTACCTGGAAAAAAATTTTTTTTAAAGCCACAGTCCCAAACTGAGCTGCGTTAAAGACCTTATGGATTTATGCCACTAAGTGAGCCTTTGGGGAAAAGGAGGAAGTTCTTTTTGCTGAGATAAAGTTATCCAAAGTGTCAGGCTTTTGTTTTTCCAATAAAATCTGCAAGGCTCTAATACTCTCCAAGAATGTGACACTGCCAGCTTTTAGACAAAAGAAAAAGTTACCCAAGGATACTATCACCTTCACCACTTTAGCACACCAATCAAAAATAAACCGTCAAATAGTCCGAAACAAAGATATTTTGCTGCACACCTCTTTTGTATCTACAAGAAGTATAATTTCAAGGCAAGAAGCTCTCATCCTACATATGCTTAACGTAATAGAAAAAATAATGCTATATAAAAAGCCACGTTAATAAAGGAATTAAAAAACAACCACCCAAGGAAAAGTAGATATTAATCCAAAAGTATTTAAAGGTAAAACATGTACATTATTGAGAGAAAGGTTCTTTAACTGTTTGAGCAAACCTTACTCATGATGAGCAGATAGAGACAACCATTCGCAGAGCAACTAATTATGCTGTTCAGTAAAGTGTTGCTCCCCATGAACAATGATGGCAAAATCAATTACAATAAAAATGCAGATTATTATCTTTTTTAAAAGATACTGAAAAGTTTTTCTTCTGTCATCTGATTTCACTTATATAAATTACTTTAAAAAATAGGTTGAACAACCTAATGTTTATGACTGTATTTTTAAGGTATTTGGCTAAACACTGCAAAAATTACTAAAAATAAAATGCTGACTCCCCAGTAGGAACCAACAGTCCTCATGTCCACTGTAGCCTGGCCATGCAGCATACCAGTGACACAAGGTAGGCTGCTCATATGAAGGGAAGCAACCAAGATGGTTGCCAACCACACCCCTCACCGCTGATTGGCTGAGAGGGCTGCCTGTTGTGCAGCCCCACCCCTCTCCAACAATCAGCAGCGAGGTGAGGCCGCATGATGGACAGCATTCTCAGCCAATCAGTGGTGAGTGCCCCTCAGCTAGTCAGAGGCCTGGGGTGGGGGGACACTGAAGTAACACAATGAAAATGCAGCCAGCCCTGAGATCTTCCAGAGAAGTCAGCTGCCTGACTTCTCAATTTGTGTAGGTCCCTAGTTATGAGAGTTTTCTTTCTTTTACTTCTTTCATGTACATATTATTCTACAATTATTATTTTCTTTTGTAAGTTTAATAAACTACTTTGCAAAATATAATATTCCAGAAGGTGATACAATGTCATATTGTCATGTACTTTTACCTAATGAATGATGCAGTCCCAACAGGTCTAATGATATTTGTCTCAACCATCCAACTAGTTAAGTAGTTTGATCATCTGCCTACATTGGGTTTATTCAAGTGGTTACAAGTCTCACAAGCTGTACCTGCCAGTCTCAATAAACAAAAGTTTAAACTCTGTGGAGATTGGTTCATTATCAACTTCATATTGGCTGGGTTACTAGATCATTAGAAGTTGCTTCTCCAGGGTATTAAAGTACTATAAGAGGTTTGTTATATTTTTAATTGTTTTACATCAAGTTTCAGGATTAATTAAAAGGACTTCTGAAAAAACTTTCCATTCCGTCATCAAGTGAATTTGGTTTGAATTTATCAACAGAAAATGGAGTCTTGCTATGAATACCATAAGACTCATTATCAATTGATAACTAGAGTCTTTATTGATTATACCTAGTGTTGCATGGAATAAAGTGCATCTTATTTGAATATAGACTTGTGTCACAGTGTCTACATTCTGTACATGCATTAAATAAGCTTAGCTTTCTCTGATGAGACAGATGAAGAAGTCACACAAAGTTCATTCTGCCCAGTGGGACATAACAGATATCTCAGGTGTGAAAAGGGTGATGCAATGGATACAGTCTGTACAATAACAGCTATGAATTCTGAAACACAAACTTATCAGTAACTATGGCACTATTTTATAGAATACTGTTACTTTTAACCTTGGTGACATCAGTAAAAATAAGTTAGTCACTATTGTACTAGAAGTTAGATACTATGTAGTTTTAATGTAGCACCTTATGTAAACAAAATCTCATTACAATTTTCTATTATGCACACTATATTACAGTGAAAAAAACAAAATTAAGCTACAGTTTAACATAGAGATTCCATTTTTTTTCAAACTTTCATTTTGCTATATATTTTCAAGTTTAACCAGCCATTACTTTTTTAAAGTGATGCATAAATGTAGCCTTCATTTAGCTCTATGAGTTACTCAAGTTCTGGACGTGCTAACCACCCATATGAACTGATTAAAAGGCTGTTGCTGGAAGTTCAGCACTTCAGATAATTGAGACAATGACACGTGCATAGATGTCAAAAATTAACTTAGTCACCCAATTTTAAAAATTCTCAACAAATGTTTCATTTTAAGCTTATTGGATGATTTATTGTACCTCAAATCTCAGCCTAAAATAATCCTGTTTAACAAGAGTCGGGAAAAAAGAATTTAAAGAATCTGGAATATAAAAAAAGATTTTTTTTTTTTTCCCAAAATGTGTATGTTAGAATTAGTGAAGCTGCTTTAGGCCCAAGCAGGGCCTTCTGAAGACAGAGGTCTGCCAAATCAGAACATCAGAACAGCATTTCAGGAACAGGACTTCATTTGCCATCAAAATGTACTGTAAGTAGGAAATAAAAGCCTGCCAAAGCCATTTCTGTTTATTCTAAGATTGATTATAACTAATCTGTAGGCCTGCAAAAAAGGATATTAAGCAAATAGAAAGAGACACTGCAGCCTATAAAATAGCTGTTAATATTCACTTATGAAATAATATTACCCAGGGAAACAAAGTAGAGATATTTCCCAGATGCTACAATGCACAGCACCTTGACCACATGACCAGGTCATATATCAGTTTACATTATTATTATTTTCATCTGCCGAAGGCAGACTCAGATTGTTCAAGTGATTTCAAGGGTTCAGTGACTATATAAAAATCTATCCAATAACATTATAAAAATAATTCAGCAATCAAAATTAGAAGCAAAGCTAAATTAGATTTAAAAATACAATGAACTTCAAAAAGTAGACACCTATCTAAAATAAATACCTAAAATAGCTAGAAGTCCACTTCAAGGGGAAAAAAGTTGGAAACGGGTTATCTATAGCATACCATACTGTTAGGAGATTTTATAGCCTGAGAACCTCCTTTGAACTAACTTTCTTTCTAAATGAACTTTGAAGCTTTTATTTCCATGTAAAAAACAGGAAAGGTATATTAGGAATTTTTTTTTAATATAGGGCAAATTTCATGAGATAAACTGTTTCTATTTATTTCAGGTAAAGTGATAAATTATATCGTATTTTCTCCCCCCAATTAAATAAAGTAAATTTAAAAGTGATAGATCACAGTGTATCAGATGCTGATGCCAAGTCAATCCTAGTTAAAAAGCAAAATTCCACCTAAGTCAATGAAAATAAGCCTCCTTAAAACAGGGTAGAAGTTGACCCAGTTTCTAAGATAATCAATTTAAATTATATATTTTTAATGAACTTTAAAATGTTTACAACAGATCTTGTTTTAAAGTATGAAAGAATCCAAATGAAGAGAATTAGAAAGGAGATAAAACAGAAAAGAAAACAGCCTCTGGCTCCCCTATTATGCTTGTCAATACGAGAATATGATTAGGCGCCCTTTCCAAATCAATACACTTCCAGTAACAACTTGCTTTATAAATTAAATTCAGTGGTCTGCAATATAAACTTTAAACCTAAGACACTTCCACATTGTATAACTTCTTAAAAACTCATATAATAAAACAAAAAACAAATTTCTCAAGGTTTGTCCACTGAATACCAAGGAGAAGGTTGAAAATGTGCTAGAACTATGAAGTGATATTTTGGAATCATTTAAAGAGTTTTAGATACACCAAATAAAATACAATGTCAGTCATTTTGTAGCTTTCTGTGACTAGACTATAACATGTTGTATCACCTTTTACAAAAGCTTACTTCTAAAAATCGCAACATTTTAACAGCCGTTTTTACTCAGACACCTGTCTGATAAACACTTTGTCTCCTGCTCTCTTTTCTTTTTCTCCTGGAAAGTAATGTATGGCTAACCCAAAAATGGGAGGAAATGTTAGGGTAGCTTGTCATATTTTATGCTTTAAAGTTGTGTCTGTTTACAGAGTGGTGAATTACTGTATTGTTTAAAGTTTTCTTTTATTTTCAACCTTATTTAATCATTGTTTAAGTTCTCTATAGCCTCATTATTATCTGAACTTTACATTTTGCTGGTGTCTGCAATGTTAGGAGGGTTTAAACTCCCCACCCAAAAAAAAATGACAAGCCTGATCTAAGTTAGCTCAGCTGAGGAGGTGAACTGACTTGAATTGGAAATGGGTTAATCCAATTTTATTAAACATCTGTACATATTTGGAGTGCACCCTCAAGGCTGGAAAAGCCCAACTGCTTCCCCCAGGTCCAGCTCCAAGGCTGTGCTATTTCTACCTCTTTTCATCTACCCTGGTATTTTAGCACCTCCCCCTCCCCCCACTGGCTACAATACCATTTGTAGAAGTCCTGCCCTTGGATTTGGATTTGGCACTTCTGTCTTAAATGGAGCTGTGATCCTTCTTCAATTGTTGAGCTGGAATCAGGCTCAGAACAGAATGGCCAAGAGAGAAGGTTGGATCATTTATCTAGAATTGAATGATGACCCAAAAGTGAACTTGGAGAGGCGACAAGATGAGACAAGCTGTTTCTCCCTGTGAGTTCCCACCACCCTCTTTTAAAGAATTCAGCACAAACGTAATAGGTTCAATAGGTTCAAAAGAGGATCCAAGTATTCTGTATCACACACACATTAGTAGTACTAGTAGTAGTAGTAGTAGTAAGCATCTGTTTGTCTTGCAAGACTACAAAACTGTAGTAAGTGATGCATCAGCTCACTGAATAGCTGCAAATGTGGCTGTAGTGCCCAATTATTGAGCAAGAGTCCCTTCCACACTAAACACAGTTGAAGTTCATATCAAACCATCTTAAATTCTTCCTGAGCTTTTTTCTTTCCTTTGCATGTTGGGCTCTTCTTTCTCCAAAAGCCATGTTTAATAGACTGTTTCCAACTCCTTCAATTCTCAGTGTTCATTGCTTTCATATCTCTCTTGCATGCATCTTTGGACCAGAGATAAGGATGACCCTGTGGTCTTCCTCCTTTAAAGAGCTCTCCATAAAAAAGATCTTTAGGTATGTGGCCATCATCCATCCATTTTAGCCCTTAAGCGCTTTGATCTTCCTGGGCAATTGTACAGGCACTAATAGGTTTCCATATCTAATGTTTACCTTGATTAGAAAACTAATTTATTTTCAAAAGATTGCTTTGAAGGTAATCCTGATTGAGAACAAACATCAATGCAGTTAACATGACATTAGTTGGACAATCTCTTTCTGGAAATAAATGTGCATTCATCCATACTGTTACCATTTTATTTTGTTTCCTTGTTTTTATGATATCTTTATCTGGTCAAGCTATAACTACTTTGTTTGTTTTCTTAAATAAGAAATCCAGAAAAAAAAAAACACCCTTAGAAATAAATATTCTGTAAATAAAGATGAATAAGCTGTGGATTTCAAAGTCTTTTTCCCTGATCAGGCTACTCTGTTCATTTTGAGATTAATATGAATTATTAAGGCTTCATGGCTCCCACTCATTTTGACTGCAATATTAGAAGGTTAATTTGCAATTTCTAGCTATGCTTGTCAACTGAACTTTTTAAAGATGGCACTTCCTGAAAATAAGTAGGAATTTCACTTTCATGTTAGCCCAATATGAGATATACAAATTAGGCTCCAATTTCAATGTATATTTACTACCATATGCCAACTAAACATCTATTTTATTAACTAATTCATATCCAGATAAACAGAAAACTTTCTAATAGAAGCAAAATTAAAAAGACAGGCACAAGACTGCATGGAGAGTGCTAAAAACAATTATTGGATTGTATTCCTTCTCTAATACTGAGGCCTTAAACACACAACACATTTACATAGTGTAAAGCAGGCTTCATACTAGTGTAAACAAGGAACAGATCCATGACTAAAAAAAAGGTTATTTGAACCTGATTTAAACTCACCCACGGTGATGGGGGGAGGGAAGAGATAGGAATCACTAGCCCTTGGCACATATTCAGTTAGAGATGCCAGGGGATCTGATCCTCAATTGTGCCAACTGGCATGACATAGATATGACAGGAAGCACAACTGTGGCATCAGGCATCAGCTTCCAATCGTGCCCTTCCTAATTCCCAGTGCATGGGGAATCCTGGATTCCCCGTACACCAGCAAGTTGAAAGCCAGGTGCTAGTAGCTCAGCATTACCCAAGACCATCCTGGGGCTAGAGAAACTATCAGCTGATTGTCAGCCAAGACAGATATAGGCAAAAAAGTTCCCCTGCTTGGAATTTAAACCCTGCAACCAAAAGTTCTGGCAGAGTTCAGTCGATCAGAGGCTCTCAGCCCCTTGCCCCACCTTTCCCCCACTCCAGAGGGCAATCCCACACCAGGTTGGAGAACTAGGGCTGTCCTTGGCCTGACAGTACTACCTGACTGTCAGCACCAGCACACGGGCAGCCCCCAACTGGGTGGAGACAAGGGCTGTTAAGAAAAATCATATTTTCATGAGTTAGGGATGAAATATCACAGCCCACTTCTAGATCATTTTTTATAACATTGCTAAATAATAAATATGCCTTAATTTATGTCTATTCATGCAGCTATTTCCAAAATTATACTTCTCAATAGTACAGTCATTCCTATTTGACTCAAATAGTTAGTCAAATTCAGGGTGTTATAAGTTATTTCTGTTAAGAAGAATTGATGATCGAGTCAGGTGCATGTCATAAGCCAACATGTTCAAGAAAACAATGAGCTATATACATAGCAAGAAAGATAAGAAATAAAGAACAACAACAAAAAATCAGCAGAGGCTAGCATCTTTGCTCAGTTTCAAGTCCCTTTCCAATTAACACTTTTGATAGGATGGTGTCACATATTCAACTTAACACTTCCTAAATGACACACTCCACTTAGGCCATACTAAGGGCACTTAAAACATGAACATGCACCTGTTAAAGCTCGTTAACTTCTGCTAAGTGCCCTATAAGTGTCTCAAAGTTATGCCACTTGAGCCAAGTATTAATGTTGGCCTGTGTTACCCAGTTCATGCTACTTTAATTTCAGTCTGCCTTACAAAGATAAAATGAGGAAACTTCAGTCTTCCAATATCCCAAGATCCACCCCCAGCCCTCCCTTCCCTCCCCTCCTGCTCCATGGACAAACTTTCCACCCTCCTGAATTCTGCTTCCCAGAGGGTGGTACTGCTAGAAAGCAGGCAGGGCCCTTCCAATGCCAGGAGGGGGTTGCGGTGGCAGAAGCATGGATATGGGAAGTGGAGAGGCATGGGGGCTGCAGCTTCCCCTCATAGGACCCTTCATTCTTGTCCTAGTGTGAGGGACAGGGGGAGAAGGCTGTGCTGTGAGGAGTCCTCCACAAACCCCTGCCACTGCCACTCCAACCCAAACTCTTTCCCCTCCCCTACCTTCCCTAGATGGGCGTGGGCCTTTCACCAAAAGCTGGACAAAAGTTCAAATTATTTCAGTTACTCAAGGTTAACTAAAATTTTCCTACCAGGCCTGTTTCCTCCAAGCATCCAGAGGGCTTAGCAGGGCCTGTGGCTAGCCTCTACAACTGCTGTTTCCAGGCTGGGGTTGGGGGTTGGAAGAGGGCTATGTTACCAACATGGAGCTCCTGGGGTTCAGCATGGAGGGAGCATGGAGATGAAGGGAGCAAGGAAGCATACTTCTCCATGGCTCTGTGCTACCTTAGAGGCTCCACTCCAGCTTGATTCTGCTGCAGCATATAGCCAGAGCAAAGGGAAAGCAGGCTTCCTCTCAGCTCTGTGCTTCTACTCAAGTTTCCATTCTTCCACTGTGCTAAAATTTAGGGTCTTTGTGCTGGTAGCACATTCCCCCTTCCCGCCCTTATAGAAACAGGGGATACAAATTAAAGACCCTGAAAGACAGCCCTCACCAATGTACCTAGCCAGGGGAGGGCCAGCAGCACTTTGTGGAAACTGGCCAACCAGCATGAGAAACTTGTAATTAACCTCAAGTAACTGAGGTTAATTGAACTTTTCTGCAGCTTTTGTCCAGTTCCAGGTGAATGGCATGGCCCTCTCCAGGGAAGGTTAGAGGGGCTGAGATCAGGTCAGACAGGGATCAGGTCAGCAGGGGTTGGTGGAGGACTCCCTATAGCATAGCTCTCACCCCCCACCCCAGCATGGGAATCTGTGGGGTCTTCAGAGAGAAGCCACAACCCTGATGCTCCTCTGCCTCCCAGTTCCATGCTCCCACCACTGAAATCCCACTCTCCAACCCACCACTACTCAGAGTAGGGATAGAGCCCAGATGTTCTGGCTCTTAGCCATTCCTCTACTTGCTACCTCTCTAGTGGCAAGTCAGAGCTGTGCAGGCAAGAAATAGTATAACCCTTAGCATGCAACTTTTCATGGCACATTCTAACTTTAACACCACTTAATATTCCACTGACTTAGTATGGTCTCTGGCTGTGCTCCTTATGCAGAAGCACCCTCATGTTAATGGGATCTGATTCACCATTTTCTGAAATCAGTCGCTTTTATGGAGGCACTCTCACTTGTTTTCTCTGGGCATTTGCATATGAAAATGTGGAAAGAATGACACTAAATGGAAACAATACCATCTGGCCATATGTCCTGTCTTCAGTGTCCTTTTACTATTAAGTCTTTCTTTATACATTTAATGATATTCTGTTCTTTTCTGCATAAAATAAATTACAGTTCTATGATCCATTGTGATATGTCTCACAATTTTAAATGGCATTTTCAGAGTGTATCCCAGACATGGGAGGGACAGAGAAGACAATGTGTGCAGATCTTCTAGGACTCTATAGGTTTCAGAAATACACAGAGTAAGTAAATTGAGTAATGAGGAAGATTAGGGTTTATAAAAAGATTATAATGGTTACAAATTATATTCCTTAGTTCATTCCACTACAGGGAAAAAAAAAGTCTTAAATAAAAATGGAATTAAAAAAATCAAGTATGAACATATAAACCATAAGGGAAATATACTATGGTTAGGCACTGTGGCTCTTTAGTAGATTCAAGAGTAGAGAAGTATCATCTATAGCTGCTACTGAAAAAACTTAAACTTAATTTCCTTCACAATTAAAAAATATTCCTTTTCTATGACAACGTTCAGGCAAATTATTTATTTTATTTTGGCCACTCATTTCAAATCCATAAAATTTGGTGTGTAGAAGGATGGGAAGGTGGAAGTCAGGGGAAAAGGGGAAGACATATTTATAGGTCAATGCAGTGACCCATTCGCGTATATGTGTATGACCTTTGATCTTGCTCATTTCACAATTAATGGAGATCACTTCAGATATTAGGGTAAATCTGTTTTTATATCACAAATCATCACATAATAAGATAGAAGCTATTTACAAGGACAATGGTGCTGCAAACAATTAATAAGGAAAATACACAACACTCTGTGGAAAAACAAAAACAGAAGCTAATTATCTGAAACTATTCCTGACTTTAAGGCCAGGTATAGACATTACACATAAACCAGTATATGTGCCCAAAAACCAGTCTACAACCACAACAAAAGTTTGGCACACGCAGGGTGCATCTACATATGATGCTTTAATGCGCATTAAAGGCACGTGTCTACACACGCACACCCTTTATGCACATGTAAATTTGCCTATAGACTGATTTAAAAATGGCAGAATCTGGTCTAAAATAGAGCTGGATTGATGTGTGCTCAAACTTAATCAATTTAGGTTAGAGTGGTATGCTGAATTTTGGTACCAGCTCCCCTATCAATTCATGTTAGGTCACGGTCTGCTGGTATCCTGGGTGCCTTTGTGGACCCCCCAGTAACCATCCCTCTCACAGGGAAGCACACTAACACTCATTCAATGCTCAGCTGCTCTGGCTGAGTGCACAGTGGGCTCTCACAGAGCTGAGCCAGCACAGACTCTCTTCCCAGCCCCCCCTCCTGTCTGTGGCCAGTTACCAGCCACAGCCGAGGATTGGGGGAGGGTGGGGGGCTAAGGCTTCTGCTGCACAGAGGTGGCCTTGTCTCTCCCAGACCCAACTCCTTCCCCAGCCCCACATCCTGCCTGCAGCCAGCTACCAGCTGCAGCCAGAGCGGGGAGGGTGAGAAATGGAGGCTTCAGCTGCTTTGATCCAGCAGCCAACCAGGGTGGGCCAGCCATTTGGCTGCACTCAACAACTTCTAGCAGTCCAGGAAGCCCACAGGGCCTGCTGGCAGGCATACAGGTGTGGCCCCAACCTGCTGACCTCAGCCAGTGAAGGCAACATGTGTGCCTCTCCTCTCCCACCAAAGAGCAAATGTGTGTATTTTCACTTCAAAACTAACCCATGCCCCTTACAGAAAACCACACAGGCTTGATTCCACCTTGGGCTTTTTGAATATCTATAAGTGGTCTAAAATTATTATCTGATCTAAGAAAATTATGCATCAGTGAACTCAGTTTTTTTTTTTATCAATGGGGAAAAATCACGAAAAGCACAGGGTCCAAGAGTGTCAATCACCGGAATGCCAAATGTCCAACACAGAGCATAACTGACCCTAGGTATCTGTTAGACAGGACACTATTTGGAGATCCTACTCTGAAAGCACTCTTTTT
>NW_017729032.1:227740411-227748657 GCF_001723915.1 Gavialis gangeticus
TGGAGATCCTACTCTGAAAGCACTCTTTTTTCACAGAAGATACTCATAATACCTTTAGCCCAGTGTACCACCATAACTTCCCCCTTGGAAAATTATGCTGAACCCCACAATGGAAACTTCACTAGAATTTCTCCAGAGCACAGTAGTAACAAGAAGTCCCTGATCAACAGTTTCATAGATTACACAGATTTTTAGGGTTGGAAGGGACCTTAATAGATCTGCCAAAACATACCTCGTATGTCTCTGATCACCAGTTGCCAAACATACCTCATATGTATCTCTCTAATGCTCCTTTTCCCACAGCATGACCTAGTGTAATTAGTGTAAAAGACATTTAGTTACAGGAAATGATACACAAGTTCCCAAAAGGGTAACTGTGAGAGAGCCTCTCTGGGAATGTTTCAGAGGTTGATATGATCTCCCCAGGATTGGGGTTTGGTATTTTATTCCTTGTATCTGTCAAATCCAATGTGTAAGTCTTGTAAAAATGAGATACATCTTACTTTCATGTGGCCTGTTGAAAATGTGTAGTATCCTTATTTTATGTCCTATATTTGAGGCCAAAGAATGTGTCCAAGGGCATGTTTATTCATGTCACAAAGGTGTAGGCTCTTGCCAAGAAAGAAGACTTGAATATTTTCCTCCTCTACCTGAAGAGAGGTAGACCAAACTTTTAGGACTGTGGCTTCCCTAGGGTGTTCTGGAGATAAGGGACTCCCATACCCTCCTACTGATGTTATTCCACCGTGTACAAACTGCAGTCTGAACCAAAAGCTATAAGACTACAGTGTCATTGTCACCTTCTGGCTCAATGAGTATTTCAAGTGCTTTATATAAAGTAGGAAAGCTCCAGCAGAACAGACCAAGGATACTCATCATAGAATGCTTTATAGCCCAGCAGTCAGGGAGGGCGTTCACATGGAAAATTATAGATCTTGGTTCAAATCTACACATATCATAAAGAGATTTAAACCAGGTTTCCACTGCTGTTTTTTATTCTGCAATTAAATTGTCAAGAAACATGTCAATTTCAATATGCATTTGCCAGGGTCCCAGATAGCCTAATTCATTCCACAAACACAGTGTGCTATCTTGGTTTTTTTGTTCATTTTTAATGTTTCATTGGAGTGTTCTCTCTATGGAGTTGTGCATTTGAAAACAGATTTTGACAGATTTGATTATGAGACTAACTTCAGTAAAGTTGTAAGTACTTGGAGTTCACCTGTAGGAAAATTTTATAAAAGGATAAACCATTGCTTTACTGTATATAAAAAAACCCACTTTGTACAACCTAAAATTTGCTTTTGGAATTTACAAATGCCATTTGTATAAGCATTTCCAACAAGTAGCTGTTTTGGTCAGATGACAATTCCCCACATCTTATTCCCCACTCAATTCCTACTTTTAGGCAGTTTTTTTCTCTTTTTGTTGTACTGTTTTTTTAGCTAATACGTTAACACAATTCTAACCACAATCCATACTATAAAGCGATCTATCAGCAGATATTAAATGGTGAAGAATTTTAATAGTATTCACAACCATTATTTGTTCTAGAAAAAAAATAGCTGTTAAGCATGCATCTTTAAAGGACAATGAAATATTTCTTCAGGCAATACAGACTAGTAAATTTGCCACCCTGTTTTACAAGTGTTCAACCTATTTTGTGCATACGTTGCAAGAGCTTGGAAAGCCTGCAATTACTATTATTAATGTTTTAATTAGTATGTCTGATAAACTTTTATTTTATTGGGTCAGAAGCCAGATATCATAAGCCTCTCTCATCAATCATTTGATGCATGTAGAGCATCCCAGAGTGACCAGTCTCTGGATTCTTGGCACCAACATTTTGAAATTTTCACTGCACTGAAAAAAAGATTACTGCCTATTACTTTTGGGTATGGATTAAAATGACCCAACAAACTTCCCCTAAATGCAACCCAGATAGAATTATGGTTGAAACAAACAGGAAAAATTCTTCATAAATGAAGTTTCCCTATTCTTTTTATTTGATATGGTATTCTAGGTTAAATTCTAGCTCTTATGGTCAAACAATGATGTTAACATTTTACAACTTCATTTGACTTTGATAAACTTATTATAGGAAGTTGAGAGTGATCCAACATCTCTGTATTTTATTCCTAGAAACATAATATATGCCCTATATTAAGAAAAAATGTGACTTTGTAAGTGTGGATGCTATAGTTCTTGAGTGTCAAAGCTGAAAAGTCTTAAAAGGGAATGACTGAAGAAATGGCTGAGCATCCACACACTGATAATCAGACCCAAAACCCATAGGCAGCTTTGAAATCATTATTTTCAGGAGTGTGTGTAAGTACTGGAATTTTATACCTTACACCAGTGAAACTCAGGTGCAAAGGCCTGGGGTTGCCTTAAGATCCTTTCAAGGGTGCCATGGGATGCCATACTATATTAACAATGTTGGGTTTGCAAACACGATTCACAAAACAAACCCAGAGATTTCAGATAGAAACCCTTAGGTGTGGTCTCTATCAATTATTTACAACAGAAAAACTGCTCTATTATTTTTGTGTAGTCAAAACAAGAGAGAGAACTAAGAGCTGGCATTTTCCAAGAGGTGCCTCGAGTCCAAAAAGGTTGAGAACCACTGCCTTACACCCACTGACAGAATTGCATTCATGTGCTTTGTTGCCTTTCAGATTTTGCTTTAAAATATTCTTTATTTCCTGAGATGCTTCTGCAAAGCAGGGCAGCATTGGACAGGAAGGGGAGACTTTTCCAGTATCGTTTTGGAGAAACATAGGTTTTCTGCTAGATGCAAAATAATTAAATAAATAAATAACAACCTGCTCTAGTGTTGCACAAAAGGATAAGGATCTACTACCACTGCATCAGATAAAATTAAGCATTAGAAACAAAGTGATTTTAGTACTGAGGGTCCTGGGATGGTACATATGCCAGCAGCAGCTGAATAGGGGGAGTATGGTAATGAGCTCACTGTGCACTCATCTAGTGCCTGAGGCTCAAGTTCTTGCCGGCAAAAGGGGATCTAACCAGACCACTGCACTCACCTTGGATTTTCCTGCATGCTTATATATAGATCTAGATCTATATCGATATTTATCGATAGCTATATCTACAGATAGATATATCTAGATATATCTATATCTATAGATATAGATATCTATAGATATACATATGCTACAGTTAATGCTGTTCTGATTCTCCAGTCTGCAACAGGACAATTAAAAGGATTTTTTTTTTAATTTCAAATAACTACCCAGAAACTTTAGAAAGGGAGTTAAATATTCATCTAATGTTCACAAGTGTTTTATCTCATCTCTTGAACTAACAAATAAACAAACAGTCACTTACTGTACTGAATTTGTTCTCTCAAAATTAACACGGACAATTTTTCACACTGTAACCTGAAGAGATCCAGTGAAATGGAAGTAAATGAATAACTTTTGCCTTCCTGTCACTTGGATGGGTCACATATCAATTACTGAAAGGAGGTACATGCCCAGACCAGTCTTGCAAGTAAAATGATTTATTTTGTGTCTGGTGTAAATATAATGATGATTAATCAGATCCTTAATGTAATTTTAGAGGAATAATTAAGTGACTGTCACCAGGAGCTGGGTCTCTTAAAGTGGAGTCCAACTCAGCCTTATTTTTGACTTATCAGCCACCTCTGAGCTGAGACGGATCAAATGATTGTAAGAGCTTGAACAGACACCAGGTAGAAAAAAAGAACTGCTAGTAAGATCCTGTGTCATGAGTCAGGGAAAGGAGAAGGGAGAAGACATACAGGAAAGACCTGGGTCTTATGGCAGGCCCTGAATCAGGATGATTTGAAAACAGGCAGCTGATAGAAAAGGGGATAGGGAAAACCTTGCATAATAACCTGAGTTAGACAAGCTAGTTTTTAATATATATAAACTTATATTGAACTGCTTTGTTGTGAATAAATAAAGCTGATGCCTTGAGAAAGAGAGCCAGAATTAAACTTCCAATGTTATTAGTTCTTCCAAGACTGGACAGAGAGGCCAGATGCTTACACTGACCTTAAGAGGACATACATTGCTATAATTACAATTTTAAATACCCAATGGGAAACCTCCTACTCCGATATGATCAATTTTATCTAAATTACTACTAAGGATGAGTTTTGGCCTCATATTAAAAATGTTAGCCTCACACCTGCTAAACCCATTGAATTAACACATTCCAGGTTCAGCTGAGCATAAATTAAAACTACCGTAAGTTGGTAATTTGGCATTAGATTTAAAGGGAGATGGTTCTATAGGATAAAAATAGAATAACATCATCCTGGTTGTATTAAGAATTCTTGCTGTGTAAGTGGGGGAAAACAGTATGTCATCATCTACAATATAATGAGGTGAAAAACTAATTAGGGATACTTTGGTTTTGGTGTCTGGATAAACCCTAATAACTTCTCCCACTCACTGAGATGAAGACGGAAAGGAACAAGTCCAGGTTCTAGCTTCTCTCTCTGCCCCTGCCCAAACAGCGAATATGCAGTTCACATTTAACAGGCAATGGATATACTGAAATATCTCTGGCTGCTCTGAGGAGAATGAACACTTTTCAGTCCAGCAACAAGATGTAAAATGATTTAGAAATCACTGTAATATGTCCAATCTCATCCTCCATATCAACGTAAGGAATCTTACCTTTCCTCGTTACTGTCTTGAAAAATTGGATACTGTATAATTGTTATTGGATATCAAAAAATCATTTTTAAAACATTTAACTGCAAGTACAACATGGTCCAAAAGAAAACAATGTTACTCATTTTGACTGGCTGTAATTAAGATAAATACATCCAAAATAGATATAGTAAGATATAGTATGATATGATGTTCATGACATGGTTATTCAGTTAATGGTATGGCACCAGGAAACACGTTTCCCCTTTATATGAAATTAAACCAATTATTATAGTAACACAAGTGCTAAATTTTATTTATTCTTACGTTTTTGAGATATTCCATTGCAAAGACTTTTCTATCACGATAAGATGTACTGAAAATTTGACATAATAAAATCAAAGATTTTAATTGTCTATCTACACAAAATGTTACCCTTTGAACTAACAACAGGTGTTCATCTTCCTGAAGTAATTATGCAGACTTGCCTTAGGCACATGGGACACATCAACTACTAAAACCTAAATAAAGTCTTGAGAGCAATTAGATATTTTTGCACTTACACAGACTATTGGGGTTTGCTAAAAATTAAGCCCTTTAGTAGTGTATCTTTGAGGTAATACTTAGTCTATTATAAGCACCACGAGAAATGGTTGTAACTGAAAATCTGCTGAAAGGCAGATGTCTGACAAACTTCAGTTAATTTCCTATAAAGAGTCTAACACAGAACTGAAGTATGATTTGGTTTTTCCATTTAACATATTACTAACATCATATCTAAAAGTGTTAATACTTTTCCATTAATTACGTGTCTGAAGATGATATGGTACATGCATGCACTTCATAAATTGTTACATTTATTAATAGTTCTCTCAGTAAACTATTACTGCTATTTAAGAAAACCCAGAACAGGGTCAAAATTAATCATATTAAGCCTTTTATAAATATGAAACAATACATTTAATTAGTATTTATGAGAACTGAACTAAATTTGGGGTCTGGAGGTTCAAGGAACTTAAACCGCTTGTGCTTTCTGTATCCAGAAGCTTATGTTAATATTACTGAGTGATGGAAATGAATTAGATTCTGAAAACTGATTATCATTTTTGGACTCTTGGAACAATATGTGTAGCATAATTTGTACAAAAATGATTAATTAAAAACACACGCAGGAGAAAAAGCCATGCTAATTAAAATAAATGTGACAGGGACTGAAACAAAGGCAAAAACTGCCCATATAGCATTTCAAGTTTCAGAGGTTGCTTGCTTACTTATTTGCTGCTAAATATTTTTCACTATTTTTATCTTGCACTGTCATCAAAAGAAACCCAAGATAGCTTTAAAAGTGTATTGTTCTAAATAGTGACTAATAGTAAAAAAAAAAAGGCACAATCAGTTTCTTTTCTTCTTTTGTTCTTTTATATTGAAAAAGTGAGTCTCCCTCCGTCTATCCCCCCTTCTAACCCCAAAAACATGGCAGACTATCACAAGCTAAATGAGATCTAGTGACAGTTCTGCTGGATTTTTTTTAAATCCATAATCAATGTTCTGTAAGAAAAAAAAAAACGAAGTCAGCTACAATCTTGCATCCTCATTAAATAGCATCTATTAAATCCCACTGTAGTCTGCAAGTTTCCACCAGTGCAACTGACTACTTATTACATTAAAAATATAGGAGTTATTTTGAAGGTGATGCAGAAGAAAGGAAGAGATGGCTTCTAGACAGTCTTATCTGGATCGGTTGTTCAGGGGAATACGAAATTAAAATTCAAAATATACATCTTTAGAAAACTGAAAGCAATATCTAAATACACACAAGCATAAGAGTAAGGTGTGATTTTTATCATCATTTTCAGAGTTAAAACCAAGTTGTTTCATAAGCAGATAATCTGAGAGAGATATCATGTTACTAGTGGGGTGTGATTATATCAATGACGCATTACATTACCTCGGTAATGAATGTGCTAATGTGTTCATTAACCTTTTGAGCAACTGTTGGCACTTTCAGAAACTTGAGTTGAATCTGTCATTGCTGAGTGCCTGTTCTGTTATTCTTGTGCCTTCTTTCCCATCAAACCTGACTTTTTAAGCTGATTACACTTTTCAAGGCAGGCATGAAGATCCTGGAAGGCATCTTCTTATATGACATTGATTTAACTTTGCAACTAAAAATCTTGAATCCTAGCATGCTTTAAATCCTAAACTATGATCTACAATACCTGCTTCATAATCTCAACCAGGCAAGTCTCCAAAAGATTTAAGAAAAGGACTGGCAGTATATCAAAGAGATTAGCCACACCTGTGCCTATTATTATGTCTTATCTCTAGTGAAATGCAGCCTTACAAGATGTTTGCTTTAAAAAGTCTTCAAATTCAAACGAACAACTCTGAAACAGAAGTAGTAAATCTAAACCAGGGGCGGGCAAAATGTGGCCCGGAGGCTGGATCCAGCCAGCCACGAAATTCCATGCAATCCATGGCACCCCTCCATAAATCCTCTGTAAGCCCGTGCCCTGGGCTGTCCCTCCACAAGCCGGCACCTTCATACAGGAGGTACAGCTCTGCTTAGTAAGCAACCACCCCCACCCAACCCAGCCTGGCCTGACCCAGAGCAGCCCTGAGCCCAGAGGTGCTAGGGACAAGAAGCTTCTGCCTGACAGAGCTTGTGACAGGCCACACTGTGCCTGTTTCCAGCCTCCCTGCCTGTGAGCCTGGAAATGCAGGTATGGCCCCCACCAGGCTGAGGCCAGGGACTCCTGCTGGGGGAGAGCGGACTGGGAGCATGGGAACTTGTGTGCTATGGGGCTTGCCTGAGCTGCCTCCACACACCGCAGGAGAACAGAAGCTGCAGCCATGGGACTGGGTAGGACTGGCCCCATCCACTGTGGCCACATGTAGCCAGCGACTAGGGTGGGAACACAGGAGCTGTGACAATGGGGCCAGGTGGGGCTGGCCCTGCACCCTGCCACCAGGTGGGGCTGAGGACTCCAGCAGAGGCACTACTGGGCTGGGTGGGGCTGGCCCTGCATGCTGCTACCACTTGGGTGGGAGCTGTGGCTATGAGGCCAGGCAGGGCTGACCCTGCACACTGTTACCATGTACGGCCAGGGACTTGGGAAGGAGTGCTTTAGGGCCAAGTGCGGCTGGCCCTGCACACTGCTGCTATGTACAGCCAGGGATTTGGACAGGACTGCATGTTACAGGACCAGATAGGGCTGGCCCCACACACTGCTGCCACCTGCAACTGGGAACTGGGGTGTGAGCACAGGAAGCTGCATGCTATGGGGCCAGGCAGGGCTGTCACCACATGCAGATCCAGAGACTCACACACTCCAGGGACTCTGCAACTCCCCTGCACATTCATGCACCCATACAAGCCACCACTCACCCTCCCCCAAACACACCCATGCTCTCCCACAGCCCTCACACACACTTCCATCCTCCCACCGTAACCCCACACCCTCCCACAGCCCCACACAAACTCCCACCCCCACCATACCCACAGGCACACAAAACCACATCCTCCCACATATCCCCACCCCAACCACTTACCCAATACCCACCCCCACCCTCTCCCACACCTCTCTCTCTTTC
>NW_017729032.1:227748718-227766463 GCF_001723915.1 Gavialis gangeticus
CCCCCCACACACACAATATACAAGAGTAAGACTATATTTTGAGCTATTATGAAATTGCCTCTAGATACACTAGGTAAACACACATAAATCAGGACTAACATGTTTTTAAATAAAATTAAAATAAGTTATAGTCAATGTTTGATTTTTTTGGTATATGATTTGGGGTTATTTTCTGGTTTCAAGATGGCCCCCCCCCCCCCACCAAAGGCATACTTCTGAGGTAAGGAGAGGGACTTCCAGTGGCAAAGGTCAGGAGTTAGGGGCAGGATTTCTCCCTCCAAGATGGCAACCAGGAGGAAAGGCTACCCTTGTGGCCCTTGACAGCTCACCATAACTCATTAAGCAGCCCTCCAGCCAAAATAATTGCCTGCCACTGATCTAAACAATAAAGATAAGTAAGGCTATGTAGACAATATACTCTTCCCCATTTTACATTATTGCTGCTCTATGCATTCTCTAATTTCTGTTTTTATAGAATCTTCTTATACTTCAGCATGTTCTAGAATCCCTAATAAAACATCTGGTTTTGCTTGTTAAACATCATTTTTGTTCAGTCGACTTTTTAGAAAACACAAATTCCTTAGACCTGTACTTATAACAGAAAGACAGAAAACAAAGATAAAATGAGTGATAAGTTTTCTACAGAAACTAAAACATTATGGCACAGAATCTGCATAGGGATGGTTAAATGATTTAGCAGACAAGTTTTTTCTGACTGCTTTACAATATGTCTGGACCATATAAGCACCTGTTAAATTTACTGCACTTGAAGCTACTAAATCAACTATATATCCCTAGAAAAATGAGACAATAGGCTGACCCTAGCATTCATTTTGCTTTGTATTTTAATGCAGATCAATAAAACAGACCTCCAATTATTAGCTATGATTCATTTACCTAATCACTGCAAAGGACAAGTGGTTAATCATGCTATTGCGCTCAATATTTTACTTAATATAGTGATGCTTTTAAAATATTTGAATCCTTAAGGCAAAGAGAAAGATGTGTCCAAAAGATACCATAGCATGGAGAATTCCCCTAATATATAAATAATCTATAGGTCTCTGCATGCCTCACATTCTTCTGGCATTACAGCTTTGATTAAAGCTGGAAACATGTTGATACAATACTATGTGTTACTATACAGGAAAAATCGCAACCTCTTACAAGTCACAAGCCAGAGCAGTGATCCAATCCAAGCTGAGTGGCTCTGGCAGCATGAGAGGGGTTAGAGGACAGGCTTTCTCTGTGCTTACACTGGCACCTGAAAGGTGGGAACTGTACCCATGCAGCTGCCATATCTCCAAACTCCACCCCTCAACCCATTTCATAGCTATAGTGTGGGCACAGCTTTCAGCCAGTGGGAAGTTGTATTAGGGAGTTCAGCTGCAAGCTGCCTAGCCCCAGTACAACTCCCCACCAGCTGAAAGCTGTTCCCATGCTGCACCTGGGAGAGGGAGAGGCCATGTAGATGAGATGCAGTGGGCACCACTGGAAGCTGCCCAGCCCCAGCACAGGAGTGGACAAAGGAACAGGCAAAGTCCTCCAGCTTCGTGGGCTGGATCCAGTAGCTTCATGGACTAGATGTTGCTGACCCTTGCTATAGAGCATGACATCTGACTTCAGAAGTGCTTTGCAAACATCAATGAATTAGCTTCCCAAGAATATTGTTGGATAAGCATTATCTTCACTTCCATAGCATTGCTTTGTTCTTCTGTACCTTTTTTTCATCTAAAGACCCCAGAGTACTTTACAAAGATGAATAGGCATTAATAATTGTATTTCACACAAGGAGAGAATGAGCAGAATGAGAATACAAAAGTAATTATTCCAAGATCATCAACTGTCTGTCCTGTGCTTTAATCACAGGAATATTCTAGGATGTGTATGGGTGTCCCCTCTTCCTTCACATACACCAATATTTTTTCTTCTCTTTCCATCCTAGCTCTCCCAACCTGGAGAATTTCATTCCTTTTGTTTAATTCTCTTGATGATCAATTCTTTCCCTAACTATACAGTATTGGTCTCCACTTAATTCACTACTAGGAGGTTATCTCCTACCTATATTTTTCTCATGGTGCTAGGCTCTACCATACACTTGTTAGTTCTTCAAACTTATATTTTTGTACTTTGTCCCTTGCTGCTCATTTCACTTAGGCTTCCTATAAATATCCATAAACCCACCTCAAGATCCTGCTTTGCCATGATGCCTGTAGAAAACAAGTTAGGCTGGTGATGGGATATGAATAGTACATCTCATGTTGACTGATATTGTTGCACTGTACTCCTCTCTGTAGATACCTGTTGCTTCACTTTACGTAAGGATTGCAAGCTCTCTGGTACAGTTCTTAGTACAATGATGTCCACTACATAGGTCGTACAGTAGTACAAATAAGAAATGATAACTATCTTTTTGGTCTTGCAAGAACGCCTTGTCCCCAATTAAACAAATGCTTCTTCTCAATCCATTAAAATGTTCTCTGTCTTTGGACAGAGCTCTTATTTTTCCACACACTGGTCTCCTCCAGTTAAGAGGAACAAGCATTTTTCACTGAATGGCTCACTAGAAAAAAAAAAAGCATGCACCATTGAACATCACACAATATCCTACCTAATGCTTTAGTGCAGGGGGTTGGCAACATATGGGCCTACAGAACCACTGAACCTAGGCCTCAGAGCTGGGTGACTCTGGCAGTGCATCATGGATGAGAGGCTTTGCCCACCCCAACACCAAGGTCAAACAGCAAGGAGCTATAGCTGGACCAAGCTGAGGGAAGTTGTACTAGACCTGAAGTTGTGAAGCAGGGAAACACAGCAGCAGCAGGGAAAAGTGGCAGCGACTGGGTCAGAATGCTGGCTCATCTCAGACCCAAGCCAGACAGTTTCAGGTCAAACACATTGCTGAACAGAGCTTTAGTGGAAAGCAGATTGCGATTCATAATGCTTCCGGGAAATAGGTCTGGATTTAGACTGTGAGATAAAATACTCTTCCATGTTCCATCTGACAATTAGCACGTGTCCAGAGCATGGTGATTCATATCCTTTTTCAACTGACTGAATGTAAAAGTAAATATCACATATATGAGAATCTTACTAAACTATTTTTTTTTTTAAGTTAGACCCATTGTAGTGAATTCCAGATGCTGATTATACACTTCAAAAAGATAAGTGATCTACAAGACAAGATTGTATATCTTCCTTTGAAACAGCTGCTACTAACAATTGCTGAATGCTAGGTATTTCTTTGGATCGGGGTGCCAAACTCACTCATCCCCACAATCCTTGCCAGGCCAGATCTAGACTGTGGAGCCCCTTGCAGGGTGAATCTGCAGGGCAAGTAGCAATGGCTGCAGCATGGGTTAATACAGCAGTTACTTGCCACCTACCACTGACATGCCCTGGATTTCAGCAGCAGGCCTGCCCCACAAACTCCCAGCCTCTTTGGGAGCCCTGTGGTTCACATGAAACAACTCTAAGGGCTGGATCCAGCCCACTGGCAGAATGAATCATAGTTAAGTACAGTATGTTTGACACCTCTGGTTTAGATTGATCATTCAGGTAATCTGTTATAGCAATTCCTATAAAATACCATTCTATTTTTAATTTTTGGAATACTTGGAATTTCTTGTCTGCCAGCCATGCTAAAAGAAACCCTTCACTTCACTGTAAAGTGGTCCACAGCTGTTCAAGGAGCTTGCCCTCTACCTGCCTACTTTGGCAAATGCCCTTTGGATCAGCAGTCAAGTGCTTCCCCCAAATGTCCATTTAACTAGCAATGCTAAGAGTCACTTCACCTTTGGAACCCGCCCAAAGACTGGTGAAAGAAGTTACCAAGCAGTTATTAATCACAATTGCTGTATTCTGAACATATCACATGGAAAGCAAGCTATTGTTGAAACTAAATTCTGCACTCACCATAGAAAATCTCTGTTGATTTGTCAAATGAAAGCAAAATGCATGCAAAAATCTGTTTGTTTCCCAGACAATTCAATCTCTGACTACAGCAGAAAGTACAAATATGTAAAAATGAAGCAATGTGTGTTAGGCAATTTTGTCTAGTGGTTAGATCAGGAGGGGAGGACAAGAGATAGGAGATGGAGTCCAAACTTAGGGGGAATTCCAGGAGCAGAAGCTAAGTGATAGGATGAATCAGGGTTGTTGAATCAGAGACCGAGTTACCAAAGCCAAGGGGAATCTCCACAAAGCCAGAGGCCAGAGCCAGAGTCCAAATAAAATGGTATTTTATAGGAGCTGAGTAGGGTCAGGGGTCAAAAGTCAGAGAACCAAGAGCACAGGATTCAGGGAGGCTTACCCCAGCAGGCCTGCCCACGAAACTGTTGGCTAGCTGCAGCCTGATGCCACGGGTGGACTTAAATGTGGATGCTACTGTCCCCAGCAGCTAATCAGGAAGCCCTATCAGTGGCCAGATAGTATATCAGCTAGTTTGTATCTGCCAGTCAGAGCCTCTGGAAGGTTTGGCCAGGTTGGAAATTATTCTGGCTGAGCTGCCTGTCTGTGATAATATAAAAGCAGAGCTTTAAACCTAAGAAAGGAATACAGTGTTATGTATGCCTGAGAAGTGCATTAAGATCAATGATCGAGATGTCCAATAAAGCTAAAGATGTAAAAAGTGCAGTTTGTTTTTTTTCTTATAAAAAGAAATGCAGTTTGTTTCTTTTCTTATAAAAAAAGAAATCAACACTGAACAAGTACATTAATAAAAGGTGTAAAGTTTGAACATTATTTCATCCTGCAGCATTCTAGTTTTTATTATCACCCTCTAGTTTGAATCATAAGAGCACATGATTCTGCCTTTAAAAATCCAGCTTCTCAAAATGGGGGGAGGGAAAGGGGGAGGAACAGATTTATGAATAAATCAATGTTCAGAAAAAAGATTCTGACAAGTTTTTCTAATATGAAATGGCATTTGATATTCCTTAGAGAGTGTAACAAGAGTTACATTTTAAAGAAAACCTGCTTTTATCTGATCTGGTAGTTCATTTTATCCTTTGGTTTATAATGCCTATTACTGGGACATTAAGGACTAAGAGCTATGGCTTGCAGCCAGATGCTTAACTATCAAGGTTCCAACTCCTAGTGTGAAAACCAGAGCCTCATGCTAGCTACCTATACAGTGCATGGAGAATCTCAGGTGCCTCAGACTAAGACCCAAAATAACAAGCATGAGCTGCTGGGAGGCACCTATAACTAACCAATGTAAGAACTCTAAAGAGAAAGGCCCCATCCTTTCCCTGTCTTCAGTTCTTTATTCAGTGATCAACATCTCAAAATACTCACCTGAAGGTAGGCAGGTACAACCTATCCTGCCAAAATCTAATGGAATAGAGCTCACTGCACTTTGTCTGCAACGAATTAGAGACTAGAACATATGGCCAGAATATGAAAAAAAACTAAAGTTCAACTCTTTCCTCTGCCTGAGAAGATTCAAAACCATATCCCCCACTCCCCAAATAATTGTCTAACTATAGGCTATATAGACAATCTCCAACCCTTGCCTTTAAAGCTGTGAAAAAAAAAAAAGATTCAGTGGGTCAGGAAGAAGTAGCATGATGCTATAAGCTTTGTGAAGTGATCCTCAACCAAGGTACCATGTCACTCTGGGATGCCATGAGATCTTTTTAAGGATGCCACAAATGCTGTTCAAGGGTAGCACTACTGAATGTGCATACAAGATTCAGAAGATAAATCCAGAGATTTCAAGTACTCCAAAGTGTCAAAACCATTATGACCACTTGTGCATTCATGGATCTGGACAGGGAACAAGCTCCCTGGCCTGTCCGCCACCCAACTCCATGCTCACGGAGGTGAGCAGGAAACAAGTTTCCCAGCCCCTGTCACCAGGGAACTCCCAGTGTCCGCTCCATAGTAGCAAGGCCAGACCTCTGTGGTCATGGGCTGGGCACTGGGAGTTAAGGATCTCCCAGCCCCTGCTCCCCAGTCGTGATGGGGCTAAGAGCACCCTTCTGCTGGGGCAGGGGGACATAGTCCCTTCCTGGGCTCTGGTGGTGGAGCCCACCCCAGCAACAGGCAGCTCCCAGGGCAGGGAGCAATTTTCCACCTCCTGGTGGCCAGCTGACCAGGAGCAGATTTGCTCCCAGTCAGGCATCTACAGTTGTGTTACTGCCACGTCATGAGGTAGCAAATTTACTCACAATTAGTAAGGTGTACTGTGCAGTAAGCATGTGCATGTGTAGATGCACATACTTACTGCACAGTAAACTATGCTACTTCACAATAAAGCACCTCATGTAGACACACCCCCAAGCCACAATTTATTTCCAAGTTCTCAAACAGCTAAGTTGTGTATCATCTCCATCACTAAAAACTGAGTAGAATTGTAATCCAGTATAAACACATTAAATATACTTTGGCCATACTTGTAACCCTTTGGGGTTTATTTCAACAAATACTAACACACCCTAGTTTTACTATAATGACTATTTGCAGAATAGGAATTTCGAAGTTGTACACATTAGTATTTCTGAAATGGATTTAAAAAAAAAT
Organism: Gavialis gangeticus; assembly: GCF_001723915.1. Lineage (NCBI taxonomy): Eukaryota > Metazoa > Chordata > Crocodylia > Gavialidae > Gavialis > Gavialis gangeticus. Next base: position 227,755,244 of record NW_017729032.1, read on the forward strand.
TAATTTCTGTGCCCCAATAGTCCTTCTGTATTCATACAATTTGTTTGCTGTTTATCTGTTGAGATTAAAGAACTGAATATGTTTTCATCTCTTCAAACCCTGAATATGCTTGAGCACTATTGGATATGCCCTTGACACTGTCTCACTAAGGCTTCAGCAAAACTGACTTAACAGGGCCTCTGCTTCTAGGAGGTCTCCCTCCCAATTCACTTTTCTTTCTTCTTAGTTTTAATGTGGTCTCTATTCCTGAGTAAGTTTCTCCCTTCCTCCTCCCTTCACAGAAAATAGGCCTGTCCAGATGGTATTTGTTAAGTGACATAACTTCCGGGAAGACTGGGAGGTTTTAGAGATGGTTCAACAATAAGAGGGCAACTAATTGGTACATATACCAAAGCAACGAAATAGGGAACACTTTGCAGGGTACCTGTGTGGCAACCAGTGACTGGATTTCTTACACAATCACTAGAATCTGATTGATTTTTCAACTTATTTTTCTATAGTTATTCAATGTATTACAAAGAGTATAAAACTATTATTTATACAAGATATAAAACTATTCTGTCACACTTCAGACATAAGCCCTGCACACCTCTCTGCCAGCCAGTCTGATCAGCCAGCTCTCTGCTAATTAAGCTTGAAGATGTAGCAATTATAAGTACAATAAACGAGGGCTGAAGACAAATTGTGTAGGGCTGAGACTCGGTCAACCCTTCACCAGTATATTTCCACAGGAACAGCACTTCAGGATCAGACACTCATATGATATTCATGACTGCTACAGTACCTATCAAATAATGTTAAAATATCTATGCTGTCTCTTCTATTCCTATCCAATTGGTCTATCACCATCCCTCTAGAAATATAATAAATGTAATGAGTAGCAGTTGCTTCTAATAAATCTACCGTGTTAGCTCGTTCAGCCTGCTATTTAAGAATAAGCCAAACTTTAAGCAGGCTACAGTCCTGTTGACATCCTCTGGAACTACACACAAACTCAGATCAACAGTTTAAGAACAAGATTTGCCAATCCTACCAAATTAAACATCCGTAAAACCGTTGCTCTTAACTTAAGTGAATGCATTTTCAAAAGCTAAGCCATACTCCAGAGATTGTTCCATGAACTTTAGCTGTCTATCCTTTAGTACATGGGTATAGACATAAGCATTTGCCATTGACATCAGTACGCTAAGCACTGCAGGATCAGGACCCTAACAAATGAAAGATAAAAAGATTAACAACTTCTTCAGAGCAATTTGTACGTGTCATTGTGAGGCATATTCAAATGTTGCTTCTCTGAAAAAATAGTCACACATTTTAAAAATTATTCTCCCTCTCCCCCCTATATAAAGAATTCAAAAGAACTATATATATTACTTTAAGGTGCAATTTATGATACAGGACAACAAATGTCTGCAAAGTTATTAAAATGAAGGGAATAGACAAAGTACGGCTCTATCACAAAGGACCATTTTTTTCCTTTCCTCTTCCAATCAGACATAGATCACTGAGGTGGGGGATAATACATGTTAGTGCAAGTAAACCATAGAATATTTTTATTGGTAAGTGTATAGTAGATCATGTAATAAGAAAGGATTTTATTGTATAACAGTGTTAGATTTTAGTGAAAACTCACTCCTCTCAGTGTTTTTCAGCAGAGAAACAAGATGGAGAACTTACTGACTCTGACCTACTTTTAGGTAGGTTTTTGATAAGTGTTATCTTTGTAATTTATCAGCTAAACATTTGCTACCGTGCATGTTTATAAATGTAACTGTAAAATAAATCAAAATTAAACCCATTTCACCCTATTCAATAAATATGTTACGGTCTCATTATAAACTCAACACAAAATATTTAGCAAGTACCAATCATTCACAATGGTATTTATATTAGTAATACAAAATAATATTTTATCAGTAATACAAAATCCATCCTGAGGCGGGATTAAAAATAGATTTTCCTTTCAAAATACGTAGTTTTACAGTATTCTAATGGAGGTGTTTAAGAACAACAAATTAAAAACTAAATAACACACATTTACCAAAAAAAGAAGAAAGAATTCAAAATCTTGGGTTAATCACTGGACTTATTATAATAATTATTTGTATTGCTGAAATGGCCAGAAATTCCAATCAGGAGATGTGTCCATTGTGCTAGGCATGATACTAATATGCAAAACATATACTATTTCAAAGTGCTTACATATTTAGGTTATCTTTACACATGTTCTAGGGAAGAGGCTGCTTTAATAAGAACAGCTCCGAAAGCCTCTCTAATTAAAGCACCTGCAGTGTCACATGTATTCAGCATCCCATACTTCAAAATGGTGGTGGAGGTGCTTTATCTAAAGCTCATTCAATGAGCTTTAGTTAAAGTGCCCCCAGCGCTAATTTGAAGTATGGGGTCACTGAATACACATGACACAGAGACTACTAGGCTGTGCTAATCAGCACGCTCCAGCAGACGCAATTAATCAAGTCTGGTCTGACTTGCTAATTAGCATACATCAGACGAGATGTCTGGCATGTGTATAGGTGCCCTGAATGTATAAAGGAATTATACCAGTTTTAAACCAGTTATAGAACTTCACAACTGTGTCTTATTTCTGAGTTACTCCTGTTGCTGTTAGTAGGAGTACTGCATTGAGTATTACAAACTATATATAACTGAGATTACTTTAATTCTCCTCTTCTTCACATGTGTGAGGGCTGTTCTATGCCAGCATAACATGTCTGTTAGGCTGGAGAAGCTCATTCATTGGTTATACTGCAGTAAGGGTCACAAGCAGTGCAAAGTAAAGATTTGAAACACTGCTAAAACAAAATTGTGTTCTCCAGCTAGGTTAATTTATGCCATGTTTCAGCCTGAAGCAAGTTTGTATAGCTGAGTTTTAAAATCTTGAAACAGGGACTTAAAATAGAAATACCACCATAAAGCCATTGCTATTCTAATGCATGTACAACTCTCTCCCCTTGACGTGCCACTTTGCTGAAGTGATTTCTTTTGTCGCACTGTTTTTTTTTCTTGTTTATATATGAAATACGATTATTCTGAATGCTTTGTCAGTCCTCCTCCCCATTTTCAGACTTTTCTTTTTATCTTTTTAAGTGTTGTTCTTTCTTCTGCTCTTTGTTTACAGAGTATTCAGCTTGGCTTTTTGTTTCTCCCTTCTGTCTGAAACAGTGCACTCAGAAACTGCAGTGTTCCCATTTTCACTCTGCAGTAGCACTTTCCTCTCCCTTGCAGAGCTTAACAAACATGCAGGTGTGAAAAGAGTGATCAGAATAAAGGTCGATTCTTATGAAGGTCCAAGCTCTTGACTGCAATGCACAGGCATAGCATTACTTTGGTGGTTAGTATTCTTTCCTGTAGATTTATGACAATTAGAGTAATGTACTTTGTGGTTATTCACAGCAGCTCATAAACGAGTGCCTCCAGGTAGTTCAAATATGTAAAACATGACAGGATTCATTCTTCAAATAAACAAAAAATGAAAATGTGTATGTTCTCTCTCAGAATGTACCTCGGTATCAATTAATGGACAAACAATAAAGCCTACTATATTTACTGCTTATTTTTGTTCCATGATCCAATGAAACAGACCTTGTACTCCAACTACTTTGCAAACCCAAATAACCAAAACAACAGAAAATACAAGGCTGTACAAAAACTCAGCACCTTTTGAGTTGCCATATTTGCCTTCCCAGCCTGCTCTGTCAGAATAAAAAAAAAAAAAAAAAATCAAAACATCATGATCAGATGGCAAGGATGTCAAAACACTGAAAAACCTGCAAGACAACAATGCCTCAGACACAAGGACACCAACCCAGAAAATATGAAGTTTGTGTGTGTTTATTTGTTTTTAAGGAAAGAAAATATCCATTCCCAGAACAAGCATCTACATTAGCTGTAGTCATGCTGTGTTCTCTGACCCTGTGCATGATGAGAGCTGGTGCCATAGCATGAGGGTACTGAACACAGCTAGAGCTGAAAGTGTATACCCCTCATAAAGTAATGAGAGAGAGCTCCCTTCTGCAGCCTGGTTCTTGCCTGAGCATGTCAAGGTGTGGCTCTGAAGCTCCTCAGCAAAGCTGTGGGTCTGCCACCTCCTCAGCAAAGCATTAGAGTGGACACAGGTGGCTAGAACCATTCAGCTAGGCCTAGCCACATGGCCACTTCCTGCCACTGGAGTGGCCAGCCAGGGTCAGTTAACCACTCACCCCTTCCAATATAAACTCCAGACCTGGAAGAAATATCTGAGCAACAAGACTGAACCGTGTACCCAGACTGCTGCACCCTTGGTCTGTGCTGCTACTGGCTGCCTGACAGACTCCCTGGATATCCAACCCAGCTTGGCTATAGACACTGAATTTGGCCTGACCCTTTGGATACCCAACCCAATTCTGATTTCATCTCCTAGATACCTGACCTGGATAGCTTCCTGACCCCGCACTCTGCCCAACCCTTGGGATTTCTGACTCTGTTCCCCAGACAGATCTTCTGGTTTCTCTACACTCTGATTTGGCACACTCCCCTCGGATCTCAGCTACTGTTAACCCCCAGACCTGCCTGCCTATGACCTGGAATGACAATGTGCCATTATGCTGTTAATTGTGTAACACAAGTATGCTTTTCGTTAGGCTGAAGTTGCACATTACACTTAAACCATACTAAACCTATGAAATGTTAAGCCGTGTTTAATTTTGAACCTCCTGTGAGTTTTTTCATGTTAAGGGTTAATGACATTTCTTTCCTGCGCTACTCTGACTTGCCACTAGAGGGGTGGTGAGCTGGGGCATGGCTAGGAGCCAGGGGGATCTATCCCTGCTCTTGGTGGAGGGGGCAGGAAGCAGTGCATCCTGGGATGCTGGAGGACTGCAATTTGCTCACTATCTGTGTGAAGCAGACTGAAGTTACCCCAAGATGACCTATGTAGTATGGCTCAAAGTTAACCCTTGCCTTTAGCGGCATACTTTTGAGACACTTGGAGGGCACTCAGCGTGAGATAATGAACATTAATGTACATACACTAAAGAGTTTGAAAAGTTGTTAGTATGATCTATATGTAATCTGTCACTTCACCCTCCAATGTAGAGAACAACACCTAGGGACTGATTAGCCAAGTCCAGGTTGCTGTATTCACCTGGGCTGCTGCATTTACCCATACAAAAGGGCTGAAATTACAGAGCCTACAGTACACATGCTGTAACATCTTCATTCTGAATTAGTCAGCGGTAAGTACACTTGGGTGGCATCTTTTTTCTGTATCTCAGACTAATTTCATAATGAAGCACCCTATACTCTGTGCCTCCTCCTCTATTCATTGTCTAATAGTTTGCACTCAAGTTATACATCAACTTGCTATGGTAAGCCTGCTTGGATTCCCGTTGCTATGCATTACCTCCATTCATCTCTTCTTGAAAATGAATTCAATTTATTATGTTAGCTTTATCAGGAAAATCTGACTCAGAGCTCCACACAGAAGGAGACTTTAATGTTTGTAAATGAAGCAGCACACACGCACATTTTTTTTTTTTTAAAGTACTAGGGCATTGTCAACTTATTACATGTTAAATCTGTGGAATGTTATGTGGCAGTACATCCTGGGATGCTGGAGGATTGCAAATTCCTCATATTACCTCTGTGGAGCAGTCTGATGATAACTGAAAATGTGTTACATAACTTGGTCTCATGTGCAAAAATTCTTAATTTTGCTACAATTCAACCACACTGAGAATGTGGTCATTCTCATTTTAAGTTCATTTAGCACATACTAGGGTAACATGCAACATGGCTCTGAAACCCCACACACTGCAATAGTTAACTTCAATATTTATTCTCAACTAAATATCACAAAAACCTCCTGGTAAATACCAAACGAGTTTGTGTGTAGCTCTCAGAAAAATCCAGGTTAGAATACTCATTAATATGATCTTAGTATTTCTTTTTTTGTATTGTAGAAAACTGGAAAATATATTTGCAATAATCACAAACACTGAAAAAAAACATCCATAGCAGAAAGTGAAATGAAACAAAAGAGAATTTCTCCATTAAATCAATCACCAACAATTAAATATGTGAAATAATGTAATTTCTTTAAGTAAATCCAGAAAACCCCAATAAATTCCTCAATTGCTCTCATAAAGAATATTTGTCAAGCACCAGCTAGATTCCAAGAATAGATACTAAAGCTCTGCCAGATGTTATTATAATGGCACAATTAGGATCTGACATTCAAGGAAGGACATGCAATTCTCATGATGGGCCTAAAATTCCTCAGATCCCAACTGTGCCACTTCCAGGGATGAACTGGGTCCTGGGGTTACCCTAGTCCATGTTGCCAGTCAACTGATTGTTGGCATCTATCTAGTACAGCCCCAAATCTTGAACCAGGTCAGGACTTTCCGAGCCAAAGATGACTGGCAGCACCAGCCACTGAACAGCCCCAAGTCTGGAGAGAGATGCCATATATTCATTTTAAGGCACCATACAAGCTAGCCACAGAGATGTTCCAAAGTATTGGTAATGCCTGTCAGGGACATCAGAGAAACATTTTTCTTGAAGAACCATTCACTTCCCTTTCCCCACCCACCTCAGTAAAAATAAGAACAAAAACTAGGAATATACAAACAGACAAGCAACAAACAAATCTGCAAAACTGCAAATCTGGCACCCCAGAATACTTCTTAGCATCTTCCTTATACGCAACCAGAATTCATAAAGCTCCACGTGGATATCATAAAACTGAGCCTGTTTGGTGGCGATATCATATCTCATGCTGAGAATACGAGTCCCTGGTAGGGAAGCTTTTTATCCCACCAGCCAAGATCAGATGACAACTGTGTGGCGTGAGTATGGTTCCTCATCACGGTATAGCTATTGAAATAGAAGAGTCCCTACCAAAAATGGGGTGGAAGCCCTGCCCTCAACATATCTCCTACAGAATGAACTTACTGGACCATCTCTGAAGGGTGAGAAACTCCACAATCAGGGAGCATGCATTTTAGATTTTAGGAAAGCCAATGAAGTGACTGCCCTGGAACTCAGATTTTGTTCCTGTCATGACAAGCAGAGGAATGACTATGCAACAACATTTGGAATTTGGGATGAGCCAAGAATAAGGAGTTATCAGGGACTGTGTTTTTCTGTTTTATCAAATACAAAGGGGGAGAGACAGAGCTGTTTATAATGTTATACTAAAGAAAAAATATAGAAAGTATGAAAGGAGGTGATTATATAAAAATAATTAAAAAACAAACAGAAGCTAGAAAGCATACAGAAGTGCATATATATCTATATAAGTAATAACCGTAAGAATTTGGCATAGTGACAATGAAGGACAGAAAGGAAGAGGATTGTGATACATTTAAATTGCTCACTGATTTCTTCTGGAATTATTACATTCATCCTGACCCTTTTCCTTCCAATTATTTGAAATAGCATTTTGGTGATAGCCTTACCTTATGGAAGTAAATGTTTTCACTCTTTAATTCAGTATGGCCAGATGATACCATTTTAAAATTAGATAACCTATTAAGCTATTGTGGACAGGCTTAGTATATATATGACCCTAATTCTCCAAGCTAGAAGGCATAGACAAAAGTGTTCTTGAAGAGCTCCCATGACATTAGAGCACTTGTAGTTTGCTTGAACACTAGAAGATGCAGAATCAGATCCTACCCTTTTCTCATAATGCAATTCCAATCCCTACTGGAGCCTCAGGGCACTACTATAATACAAATGAAGATTAATTCTGTCACTAGATTAACTAGTTCTTCTTGCTTTCAGTATTTCCCAATAAGTTTCTACCACTTTGCAGGTTTTAATGAGTAGTTTTACTTTTAAAATAAATCTTTCCCAAAGGAAGTCTCAGAAGAGTGATAACACACAGGCTACGAAAAAAATGTTACATTTGTGCCAGGAAAAGGGTTTTTTTTTCCTGGCGCAAAAAGGAGAGCGTTCAAAAGATTTCTTGTGGAACAGAACCGGCTCCCTGATAGTCTGCTCTAGGGTGAGGTGCCTAGGAGCCTCTCTGCCCTGCCAATCAGCTGACTGTCAGGATGTGGGGTGTGGGGAGCAGGCCATCTTCCTGCATCTTGAGCCCTCTTGGAGTCCTGGGAGGGTTCTAGCCCTGGCAGAATGCTCCTCCCCCACAATTCTGCCAATCAGCTGAATGTGGTGGAGGGGGACATTTTCCTGCAAGGGTGGTTAAAGAGTGCAGGGGTAGAAGGTAGGTGCACCTGGGGCTGGCACCATGCTGGATTCCTTGGAAGGGCTCCAGCCCCAGCAGAATCCTTCCATCATAATTCCAAGCCCTGCAGGCTTTAAATACCCCCACACCTCCTACCACCCATCTAAATGACATGGACAGTGATTTCAAAGCCCACAGTACTGGGGCCAGGGAACTTATTCCTGCCCTGGCTCCCGGTCCCCTGAGCTTTGAATGCTGCCCCATTGTCCAGCTGTGTGACACAGTTAGGGATTTCAAAGCCCATGAGGGTCAGGAAAGCCATCTCTGCCCTAGTTTCCAGCCCTGCAGACCTTAAACGCTGCATGTGCTGCCAAATTGGGTAGCACATGCTGCCATTTTAAACCTGGGGAACCAGGGCCTAGAATCAGGAGGCGTTTTTACATGTCGGGGGGGGGGGCTTTAATTAGGGAAGCTCCGAGACCCACTCTAATTAAAGCGTCTGGAACTTCTTGTGTATCAGTGTCCCTGTGCTTCAAAATGGTAGCAGGGGTGCTTTATCTAAAGCTCAAGTGGGCTTTAGTTAAAGTGCCCACACCACCATTTTGAAGTGGGGGGAGGCTGATACATGAGACACAGAGGCTGGCTGGAGCACAGTAATTGCCATGCTCCAATTGACTCAATTAATCAAGCCTGCTCTGACACACTGTAATTACAGCACATAGGAGCAGCCTCCTGGCTTACGTACAGGCATCCAGGGTGGCTTTCTGCATATGCACACAAGGTGATTTAAAACCTGAAGACTGTCTACTGACAGACTGCCTGCTTCCCAGATGGGGAAAAGACAGGATGTCAAATAATCGGCTTCCCAAAGAGCAAGAGGTTGCCCAACGAATAGTCCTCTAGTGTCCCCTGGCGGAAGAACTTGCTTGTGTAGCTCTTTAGCCGGGGTGCTGGAACTCATTTATAATATATTTTTAGCAGTAAGAGAATTTCAGAGAAATGAACACTTGTCTATGGTCATAAACTTACTACAGTTTCAGCCTGAATCATTCAAAACAAACTGCAGGTCCTCACTTGCTTAAGTCAAGATTTATTTTATGCAAATCAGATTGTATAATTTATAGTTTTTTTCCCTAGTGCTAAACAGTGAAAAATACGACACCACAATAATTATATGAAGCTCTACTTTTTCATCGCTTGATGACATTAGCACTTTATAAATTTATTACAACATACTAAATATTTCTTAAAGCACTATCTACACTGTATACAAGATCACACATAGGCTATTAAACATCATATGATTTCAAGCCCTATTTAATCTTGAATACCACAGCAGTCATAAAATTGGATTTTGCTACCTCTTCAGATGCATTCACCGTATATTTTAATTTGTAGAGCAAATTGTCATGTAAGTTATGTCCTGACAACAACAGTGAAAAGTTAGTTAGGCAATCACTTGTTTGCTTTTACAGCCTATTTAATTAAAACCTTACACTATAGGAAGTAGTAATAATATTGCAAGTGTACACTGTGAAGGAATACTGGACACCATATAAATTTCCTACCGACATTGAAAAGTATATTTATTTTCTTCAAACTAATACTTTGAGTCCAATTTGAGTTCTACACACAGACAGTATAAAATCCTAAAATAGTCTATGCATCAGAGGAGCTAGAAGCATGCTCTGGGGGGGGGAAAAAAAAACCTGTGGTGTCAGTTTGCCCATTTCCAAAAGATGTATCAAGTTAGTCAAGCATAGTTGATGCATTTTTTCATCAAGATGATTAAAACATATTATTGCAGTTTGAAAGTTGGAAGTGGAGTACCTCTTTTCCAAATAAGTGCACATTCTGTCTGGAACATTTATAAGTAGATTTTATAAAGGTACTTCCTGGGATAATTATGGAAACTCCCACAAATGCAGTTATTGAGAAGTTGCATGCAACACTCAGATTGATCAGTTATATATTAACTATATTTTGCTCTTGACTTTTCCACACTAGCACTTTATCTTGAGGTGAGCCAACAGGGGGAAGAAGTGGAGGCACGCACCATTTATAAGTATTGTGGTTGTAAAGATGCTGCATTGCAGTGGCTTGGCATCCTGTCTAATCAATCCATCCTTATCTTTGTTCTAATACTAGCTACATACAGATATTAAAATAATCTGCAAGGATTCTCCCAGCTTTGTCCTCCTGATAGAAAAACTTACCCAGAGCTGCATGTACAGACATTCAACTGCTGAGGCCATGAACATCGGAGAGTTTGCAGTGCTAACAATGTGCAGCTGGGTGCATGGAGGGGTGAAGGGACCCTGTGCACACATCTCAGCATGCTCTACAAGCAGCAATATGTAGCACAACACTAATTGGCTGACCCAGACTACCCATGGTCAGCGTCTGTTTCCTTGCAGCACAATGTGCTCATGGGCACTCCCCCTATGACCAGTGCCCCCCCGTGACCAGTTCCACTGACCGGGGGAAGGGGAGGAGTCCCCCACAGGCAATCCCATGATGGCCAATTTCTGCAACCACTTCTGGGAGTGGCTACAGTGATCGGCCAGCACTTGCAGGTGGGGCACCGGTGCTCCCACCTGCTCCCCATGCCGCATTGCCTAAGTGGCAAGCATTACCAGTCAGGGGGTGAACCAGCCCTCTCAGGGGGTGCACATGCACGCCTGTGCACCCTCTACATGTCACCACTGATGTGAGTATTGTGAAGTGTTCTGCTCCTTACTGAAGCAGCAAAGTCTAGGGAGCTACATATCATCTCCTTGGGGAGTGGGAAGGAAAAGAGATGCTGGAGGACTATGGCTGCATATGCATGTTCAAATCATTCAGGAAAATTCTCCCAAGTTTGTTTTTCTTAAAGAAAACTTACCTGTATGGTTCAAGTTCAAGTACAAGTAGAGCATGCATCCAAAGGAGCTTTGCAGGCTCCTTCTTATGCCCAGCAACAGTAACATAAAGAAGGGTACAGGCTACCACTGAGTGGCTTGCTGCTTCAGGGACCATGCCCCTGAGGG
>NW_017729032.1:227771463-227777703 GCF_001723915.1 Gavialis gangeticus
CCCCCCCCCCCCCCCCCCGCTCCAGTAAGGCTTTGACAGAAGAGATACTGAGTTTTGTCTCTCCACATTAGGGAATTGTGTTTCCCAGAACAAAGGACAGCTATACACATGCTCCAGGATGGAGGGGGGAGGCAGTGTAATTACAGCAGCTCTGAGAGCTGCTCTAATTAAAGTGCCTGCAGTGTCTCATGCATTTGGCATCCCAGACTTCAAAATGATGGTGGAGGTGCTTTAACTACTGCTCATCCCATGAGTTAATTAAAAGATCCCCACCACCATTTTGAAATTAGGAATTGGCTCCATGGTCAGACCCAGAGGGTGGTAATTGATGGAAATCAATTGTCATGGTGTCCTGTGACCAGTGGGTTCCCCCAAGGCTCTGTCCTTGGACCCATATTGTTCAACATCTTCATTAATAATGCGGACATTGGAGTCAGAAGTGCACTGGCCAAGTTTGCCGATGACACCAAACTTTGGGGCAAAGCATTCACACCAGAAGACAGGAGGACGATCCAGGCTGACCTGGACAGACTCAGCAAATGGGAAGATGAGAACCTGATGGTGTCTAACACTGAAAAATGCAAGGTTCTCCACCTTAGGAGGAAAAACCTGCATCATCCTTATAGGCTCAGCAGTGCTACGCTGGCTAGCACTATGGAAGAAAGAGACTTAGGGGTCATCATTGACCACAAGATGAACATGAGCCTCCAATGTGATGCTGCAGCTAGTAAAGCGATCAAAACGCCGACTTGCATCCATAGATGTTTCTCAAGCAAATCCTGAGACGCCATTCTCACTGGGACTCCAGGGAACAGCTCTGCAGCTACTTTTGAACCTCTGCCTGCACAGACATTCTCTATACAGACATTTTCCCAGGCACCACTTCAATACAACAATATTTTGGATTGCATTTGAGTAAAAAGTGATTTATGCTATATTCCTATACCATGGATTTTAATCGCCCAGTCATATTTGTGTAGTTGTGTAAAAAATGTTTCATCTGCTATTTGTTAGTTTCTTTTGATCTTATGAGTAAAAAAGTATTTTAGCTGGATTATACATGGGTTGTTCCCAAGTTATTTTTTCTCTAAAAGCATCCACTTTACCCTGGGATAAAAAAATATGAATGTCTGTACACTTGTTATTTTTTACTAAGGAAGCAGGGACTCTTCCTGGAGTAACTGAATATCTGTCCATAGACCCTGTTCTTTTCTGAAAAAAGTCACAGCCGCTACCAACATTCACTCTCCCAAGAGAAACTCGCACAGGAGTAACTTAACCCTGGTAGTTCTGAGGTTATGTTTCTCCTAGAGCAGCCATTTTTACTTAGGGAAAAGAAGCCTGGACATCTGTATATTCATGGTTTCTCCTTGGAGAGCAGTGACACTATTGGGAGAAACTAAATGCCTGTATGAGGCCACAGTCTCCAATTAACATAGAAGCTGGAATGCTCAAGATCTGCATAGAACGGCATTTCCCAACTGGTGCCATCAGGCATGTTCAGGTGTGTCACAGCATTTTGGGCTGGGGCCATGCCCCCACCTGCTGCCCCTCCCCATCAGCATCCCCTGGCCACTCACCACCCCTTCCCTCTACTCTATTAAGAACAACATCCTACCACACCTAAGACAGCCCTCTTATTTACAATCACTTAAAATCACAGATCCTTATATTATCAGAACCAGTATTTCTCTCACAAAATTCAGCCCAGTTTCATTGCTTACAACCATTTTTCTTACAGATTACACATGTAAATAGAGTACCATTGTCTAGATTGTAACTAACAGAAATGCATACAGAAAAGAAAGGGTACAGTAGTAGTCACCTTCACTCACACATTGCTTTTCACATCACTGATTCTTCTTCATGGAGTAGACAGTCTTTGATTTATTTTGGTAGAGAGCAAGTGGTGAAAGGGCAGGCAAGAAGACCAAGGGACACACAACACACCTTTGCAAACTGTAGCATACAGATGCTAAATAAAGGTGGGGTCAGAGTTGCCGTGAATGTTCTATGCCAATGACTGGCTTTTTATGGATCGCTGGGCACCTGACAGATTTGGAGCAGACCTTAGGACTTTTTCTGTGGAAAGCAGGGAAAGACTGGTCTCACTAAGATGAGAGTTTCCTAAATTAAATCTCTCAAAAGTATCTCTATGGAATAGCCTGTTTCTCTAAGGCAGCAATTCTCAACCTTTTTGGATTTGAGGCACCTCTCACAGGACTAGAGGTACCTGTCTATAACTTGTGTATTGAGTGGCACCCGATTTCTAAAAAATAATTTACAGATTACAGTGCTTGCTTCCTGGCAAAGAGGCCTAGCAGTGGAAAGGGGGCATGCCACTCAGATACAAGTTTGCCTGCTCTAATCTTTTTAGTTTAGCTGATTATCTCCCAATACTACGCTTATGTCCTCACACCTCATGACACCTTTCAAAAGATCTGGTAGTACCCCAGAATGCCCCACCTCTCTGATTGAGAATCACTGCTTTAAGGTGCCCCTGTCCTGCCTTCTGCCTGACTTCAGGCTAAATACCTCTCTCTAGGCCTGTGCAAACAGAGAAGCATTCGATTCGGGTTTGGCCAATTCAGAGAACAGTGATTTGATTTGGTGATTGGAATTACTGTCCCCATTCAGCCAAATTGGAATCGGAGATTCAGCGCTGATTTGGAGATTGAGATCAGCCAGGGAGAGGCAGGCACAACTGAGTGCCTGCAGGCTCTCCCATTACTCCTCCATCTGTGCCTGCCTCTCCCCAGATGGGGGGAGCCATGGGAGAAGCCCCCATGGCTTCCCTGCCCAGGCCCATCCCTGCCCAACCCAGCCGGCATGGGGGGGGAGGGGGCAAGATGTAGCTGTGGCTTGTTCCAGGCAGCAGCAGGGCATAGCCCCTGCTCCCAGCACTGTGGGACCTGCATCAGCGCTGGAAGAGGGGACTCTGCCCTGCCACCACTTGCCAACTGGCGCGGTGGGGTGGCGCTGCTGCAATTTACCCAACAGTGCAGGGGGGAGGGATGCAGGCATGGTAGTGCTTGGAGCAGAGGTTATGCCCTGCTGCCACTTGTCCAGCCAGCGTTTGGGGTGGGGGTGGAGGCACAATGCAGGCATGGCTCGCTCCAGTCGGCAGCAGGGAACAACCCCCACTTTCAGTGCTGCTGCAACTGTATCAGCACTGGGAGTGGAGGTTCTGTCCTGTTGCCACTTGCTAGCCAGCGTGGAGGAGAACAGGATGCAAGCACGGCAGCACTGGGAGTGGGGGCTATGCCCTGCCGCTGCTTGCCCCATTCTGCCCGGAGGAAGCCGCGCCCGCATCCCGTCTCCCCGCAGCTCCAGCTGGGCAAGCACCAGCAGGGCAGAGTCCCCGCTGCCACATCCCATGCCCCACCACTCCCCTCCTTGAGTAATGCACCTGCCTGCCCTGGCTGGTCCCAGTCCTATTCCCAATTCCTATCTCCCCCATGCCCTTTGCGTTCCACCTCCTCCAACACCAACGGGCTTACCAGCTGGAGGCAGCTGTGTCAGCTGCCTGTTTAATCTATGGCTGAATCTCTGAAGCAGCCAAATCTTTTCTGAAGTTTTTTTCTGAATCAATTTGGGTGCTTTGAATCAATTTGGAGCTTTTAATTGGTCTCCCAATTCAATTCTAATTTGGAGATTCAGTCCCTGAATCAGGCTAAATCTCCTTCAACTCGAATTGGCTACCAAAGCTTAACACAGCCCTACCTCTCTCTACTTGGTTTCTAGTTTTTCAGACCATCTGTGCACAGCCAGGTACAAAGTTCTGATGTTAGCATGTTAAATTCAGTTTACTTCAAAACACAATATGCATGAAACCTACTACAATGAAATAACTATTTGAGTAAAAAATTTATTTATGCCTTGTTATATGTTGGATTTTAATTCCCCCAGTCATATTTCTGTAGCTGTGTAAAAAATATTTCAGTTACTATTTGTTAGTTTGTTTTAATTTTATAAGCCACAAATTCTTTTGACATGGATTTTACACATGGCTCCCCTTTGAAAAAAATCCACTTCCTTCTGTTGTTTAAGCAAACATCCCTGCTAGGATAAGGTTTGCTCACTCTTAATAGCTTCCTCAATACAGGAAACGACTGTTTGCCTGGCAAGACTGTCAGGTTAGCAGATGTAATAGACCTAAGAATAATCTTGTAACAATCTGAAGGATCTGTCTGCATCCTAGTTAAAAATGTTGGTTGACATTGGGGAAGCTCTGTGCATCTTAAATTTCAAACTTTGGCTTAAGTACAGGATGTGACAGTCTTATTTGTTGACTTTTTACCTACATTGGACTGACATTCTAAAACACCAATGAAACAGGGCTAATTAAGGGTCATTAAGCCTTGATAATATGAGTTATGTGTAGAGAGAGGACTACTTCAAGGAAACCCAGTGTTCAAATTGGTATTTCAGACATAAGGCTTCCACGATGATTAGGGAACACCTTTCAATGGAAATAGGAGATGGAAGAAAGGGTTATTTTATTCAAAAGAAGATCAGACCAATAATAGAAAGCTGAATGCAGCAGTAAGAAGATAATACATAGGACAAATAGAAGAAAAATGATTTAGTAAAAAATGAGGAATACATCCAAAAAAGTTTATATCAACAAGACAGAGAAATGCATACAATATTTTTCTTCCTTTGTTTCTACATCTGCATAAGAATAAAGTAAAGAACCATTTTATTAGAAATATTTGCAAAGTCTGTGTTATGTGCTTCAACTAACACATCTTCCCGTAAACCAGAGTGCATAAATCTGGGAGGCTGTCAAGCAACCGGAGCACCAGTATTGCTCTTAGAGGCTAGGACAGCTTCTCACTTCCTTGACGGAATAACAAGGCCCTTTCCCAGGAAAGGCTGGAAAGGCCGAAGAAAGAGATAGTGCCAGAGCCTACCCAGAACAAAACAAAATGTAAAGGCACATAGTTCCAATGTGTGCCATTCCAACAGAAACCTGGTGCACCATTAAGGACATAAAAATGCCATGCTGGGTCAGCCTAGGTCCATCTAGCCCATAATATTGTTTCTGGCAGCGGCAGGAGAGCATTGAAGTGGATACGTCTAGAGTGATCTACCCCATATCCATTACCCTCCCTAGCATCCAACCATTCTGTTCAACAGCTACTAATAAAGTGAACATCCATATACAGTATAACCTGTAGTTCAGTGGTGGGGCACAGTATAAATCTGGATATCAAAAAAACTAAAAATCTAAAATTCTTGAAAATCTGACACTTTTTAAGCTTTCCCCTCCTCTCCCCCAGACGCGGAGAGGAAAGCTTACATGTGGCAGTTGCTGTCACCGTTCACCACCGTGCACCACTGCTCTGTGTGCTGCCGCCGCTCCCCTCTGCCCCCTTGGACATGGAGCAAGGAAGCTTGCATACGCCATCCACCATCCCACTCTGCACGTGGCCACTACTCTGGGACCAGCAGCTGCTACCCACCCCCTCCACCCCCTGTAACTGGCCGCCGCTCCAATTTAAAAAATCTGGAATCTTCAAATTTCCAGAAGGTGCTTGGTCCCGAGCATGCCATATTTATGAGGTTATACTGTATTTATCTACTCGCATTTTGAACCTGGCTGTACTATCTGACTCTACCATCTCCTGTGACAATTAACTGCACAAGTTAATTCCAAGTTGCATAAGAAAGTTCTTTTTCTTTTTAGTTTTAAAACTGCCTTCTACTAAGTTCAGTTGGTGAACTCTAGTTCTAGTATTCTGGGACGTGGTGAATAACAGTTCCCTATTTAATTTGTCCATACCCTCCATGATTTGATAGACTTCTATCATATCCCTCCGCAGCCTTTCCAAACTGAAGAGTTCTAGCCTATTCAGTCTCTCCTGGTAGGACAATTGCTATATATCTCTGAACATTTTGGCTGTCCTTCTTTGTACCTTTTATAAATCTACTACACCCTTTCTGACATGTGGAGACCAGAACTACACACAGTATTCAAGATATGGGCACACCACACATTTGTATAATGACATGTATTTGTATAGTACACATTCATTATACATGCTGTACGTAATAGCATGATGATATTCTCCATTTTCTTTTCAATTCCTTTCTTGATGTTGCCCAACATTTTATTGGCTGTTTTAGTCACCTCTGCACATTCAGCTGACATTTTTAGAGATCTGCAACGACTCCAAATTTTTTTTCGTGGGTTGTACCAGCATTGTGTACATTTAGTTCAGGTGATGTTTCCTC
>NW_017729032.1:227782703-227791544 GCF_001723915.1 Gavialis gangeticus
GCTTACTTCACAGTAACTTCCATGTATATACATCTTGCATTTTAGCCAGAGGTAGAAGAGGCTAAGTAGCACAACAGGATATTTTTCATATACTTTGATTTCAATTTGGAAACCAAAAAGGCAAATATTTTTATAAGTTTTCAATATGTATCTCTGATTTTCTTTTTTTTTTTTTTGCCCACTAACTTAACTTGGTGAGATCTTTCTGGAGCTCCTCTCTATCAGTTTGGGAATTTACTACCTGTAATGATTTGATGTCACCTGCTAATTGTAATTATTGCATACCTCCTTTTCCAAGTCACTAATGAACCCATTTTTTACTTCCCTCCATTCTGAAAAATGACTATTTAGCCCTATCCTTTGCTTCCCAACTTTTACTCTGCTCTCAGTCCACAAAACCTCTCCTTGGACTGTAACCTTGTTGTGGTGGAGAGGTTTGTGTGTTCCAGTGACCCTCAGAGCTATGTCATCTGGAGTCTTGTACTACTGGTAGGGTCTCCCCTGGCAAATAGATCTGAGGTGAGGTCCCAAACTAAGCATGGTCCAAACTCCTGAAGACCCCAACAGCAAAACAGGTGTACCTGAGGACCTGCTGGTTCTCTGTGGCTGTGAAGGCAGTTGAGGGCTACAGCAGGATAGAGGTTTCTGGTTGTCTGGGAAATCCTTGCCACTGGGTCCAGGGTTCTCTCCTGTCAAGCTTGTGTGGTTGTCACTTGCACACTGGCTTCCCCACATTTAAATGTACACCTTGTTAGTTAGATGTACAACTTGCTGGGGTCGTTTGACCCCAGTACTCTTTCCTGCCATGGTAGGGGGTCGGACTAGATGATCTACTCAGGTCCCTTCCGGCCCTAGAAACTATGAAATATGGTATGCACAGGTCTCTACCAGGGATGTTAAAATCTCCCACAAACCAAGTCCTGCAGTGACAGACAAGTGGCAGTGGAGATAGGAACAGAGATTTCTGGGAGTCACTAGTCACAAATCAGCATGTAAGCAGTGGTCATGTGATCGTCATTTTGCACCTACTGAGACAAAAGTACAATTCAGCAGCTGTGGCCATGACTGAGGAGTTCTCTTTAGGATCTCCTCTCCTCACCCTGAATATTAAAGGAGCTAGAAAAGGTGCCCTAAACATAGGCTGCCTCAAACCCCCTGACTGAACTACTGTATTCAGTGGGATCACTCTACTTGCAGCTGAAACCAACAAAATAAAATAATAAAGGTCACCATATGTAATGTCTGCACTCTCATGGACTCCCCACAAGTAAGCGTCCTGAAAGAAGAACTCTCATAGCAACTAGAGAACATACAAGATAGGACATCAGTATTGCTGCCCTAAGGAAGACCCACTGGGCAGAAGAAGGCCAGCTGAAAGGAGGTGGCTACCTCTTTTGGAAAGGAAAGTCACCTGAAGATAGGCACATTCACAGGGTTGGCTTTGCCATAAAAAACAAAATTGTCAGCCAGTTTTAAGAACTTTCCCCCATGGGCATTAATGAATGCCTTACAACTTTCCACTTCAAGCTCAGTAATAACCAGTATGCTACGGTGATCAGTGCATACATCCCCACACTTGATGATGAACATGTCAACAAGGAACAGTTCCACTGTGCTCTTGACACAGTCCTGACCGCCACCACCTCATGGGTGGCATCATCACAAGGGTTGGGCAATACTCTGAACTCTGGAGTGGCACCACTGGGAGAGAGGGGGTGGAGAAAATCAACTCCAATGATATTCTCCTTCTCAGCAAATGTGCAGAGCATGACTTGCTCACCATGAATAACATCTTCAGACAGAGTGACAAATATAAGACCAATTGCAGACATCTACACTCCAATCACTAGCACCTTCTTGACTATATTATTGTCAGAGCCCATGATCATACTGGCATCCATATCACCTGATTCCTGAGAGCTGCAGAGGACTGCTGGATGGACCACATTTTAGTCAGATCAATCATGGACAAGCAGCTTGCACCACAATACCATAAACAACTGAAACAAATGTGGAAAAGATTTAACATCAAGGCACTCCAAGACCAAGCTAGATGCAAGGCTCTTCAGTAATGCCTTATGAGAGGCTCTTTGACCTATCTGACAACATCAAGGACCTCCCTCCATCCTGAAAAGGCCACAGGTCAAAGGCCACTGGGTTCAGAAGACCCTCCTGTCAAGCTTGCACAACAGATTAGGAGGAGCTTAAGAACTTTATTCACAAGGCCTGCAGTGAATCAATTGGATACTCCACTTACTATCACTAAAATTGGTTTGACAAGAACAATGAGGAAATCCTAGAACTTATCCACCAGCAGGGAGCCGCATTCTGCAGTTGGCAAAATGAACCCTCCAACTAGCAAAAATGAGAGGCTTATCACAGGCTCAAAGCTGTAGTTCAGAGGAGGCTACAGGACATCGAGGACCAGTGATGACAAGTGAAGGCAATGGAGATCCAGAGTTTCACTTATCTTTTTATGTATGACCAACATGACATGAAAACCTTCTTGCAAGCAATAAAAGCCATCTATGGGCCACTTTCCAATGGCCCAACCCCCTTGTGATCCCAGGCCAGCTCCATCCTTCTCATGGACAATGCATCCATCAAGCAACGCTGGAAGGAGCAGTTCAAAACTCTACTCAGTTGTGAATCTGAGGTCTCAGCTGCCACCACTGAGTTCATCCCTCAACTTATTGCTGATCCTCCATCATTCAAGGAAGTCTGGTGTACCATCACTCAGACCAAGAATAATAAGGTACCAGGCCCTGATGGCATTCTTCCAGAGTTCTTCAGAGTTGGTGAAACAGCACTAGCACAAAAATTTCACCAGCTTCTCATCAAAATACAGGTTAACAAGGAAGTTCCACCTGACACTGTGAAGATCTTCAAGAAAGGGAACAAGTCAATGTGTGGGAACTACTGAGGCCTTTCCCTCCTCTCCACTGCCAGGGAGATTCTTACTTTCATCCTTCTGAATCACCTCCTCCCCCTTGCTGAAGATGTCCTTCCAGAATCCTAGTATGGCTTTAGGCCACCAACATGATTTTTGTTACACAATAGATCAGGAGAAGAGTAGAGAGCGACACCAGGACTGTTTATGACATTCACTGACCTAACCAAGGCCTTCAACTCCATCATATGTGAAGCCTCATGGAAGGTACTGGCTAGGTTTTGTTGTCCACTGAAATCCATCAGTGTCCTCCAGCTACTTCATGATGGAATGACCACCACAGTCCTTTCCAATGGACCAGACACAGACCCATTTACCTTCCGTATTGGTGTCAAGTGAGGCTGCATCATCACCCAAACACTTCTTTGCATCTATCTTGCTGTGATTTTGATTCTCATCTGTGACCACCTTCCTCCTAGAATTGGGGTTGAGTTTCAAATGGACAGTCAGCTTTTCCACCTGTGGCACCTTCACAGCAAAATAAAAGTTACCAAGACTGGCATCATGCACCCTCAGTACACTGATGACTATTAACCTTGCACACACTGAGATCAATCTGCAGTCCACCCTTGACCATTTCTCAGGTGTCTATCATAGCCTAGGACTCTCCTTTAACATTGGAAGGACAAAAGTGCTTCATCAGCCTGCCCCTGCGCCCCCACAAATTCCATTGGTGAAGAAACCCTGGAAAATATTGAGCATTTCCCATACCTTGGCAGTCATCTCTCCCAGTCAGTCTTGATGTAGAAATTCAACATAGGATTCCCTGTGCTAGCATATCCTTTGGAAAGCTGCTTTACCATACATTTGCTGACCAAGATCTGCGGATGGAAACTAAGATCCTGGTCTACAATGCAGTGGCTATCCCCACGCTCCCCTATGGGTGGGATATTGAAGCCATCTTAAGTGCCTGAAATGGTTCCATCAGCATTGCCTCAGGAAGGACCTTTGCATTAGTTGGGAAGACCACTGCGCCAATGCTAGCATCCTCTCTGCAGCTAACATAACCAACATTGAGGCAAAGATCATGAAACATGATCTCCACTGGGCTGACTACTCTGTGTGGATGGCTGAAACTTGTCTCCCAAAGCAAGCCCTCTTGTCTCAACTTAGTCATGGTAAAAGGACTTGTGGAGGGCAGAGGAAGTGCTACAAGGACACTCTGAAAGGACACCTTAAGGGTGGCGTCAACCCTACAAATTGAGAAATGTTGGCTGGTGATAGGTCTCAGTGGTGCTGCACCATATATCAAGCTACAGCCCACTTCAAAGAGAAGCATCTTGCTCAGGATGTCAAGAAATGGCAGAAGAGGAAAGAAAGCACACAACATCCTGGCCAATAGTTACCCCCCGCTCCAAGGCATCACTTGCCATATCTGTGGAAAAACTTTCAGAGTACAGACTGGACTCCTCAGCCACCTTAAAACTCACCAGTAATGGCTCCCACTCCCCCCTGCAGCAGACATCATCCTCATATCAAGGGATAGCCAATGATGACAAGTCTACAAAAGAACCCATTCCATGGTAACTTTTTAAGCCTTTGGTGAGAGATCATGTTGAAAGCTTTTTGAAAGTCCAAATATATTACGTTAGCTGGTTCCACCTTGTCCACATACTTGTTAGCACCCTCAAAAGAACTCTAGAAGATTGGTGAGGCAGGATTTCCCTCAACCAATCATGAACTACCATGGCACTTAAGTACTCTGTCCACATTTCCTTTACTTTCATTCCTGTCTCTCAGCAACCCTGGAGTAAAACTGTGAAAAGATCAGGTTAAGAACCAGAACAACAGCTGCCCCTAACAGTTTGGATGCCAGGATATTACAACAGTGCAAAGAGGGAAATAATAATACCTTTATTATTATAAAGGTAAATTATATTTGTTTGGGAAATAATATACATTTAAAATATATAGTTTAAAAAATGTGAAAAAAAATATGAAAATTATTCTACCATGAGCTAGAGCTGGAAAAAGCTAACTGCATTTTCATTATCTCTTTAAAAATAATAATTTTTAATAATTTATAATGATATCTATTGTGTGAATATTAAAAATGAAATTACTATGGTAACATTTTTAAAAATAGTAGTCATCTCATTCTTTCATTTAGAGATGAAATAACAATCATGGAAATGTTACACAGAAGGCTTTATTATGAAAAGAGTATTGAATGACTCTTAATTTTCTTTTCATATTAAGCTACTTAATCAAATTAGTTTAAAGCTCAGAAAGTACATATATTTTTTCCAGACGAGAGTTAATTGGAAGGATACCAGAAATAAGATGTTAATAAAAAGGTACAGATACACCCAAAAGTGCTTATAACTGATCTTCCTTCCCTCAGTAATATTGTTTTACTGCAAACTCTTTCTAAATTAACTAGAGGTACACAAATACACACGCATACAAACATAACCACCACATGGCTGGAATAATAAGTTCTATTAAAAATAGACTTTTACACATATTTAAGGGTTTTTAGTCATTTTCTCTAGATGTACACCGTAGGTCATAACTCACAAGTCATCAGGTGGAACATGTTACTTAGCATCCCATATTGACTTTCTTATTTGAAGGAAAAAAAGATTTCAATAAGCATTTTGATAAAGTGATGACCAGGTTAAAACGCGACATCCTTCTACAATGACCCAAGCCCAAAAACAGTATTTTAAAGGGAAAAATATTTTGGTATGGAACTTCCTCAAAGGAAGACTTTTTTTCACTTGATACCCTAGTAACTTTCTTGCACTGTGGCACTCCTACTTAAGTTAAACAGCTTTGGGTTTTATTCAATGCCATCAATGCAATTTCTAATTTAAGAAAAGCAGGGCATTTCTACTCATTGGGTGCATCTACATGTGCAATTAATGGGGAGAAATGAACTTTACTGCCATTTGAACTTGCACCTGAGACTGCAGCAAGTTGAGCCAAGTCAGAGCAGCTGTGGCTGGTAGGGATCCTTGGGGGAGTCAGCCTGCGAGCCTGGGGCTGCTCCCCTCAGCTCAATATGGTATGGAGGGCTGGCTGGGGCACAAGGGTGCTTCAGCGTGGGGCTACCTGGCAGGCAGTCCTTATAGTAAATGACCCTCCTATCCCAGCCAGCCAGGGCAGAGTCTATACATGCACTGCAGCAGGGCTTTTTACTCTGCATCAGGATAACACTTGTATTTAAAAATATTACCCTGCTGTGAAGTAAATTAGTTTAGACCAGTCTAAGGGGCCACATGTGTAGACACCAAAACATTTACTACGCAGCCAATTAGTCTATTGCACAGTATGCATGTGCCCGCTGTGAAGTGAGTGACAGCTAAACAGTCCAAGGACACCTTATTTGGAACGCAGGCCTGTATTTCTCTCACTCATGGTAGAAAGACTTACAAAGAGGAAATCCTAGCAGAAACTAACAGGAATTTCCAATGGTGCCCTCTTCTCAGCCTCTATTCCCCCACTGCCTTTTTTCCATTTTTAAAATGTGTACTTTGGGCCACCTCTACAAATTATGAGTAATGGGCAATTAACTGATTAATTGTGCAATTACCTCGAGACCAGCTACACAAAGCAAAATAGCTATCACACAATACAAAGCTCCAGACAGCAATGAAGTTAGACCTTGAACATGTGTACTGACTTTATAGCTGGTTGCTATCAAGCTTTAAATTTGTAGTTGTAGCAGGGTCTCACTTGTGCCTGGAAGCCCCATCAGTTGACAGGCCTCCTAAGTGCATAGCTACACCATACCCAGGGTAAAACCCCATGCCCTGGGGATCAGAGCTCCTATGATCATTAAGGATCAAGGGTGTGTGAAACATCTGGGCCCTTGGCATTATGGCTGCCATGATTCTCAGAGCTTGCTTGGGGGTGCATGAAATAGCTGGACCCAGGGGATCATAGTTGCCATGATCCCAGGGCTCAAGGGTATAGGAAATCCCCAAAGCTGAAGGATTACCTCAGAGGCAATCCCCCCACTCTGGGGGTGTAGAAAACCCCTGGAGCATGGGGAAATCACCCTGCGGTGATCTTCCATCCCTGGGAGGTTTTCCACTCCCCTGGTATGTAGGGTATCATCCCTTCAGTGATAACCTGCACCCCAGTAGGAAGATCACCACAGCAGTGATGTCCTACTCCAGGGGTTTCATGCATCCCTCGGGTAGGTAAATGGTGATTCCCTCACTGCAAGGGTGTATGGGGCACCCCTAGGGCTGGTAGCCCCTCAACTGGGGGGGGGGGATGGGGTTCCCAGCTGTGGGAGCCTGCCTCTCATCAGCGCATTCTGACAAGAAGCAGGCTTCTGTCTGTGCTCCCCCTGGACTGCCAATAAGGCATGATGGGATCTTAGGCACAATCCCACCTCCTGTCATGCATATGTGGCTTGGCAGAAGGCATGATTATGTGAATCTTACATTAGATCCCATTGCACCTTTACCTGCATGTGTACAGGGGGCCTCACTAACAGTCAGGTGCCCTGTCACCCTATATTAAAAATCAAATTGAAAATGCTGTATTATTACCATATAAAGCAAAAGATTTTTGGAAAAGGAATTTTAGTAGTTCATTTGTCTGGAACAAAACATGGATGATTCAAAATATACACAACATTTTGTTTGCCAAGGCATCTTCACAATAAATGCTAGCAAGCGTATGAGATCTTTAGTAGGTGTTTTGTCAGCTTTTCTTTGTGCTGAACTCTAAAAGGAAAAAAAAATAGCACACAACAAAAGATTATTCCTTCCAGCTAGGGAAGAGGGCTAGGGAAAAGAGACAAATACAAAGGGTGGGGGGGGAAAAAAAACAAAACAAAAAAAACACACAGCTTTGTTCCAAACATATTTTCCTGTGTGAATTGGGTGATTTCTGCCTCTAAGTTAAACAGAGTAAGAATCCAGATTTTTTTTTCATATTTGGAAGAACTGACAGTGCAGAACTATTGCATGAACTAATGCACAAAATATTTCATTGCTGAAGTACATTGCAGTGTCTCTGCTGCAATGAAATGCAAAGGCCAAACATTCATTCCACTTCAGTAGGTACGTACCACATATTTAAGGTAGGACTAGTGTTGTGTTTTAACCAAAAGACCCAATTATTTCTAAGAATCTCAAATAATGTTACATAATATCATATGTCATGCAACACTGAAATATTTGGGATAGATGATCAATCATTCTGAGTTTCTGAAGGAGGAATTTATTTCCCTTACTCAAAATAAATGGATCTTCTACTTGTATCTTTCTTAATCTGTCCACTCCAACACTTAAAATAACAATCCTATGCATGAAATGCTGTAGCACGTTCTCATACCTGTGAAATTGCTTTATAAAAAGACACAGCATAATTAGTAGCATAGAAAATTTTATCATTTATGTTAAGACACTGTGTCAATCACAAGAACAGAGCACTAAGATTTCCTGTTGCAAATTTCAGTAATGTACCATTAGTCTCCAAATCATTATTATGAACTAGCAAGATCACGCAATATCTTTTGCCAAGACAGGCACCCATTTACACCTGTCAATTGGGGACATCATTCAATACAAACCCAGAATAAGGCTTGAAGTCATGTGTCTATGCCCCACAGATCTGGGTAACTACATGTCTCATTTTTGTCACTGCAGTCTCATTTTAACACTTGCCCCAGACATCCTGTCAGCATGGTTAAATGAATACTTCTGTCCTGTTTTCACAGCAGCAATGCATCAAAAGAAGCACTGGCTAGGAATGGGGATGCCAGTCCTCTGGCATGCTGCAGCACTCCACACACCCTCAAGCCCCAACTGCTCACTGGCGCGCAACAGCTTCCTTCTCCCCTTCAACTGAGACCAGAGCTTAAAGAAAGCTAAGTGTACAGAGAGTTGGGAGGGGTACCAGAATGCTCCACTTTGCGAACAGGAAAT
>NW_017729032.1:227796544-227804936 GCF_001723915.1 Gavialis gangeticus
ATGCATCAAAAGAAGCACTGGCTAGGAATGGGGATGCCAGTCCTCTGGCATGCTGCAGCACTCCACACACCCTCAAGCCCCAACTGCTCACTGGCGCGCAACAGCTTCCTTCTCCCCTTCAACTGAGACCAGAGCTTAAAGAAAGCTAAGTGTACAGAGAGTTGGGAGGGGTACCAGAATGCTCCACTTTGAGAACAGGAAATATGGTTATCCTATGACAGAAACAGTTTTTCCTTATTGACTTCAGTAGAAGCTTGATCAATCCTTTAGCTCATAAGCCAACCTTGCTACATACATACAAAAACAAGGTTTCTATGGCTTATCTGGACCAACCAGGGTAGATTTTCAGATCAGAAAGTCTCCTCTATACTAAAATGACTATCTGCTTGAGAAATTCAAATGTTATACACCATATGACTGAAGTATTGAAGCTATTAAAAATAATGAAAACAAATTTAAAACATTGACTAAACTATTTTTCCCCTATCAGCTTCCCTCTCACAAATTCACCCCTGGGGCTGATTCAGGGATTTGTTGTGTTATTCAGAAATATTTTCTTGAATTCTATTTGCTAATATAGTGTCTGGACTCTTTTTATAGTCAATGTTAAATAAACTAGGTATATTTGATCATTTTTGTATTTGCATGAACCATGGTACGTGAAGTCAATGCATTTTTGTATTTTTAGAATGTGACTCATATTAGATAGTCAAGTGATTTCCGACGGAGTGTTAGGAATACCCAGAGAGAAGCCAGGATAGACGTGTACCTTATACATTAACTATATCAGAGATGTGACCCAACAAAACACAGGAGTCAGCAAAACCAGTACCAAAAAACAGGCCAGCAAACAGGGGAGTTTGAGTGGCAGTTCAAGTATGGAGTCTGACCAGACAGTTTCTTTCTTACCCTGTGTTCACTAAGAACTTTCTGAGTAGAAGCAAGTAAAGGAGGAAAAGGCCATTTTTCAGGAGTACCAGTGGAAGAGGAGGAAGAAGCTATCAGGAGAATAAACAGGGTGGTTGGAAGACTCCATAATGGCCAAGCCCCTGTCATTACTGGCTGTACCTCTGTCTGTACCTGGGCAGGCTCTGCCCAAATGCAGACATTTCCACTGAGTTGCTTGGTCTGGCCTTGCAGGGAATGAGGCCTGTACTTCTTTGCCAAAGATAGTCATGTTGGTGAGTGCTTGCAGTGAAAGAGGTGCCTCATGGTTGTTTCTCTCAGGAGTCAAGTAAGATAGCTGCAGGAGGAGGTGAGTACACTCAGAAGCATTCATGGACACAAGCTCTTCATCAGCTTAATGCAAAAAGAGGCTCCCAGCATTGTGGAAGATGGACAACCAAAGAAGCACTAAAAGACATGCAAGTCATGGATACTCAGGAAGATTAAAGAAGACTTGTGGCTAAAGAACAGGTACAGAACTCCAGTGGCAGATGAGAAGGAGCCTACTCAGTGTAGGAGAGGCCTAATCATGCACCCCTGGGGTGGAAGGATCAAGACCACTGCTGCCAAGTAGAAGCAATGACAGTAGTTGGCAACTCTCTCCTGAGGGACAAGATCTGCTGGCCTGACATTGACCTGCCAAGAGCCCATCTCTGGTAAGTCACAGAAAGGTTACTGAGACTCATCTGGCCCTCTGACTACTATGCCATGCTGCACAAATGGTGGGCTTTGGGTTATTTAACCATGGGGTGGTCACCCAAGAAGGACTACTAGGAAGAGATTGGGTCCACCAGCGAAAGACAGGGAAAAGTGTTTTTGTTTACAGGCGTGCTAAAACAGTGAAGAGGAAAATGTAGTAAGGAAAAAGCAATAGTGGAAATCTTAGCAATGTTCTCAAGAAGATAAGACTATCTATTAGATATATCAAGTGTTTATATACTAATGTGAGAAATATGGGAAAATGGTGAAAAAATAGGAAGAATTGACTAATACAATTGAAACATTATGATATTTTGGGGATTACGGAGATATGATGGAATAGTTCACATGACTGGAATGTGGTCATGGCTGAGTATCTGTTGTTCAGAAAGAATAGGCAAGGGAAACATGGAAGAGGTGTTGCCCTACATATAAAGATGTACATGTGCAGTATGAAGTGGAACGCAGGCCTGTTGAAAGCCTTTGGGATTCCTGTCCCCCTCTGCTACAGGACACCAAGCCAGGAAGGAGATGAACAAAGCCTTATTTAAAGAACTGACAGAAGCTTCCAAATTACAGAACTGGATTCTCATGGTGGACTTCTATTATCAGGACAACTGTTGGAAGAGAAACACAGCAGTGTGCAAGTACCTGGGGTACTTTGGGGATAACTTTTTTGATACAGATGGTAAAGGTGCAAACTAGAAGGAAAGCTCTTCACAAACTGTTACTCGCAAACAAGGAGGAATTGGTGAAGAATGTAAAGGAAGGTAATTTGGGTGACAATGGCCCAAGTGCACTCAAGTTATTATGGATATCAAATAGCCAGGATCTTGTCAGGTGGAACTGAGATATCCCAAACAACTCTAGTTTACCTGTCAAAGGCAGAAGCTTTTAGCTAGAAGGTTATCTTGTGTGTAGACTAATTTTCCACTTCTGTAATAGAACAAAAATGATACCAGGAAAATATGATTAGAAGTCTGAGAAGAGAGGTCAGGTGTAAAAGATGCACATCTCTGATCTCCTTGGATACAATACTGGATCAATATTAACACCTGGGTTATCAAACAGATAAATACCTGAGAGGAGGAAATTATCTTAATTATATGGACATGCTCCCTGAGAATTGAAAAGAATAGAAATAAGTGATAAGGTGAATGCATCATAGAATCATTAGAATCATAGAAAATTAGGGTTGGAAGGGACCTCAGGAGGTCATCTAGTCCAACCCTCTGCTCAAAGTTGGACCATCCCCATTATATCATCCCTGCCAAAGGATGTATTTATGGGATGCCTTCAGAGAAGTTTTTTGCTTAGTGATTCCTAGGCTTTGGATGATCTATTTCCCCAGATGGTAGAAGCTGGATAACAAGCTAAGAAGCTGCTTGAGGGAAACTGCTTCTGGTCAGAGATAGGCGCTTCATTTAAGTGAGAAATATAGATGAGATTCCAGGGTCAGTGGGATCCAGAGTGGCAGAAGGTGATGGGTCCAGGGGCAGTAGCAGTAACGCAAACTTGCTGCTAATGGAGATATGACCTGTAGGATGGTTGTTTGACACCCCTGCTCTAAAGTCAATAGGACCATAAACAGATGATTAAGTGCTCTCCTGAACTAGAATCATAAATTCCCCAGGGAAGAACTTTAGTAATTCATGTTTCTCCCAGTAAATAAAACCTGCCATCAAACTTTTTTTACGGATGGTTCTAGACAGAAGAATGATTAGCGTCTTCTGGTAAAAAACTGAATAATTAATAGAAAAGAGCATCTTTACACATGCTCTGTGTTGAGGGGCGGGACACTTTAATTAGAGCAGCTCTGAGAGCTACTCTAATTAAAGCTCCCAGAGCATCATGTGCATTCAGCATCCAGTGCTTCAAAATGGTGGCTATTTTGAAGCTAATTACACTCCAGCAGACTTTAATAATATAATTAGCACACATCAGACCAAATACCCAGCATGTGTATAGGTGGCCATGCTGCCCAAGGTTTTAGAAACAGCAGTCCAATTTTTACATTTTATAGACATCTCAAATGCTTTCTAAGAAAAAATATTCTTCCAGAAAACTATTCCATACACCATTGTTGACCTCACCACTTGTACTATAGCAAAGAAAAAAATGACTTTGTGTGACCTTGTATAGACAGTTTTTTATTACTTTAGCAAATACAAATAGTTTGACAAGCTAATTAAAATGTTCCTTTATTTTTCCCCCACTCAGTTGGTCCAAAGTAACATTTGTCCAGCACTACATCCTTTGATTGAATTTTCTTGTTTTTTTGTAAGTTTGTACTGTGCTTTGGAAAAATACAACCTAGCACCACAGTGTAATTAACTTCAAAGGGACTTAGAATGAGCTGCTGCAGCAGTGTTATTAATTTGGTGAATAAAATTTGTTACAATAACCTAGTCAAGTGTTTTAAACAGAATCCTTTAATATTTATACTCTACTAGTACTGATGTGACATGTTTAAAGTTTATATTACATAGCAAAGTTATATATTTGTAAAGATCAAAATTACAAATAGCATACATATACTGTATTATATGTCATTATACCATTTCAATACTTAATATATTTAAATTAATGGAAATTATTCAAAATATAATATTACAGATATTATAGCATTAAGCACACATACACCAAGGGTATGCTGAATAAATTAAGAGAAGATTTAACATACCAGAAGTTTGTGTTTGTAAATGAAAATTTAATCCACATAAGAACCAACACAACAAAATGTGAGTATTTCATTAATAAGCCACATTTCACTACCTTTGGCTTCTAGCCAACATGGGAATTTTAGGATTCCATGAGAAGACTCCATGCTAAGAAGAGCACACAGCTTCTCTGTCAGGTACGAAAAAGTACATTTTGTGCTGCAGAGCATTTTTTCTTCTTGTCTGGGGGAGAGAATACAAGTTTGATTGCTCCTTGCCCCGTTGTTTATAAAGACAGACAGTCACAGGCTAATGATAATGCTTGTAGAGATGCAAGGTGACTACATACGCTGTCCTCTTTTTCTCCACATAACTCACCATAATACATTGAACTAAAACAAAAAGTGTTAACTGCAGAAGAATTCAGAATGACCCAGGACAGAGAGAAAAAAAAAAGTGCTTTAGAGTATTCAAATACATTTCATACTGATCCTGAGCAGACAAGGTTCTTTGGGTAATCTCATATCTTTTATTAGACTATATTGATTATACTGATCATAAGGAATCTGTAGGCCAATATTCTTTTACATATTATTTAGATTTTCTATTTTGATCAAACAGGCTGTCATCAATATACACAATCTAGATATACTTTGAAAGTACCAAATTCAGCCTATATGGAAGACTTAAAAATGCCATCCTCAAGATGGAACTTTTATGCATTTTTTTTTTTCAACTTTATTTTTTATTTTTCAACCATCTCCTCATGCCAACTTTCCAGGGCCTTGTTACAGAGTATTTTTGAGTGGCTCCTGCAGCTCTTAACCCCTAGACTGAAACTAGGGGTTTCACCTGAAACTAGTTTTAAAGCAGTACTTATGTGGCTCAAAATTAAACCTCTACCAGGCAGGATAATCTGGATGAGGGCCTGGATCAGGCTCACTCTGTACCAGCAATAAGACATGATGGCATGTAACACACGATCCCACAATTACACCTCCTGCTGTGCACATGGCATAGGAGGAGATGCAATGTTATGCATCATTCATTAGATCTTGTTGGGGAGCAAAGGTTGTTGGGTACTAGGCTGTAGTTACTGCCTCTCCACAGCACTTTGAATATTCATTATTTATACAAAGTATGAAGAAAGACTCCTATACTCAGTTGTTAGGAGCTCTCCTGAGAGAAGGAAAACCTGTGCTCAAGTTCTGGAGCTGAATCTAGGTAGTGACTATCTATTCCTGGGCTACAAAATATTGGGGTTAACACCTCTGTTTTGTGAATGCTAAATCCCCTAGTAAATCTAAGAGAGTCTCAGACAAATTATTTGGTTTTAGAAATACATTTTATAAATTGTTCACCCCTTACCTCCCAGCCCTCCCAAATGTATCATCCCTGTTGCTTTACCTCCTTTCTGGGGCTTTTAACACACGTATACCTGGCAAATGGGGGAGTATTAAACTTGTGAGTTGTGTCATTTTCACTGCAAACAAGCCACATGTTTTAACAGCTCCATTAGTGTACTTCTGTTGATATCAATAAAATTTGCATTATCCAGACTATCAAAGCAGATGATGGTAGTATGATCAAGAATACAATTGCAAAATATGACAGTCAAACACTCTTTTATGTTTTTGAAGGATGAGAGGCTAACTTTTCAAGTTATCAAATTTAGGGATGGTATTTTCAAGAAAGTGTTCACAGTACTGATATAAATTTACCATCCCATTGCAATTTGTCAATAGAACCACTCACTTCATCTGGAGAAGAGATAAGTAAACTTTGACTTTTTGAAACATCCTACTTAGATGCTTATAGTCAGGCATTAAAAGATTCAGAAGAACAAATTTCATTGTTAAAATAAAGTTAACTTTTATGCTGTAACCTAGCAGGAAACAATCACAGGGTGCCACTGACACCATTTTGTGTTCAATATTTTTTCCACAGAGATAAAAAATAATACTACATTTCTAAAATACTACATATCGGGCTAAATCCGGGGTGGGCAAAATACAGCCCATAGGCCAGATACAGCTCACGAAGCCATTCTATCCGGTCTGCAGGGCCCCTAAAAATGTAGAAAATTAATATTTCTCTGCCCTTGGTTTCTGTCAAAAATGACAGGAACCAAGGGCAGTAGGACTCAGGGAAAGCCCAGAGGGCTCCAACAACAGTAAGGCCCACCCGCCCCGCAGCCAGAAGCCCCTACTAGGACTTCTGGCCTGGGAGCACGTGTCTGTCCCGCACTGGAACTTCAGGTAAGCATGGGGAAGAAGGGCAGAGGGGACCCCGGGCAGAGAAGGAGCGCAGCAGGGATGGGAAGCGGCCCCTTCCCTGCCCCGTGGCCAGAGCCCTATGCTGCAGCTGCTCATAGCCCTTGGGGCTGCAAGTGGCTGCAGCAGAGAGTGCCGGCCATGGGGTGGGCGAGAGGCCACTTTTTCCTACGCTCAGTACCAGCTTCTTCCCTGCTGGCATGCAGGGGTCAGGGCTGTGCGCTGTCCCCCGCCTGTACCACAGAGCTGGGGGGTACTGGGTGTGAGTGGGTAGGGAGCCAGTGGGAGCATGGGGCCCGCACCGGTGCCCCAGGGCCAGTGCTGGCAGGGTGAGAGCAGGGTGGCAGAAGTACAGGGTCTCAGCCAGCAGGGGCTCTATGAAGCTGGGCCAGCCCCCTCCTCTCCCTGCTGGTGCAGCCCAGCCCAGCTCCACAGAACCCTGCCCATCTGCACCCCTCTTTGGGCCCCACCAGTGCTGGCCCTGGGACATTGATCCCAAGACATTGGGACATTGGTCCCAAGATGGTGACCAGGGGGCGGGGCACCTGTCAAGGGGTGGGGCAACTGCCATGGGGTGGGGTTACCCATGCAGCCCTCCACAGCCTGCCAAAACTGGGTAAGCAGCCCTCCGTCTGAAATAATTGCCCACCCCTGGGTTAAATACATGTACAAGTTCCCAATTATATGCTGTTTTAAGGGCAGGATCCCCCCTTTTCTGCTTAAATACTCTTCTTGTCTTGTATTAATCATTCCAGCAGATCAACGGCTGTTTACAAACATTTGTACACAGTCCTTCTCTTGTACAATCTTGATATACCTTGCTGTACATATACATAATTCTTCTCTTAATTCAGTCAGTAGACAAAGAATCAGCATTCTTTCTTTCCCCTAACCTCTGTGGAACTGAAATCATATCTATGAAGTTTCTCTAACCACTAAGCTGCCCCTTAGAATGAATAAAAAATTAAAGAGCTTCTGTAAAGATGGATTGTCCATTTTCACTACAAATAGTCTGCTATACATATAGAAGCCTACAGATTTAACAACATAAAATAATTCCTCTCAAATGAACAGACTTTTGCTGCTATTAGCTCTTAAGATTTTTGTGCAAGTATAATACCCTTCTCATAAAACTTCATTATTAGTGTAATATTATAGGGGTTTAGACATTTGGATGAGCTAACATAAGAGTGGTCAAAATTTTATCTTTCTCTCTCTCTCTCTCCCGTCCTTCCTTCCTCCCTTCTTACCCAACTTATGCTATGGGGCAGGAGTGCTCAACCCACACTCCAGGAGCCAGATAAGGTCTGCTGCTCCACGTCACCACATGGAGTAGTAAATGTGGTGGTAGGAGGGCAGTGGCACTGATCCACCACTGTCAAATTTATGGACCCATGGGGAGGCCTAGGCCCTGCACACCAGATTGGGTACCAAATCCCAGCATGAAGGGGCAGGCAAAGATAATGCTGGATCCCAGCATCCTATCCTGGTGTAGGGAACCAGGAAAGGATGGTGCCAGGTCCCTGGGATTAATCTCAGCATGCAAGGGGGCAGCACCAGGCTCCTCAGATTGATTCCAGTGGATGGGAACAGGGGGAAGGAGCAGTGCTGGGCCTCTGGGACTCAATCCAGGGACACAGGGATGGAAGGAGGCAGTGCTGGGTTGTAGAGCCTGATCCTGGAGAGTGAAGCTGCATCCAGCCTGAAGATTGGTCCCGTTCCACTCACCTGATCCGTGGGGCCAAAAGGTTAAACACCCCTGCTATGAGGGACTAACCTAACAAAAGTCCTTTTGTAGACATTTACAACGTCTGT
>NW_017729032.1:227809936-227835351 GCF_001723915.1 Gavialis gangeticus
AAGGAGGCAGTGCTGGGTTGTAGAGCCTGATCCTGGAGAGTGAAGCTGCATCCAGCCTGAAGATTGGTCCCGTTCCACTCACCTGATCCGTGGGGCCAAAAGGTTAAACACCCCTGCTATGAGGGACTAACCTAACAAAAGTCCTTTTGTAGACATTTACAATGTCTGTTAGTTCTGTATCTCCTTACTTTTCTTATTGGTGGTGGAACATTTTTCCTTATTCATTATATGCAGTATGTTATCTTATTTTTAAACAATTTCTGTCTTGCAGTCAATTTATGATTTAAAAAACTTCATAAAATACTATCCAGGAAGAGGATGATAGCCAATTATTTTACTCACCTAACCCATGGAATTTTCTATAGTCAGGGTAGATATAGTCTATGAAGACCACTGTTTTCTCTGACTGGCCCAACACTGTAGAATAAACTCCAACAAGAGCTATGAGCTACTGCATTTGCCCTGTCCACATTTGAAGTGCACAGTTTTGACATTACCTTCTCTAACACCCATACAGAAATGTCTATACATTTAAAATATTCCAAAACAACACAGTCTGGCAAGAGGATGCATGAAAACACACTTTAGTAATTTCATTTAATCCACTTTTCAAAAACGCTCTGATTCTATGGTATCAGATTAAAATTGAAACTAGAAAGTTTCCAGTTAAATGCAGAAAAATCAGACTAAGTGCATCAGCACATAACTGATAATATTAGCACATTCCAGGAAGAACAGAATGGCTGAAAAAAAACAAAAACAAAAAAAACCCAGGCTATGTAACACTCCAAATCTCAAAGGTAGTTGTAACATTATGGATACCTGTGTGTGTGCTTGGGGTGGAGGGTTAATTAGAGCAGTTCCCAGAGAGCTGATTTAATTAGAACGCAGCAGCATCACATATATTAAGCCCCTGTGCATTTAAAAATGGCTGTAGGAAGTTTTAACTAAAGTTCATTCCTCATAATTCTTGCCTCACAGACACCTAAGCATTTTTGTTGCTCTGCACTGGACTCTTTCCAAACTGTCCACATCGTTCTTGAAATGCAGGGCCCAAAACTAGAAACAGTACTCCAGGTAAGGCCTCACCAGTGCTGAATAGAGCAAAAGAATCACTTTCCTTGATTTGCAAGTGACACTCCTGTTGATACAATGCAGGATGCTGGGGGGGGGTGTTGTTTTTGCAACAGGAGCACAAAGTTTGCTTATATTCAGTTTATAGTCTACTGTAGCCCCTAGGTCCTTCTTTGCAGTACTGCAGCTTAGCTAATCATTCTCCAGATGCCTGTGAGCTAGTAAAAAGAGAAACTCCTAAGCTGATAAACTTTTTTCTGCTTCTGTTTTTTAGTGGTTTTCTGTTTTATTTTGTGATATAAATATCTATATTTTGTACAGCACGTCCTCTTTGTTTTGGTGAAGATACTTTGTCCTCCTCTATTTAAAAAGAAACCTTTTTTTCCAGTGTGGAATCTGATAAATGATTTAATGAATCTGGGTACCATTTATTTAATTAGAGAAGAGGTGTAAATGTTTTCATGCACACCAGGCACCAGATACTTTGCTCCTTTTAAGACAGCCCAGGAAATCTTTAGGGGGCACAGCTTCAGTTTGTCTTAGGCTCTCCAACATACAGCAACATTCCAAGGTGAGCTCCAGACAGGAAGGGTGCATCAGGAATGGGGGACTGAGGATGCACATACTCTGGTCCTAGGTGGAGTGGCTCTTTAAAAGGCAAGGTGCAAGATAATTTCTGTTAGTTACAAAAACTGGAACAGTTCTAAGGTTTCTCTGATTTGTGCCAGGAGTTGATTCAACTTCTGAAAGATCCCAAGATCTGCATGAGTAAAAATGTGGAAGAAAGTCACCTATATATGGAACATTGTCCTGATATACGGGAAAGTATAGCCTGTTAAAGAGAGTTTTGATGCATTGCTCTCTTGAATTATGCTTTTAGCAACTCTAGCATATGTGATAAACCTGCCACACTCCAGAACAGCATCTTCAAGTTCTGGGTGGTCTGCCTTCCAAGCCAAAAGCACTATAGCCCCATGGAGCACCTATACATGCGCTGGACGTCTGCTCCATGTGCTAATTAGCGTGTTGGAACAGACTCAGTAATCATAGAAAATTAGAATTGTAAGGGACCTCAGGGGGTCATCTAATCTAACCCCCTGCTCAAAGCACAACCATCCCCAACTAGATCATTCCAACCAGGGTTGTGTCAACCCGGGTCATAAAAACCTCTAAGGATAGAGATTCCAACACCTCTCTAGATAACTTGTTCAAGAGCTTCACCACCCTCCTAGCAAGAAAGTTTTTCCTACTATCCATTTAAACCTCCCTTGCTGCAACTTGAGACCATTGCTCCCTGTTCTGTTATCTGTCACCACTGAGAACAATTTAGTTCCATTCTCTTTTGAACCCCCCTTCAGGTAGTTAAAGGCTGCTGTTAAATCCCCTCTCAGTCATCTCTTCTCCACATTGAAGCATGTGTATAGGCACCCTACATGAGCCAACATTTCTTTAAATCACGCCAGTTCTCATTTTACTGATGGGGGGGGAAAAAAATACCTGTCATATTCTGGATCTCTCTCCAGCCTTCCATACTGACAATTGAAATCTCATGTAATAAATTAGACAGAACCTGTGATAGCAACTACCATACAAGGCAAAGGCTAATAATTATTTAAGGTAACTAGTGGTGTTAGAGATTTTGTAGCTGTCCTAGTGCAAGAATTTTGCCAAAATGCGAAAGGCAACGATTTCTTTGGATGGTAACTTTTATTGGATCCAACTACCAATTTCTGTATGTCCACATAGTATTCATTGCTGCCATCTGTTTTTCATAACCAAATTTATGCCTGAGAGCCAAAGGCAGAATGATGGCTCACCTATGCCATTCTGATAGACATGTTAGCAATGGCTTTAAATTTCTGTGCAAGTGTAAGTGTGTACACACACACACACCCCTCACCAACTTCCAACAGGTTTGTACACCACCATAACAGTTCTATTCTATAGTCCCGTAACATGACCTCCAGTAGGCACCTGTTGATCCTCTGGATTCTGGTGTACGCGTAAGATGTCTAGTCCAGGTGCCTGATGAATCTGCTTCTACAGACTGTCACACCAAGACCTTCAACACATATGCCCAGGCAAGAGTATGGAGGAGTGGAGGTTACCCAAGATCTACCTTCCCCACTTTTGAGCACTGAGAAAGAATCCAAAGGCCAGACTGAGTTCAGACATTCAGTTCTTTAATGACTGTGGCTTCTGCCAGAGAGCAACAGATAAGAACTGCTGCTGACTGCCTAATGTGTCAAGCAAGGGCACATTTCTGTCAGGGTGATATCCCTTAGCCTTTCTCCAGGCAAGGAGTACCCGTAAGGCAGTGAGGGATAGGGTTTTGGGGCAACATATAATCACCTTACTTTGGAGGGTGCAACATTGTAGTATTTTACAGAACCTACCCCACCATGAATAGTCCCACCATGTTGCCACCAACATGATTTGTAACTTTATTGAATTAAGAAAACATTTCCAATTTGCCATTCAAATTTTTCCCCACGCCTTTCCACTATTCATCATTTACACATAAAAGAAGTCTAGAACTCACTGCTTTCTCCCTTACAGCTCTCTTTGCCAACAGTTGCTGAAGCCACTAGTAACTTTACAATTTTTTCTGTTGTTAGAAAGTCAGAGGTTAGATGCCTGTTTCTGCTATATCTATGCATAGATGTAACAAGGCAGCTAGGTGCCCAGAACAACAGCACAACCCAGGGCAGCCATAAATTCTAGATGCAGATGAACTCTCAGCCAACTGTGAACTCAAATGCTATCTCGGCTATCCAGACCTTTTACTCAAGTTCCAGCAAAAATCAGACTTGGATATTTTCAGATGTTGGATCATACTCAAAATTCTAATTTTCTATGTCCATTTGAGAATGTTGAAAACACTAAGAAAGACAGCATGATCAGGTTTATTCTACCACTGTTACATTTATCTTGGGTTAGTAAGTCCTGTGCATACTATAGTCCTTGTTAGACAATTGACAGCTAAATGCCTTACTGCTCACAGTTAAAGAACTATGGTGGCTTTCCTCCATAACTTTGAAGCATGTGTTTTCTGCTTGCATCATCTGATGTGTGCGGGACACTATGGCTAGGTATTTGCCCCGGATGGCCTTAAAGATAAACATAATTTCTGCTGGCCAATCTTTTCAACTTACCATTATTTAACTAGTAATTTACCTTAATTTTGTCATTATTATTAATATCTTTAGTTTGTAAAACAATATTCAAACTGCTCCAATTTACTCTGACTGATGGATCTAGTTAAAACAAAGTACTCTAAAGCCATTTGGCCCAACTGCATCTTCTCATACACAAAGCAGTTCTCAGGCAGAGAGGAATCTGGTTCCAAATCTCCAAATAATAATATTCCTTCTTCAGTGCTAGAAATTAACATGATGAGGTGGGGGGGGGAAAAATCGATTATATACCATTTGACAGAATGTAAGACCCAGCAATTCTACTATTTCTATTCATCTAAATCTGTGTTGAAGCAGTATGTGACAAAGTAGATGTTTCTTATCGCTTTGTTCTGTTTTACAAAAAGGAAGAGAATGTCTTTAATACAGAAAGCTGTCAAAATGAAAGATCAATATCCTTTAAGTAGTGGGGTTTATACAGTTGGATTACAAATTGCAGGACAACAATATTTTAAATACTAAAAAAATCCAATATATTAAGCAAGAATTGGTGGGAGCCCCTCATCTAAAGTAATTTTTTTTCAGTCCTTAAAGGTTATCACATAGCGTTCATGAAATAGAGGTGTTTGAAGCCCATAATGTTTTTATTATTTGTATCAAAGGAATTCTGGTATTAGTACAGATCAATAGTTTATCTAAAATCTTCTGCCTACTCTTTACCAACTATCCAGTCCTGGGTGTTTCAGAGGAAGTTCCATTTTCCCCAGTCCCAATTTCTCTATATAATCCAATAACTTGGAGAAGAAATGTAGACAGTGTCATGATATATATGACACATGGATTCAACAGTCCATCTTAACCAGGAAGTTTTTATTAAAGAAACAATAATAGACTTCTACTGAGTTTTAGTGTTTTTTCTCCTTTTTCTTAAATCTGTGACTACATTCGTTTTACAGCAATATTTAGCCATTCAATGTTATATGATAAAATGCCAATAAACATACTTTCAGAGAATTGTTCCATATTCTACTTGTGACACAATAAATAAGCATTTCCAACTGTAATAATTTATCTAGGTTAGCTGCTGGTGCTATGTTTTACTCATTAAATGAATTTAAAAACCAAATTATGTCATTTGCTTCAATAATTTCCTGTAGTACTGAGTTCCAGAGGCTGCTTTTAATAATAATCTCACACTGAACGTGTTTTTTAATCTGTTTATGTAGTCAATTTCTAAAAATTGATTACA
The DNA here is from genome assembly GCF_001723915.1 of Gavialis gangeticus. Classification (NCBI taxonomy): domain Eukaryota; kingdom Metazoa; phylum Chordata; order Crocodylia; family Gavialidae; genus Gavialis; species Gavialis gangeticus. The sequence continues at coordinate 227,815,397 of NW_017729032.1, forward strand.
GAAATTTCATCATTATGCTGAGATGCAATACAGTAAAATCCATAGTTTTAAACTAATCTGACAAATTTCTTCAAGCCTTTTTTCTTCAGCATAAATGCACTGCAGGCAAAAGCTCCTATTGAACTTACTGAGCAAGAAGTATTGAATACACGTGTTAAATCTTCCCTTCATTAATGTCTGTAACAGGACAGAAAATCATAGGCTATACTGAGATTATTTCATATGATTCAGTTTTCACAGTAATATTAGTTAGGCTGAAATAAATAACTTTGACAAATAATTTAATTATTGTACATTCATTGGGTAATGTTGTTTGGTTTTACAGTAAACTTATTGTTGGCAATTTTCTTTCCATGAGTCTTACCCTGTCTGATTTGTCTTCAGTTTCCTACAATTTTATAAAACCTGCAACAACTTTAAAAAAAATGAAAGGACAAAACCCTTACAAAGAGGGAAGGGGTTTGTGGGAAGAATAGAAAAAAAGACAATATACGATTTAACTTCTGTCAAAATGCAACAGCGATCACTTGTAACTGACATTTGAAATTTCTACTTAAATTCCACAATTTGTCCTTTTATCATTATTTTAATACCAGTACTATCTTATACTGCTACAGATCTCATCAGTGGATTTCAAAGTCGGTTTTACAAAGATGAGTCAGCCTTACCTGCATTTTATAAGTAGGAAAATGTAAGCAAAGAGATGTTACGTTACACAATAAGCCAGTTCCAGAGTTGGAACCAAAACCTAGATCAGGGGTGGATAAAATCTGGCCCACCAAGGAATTCTATCATGTCCACAATGAGTCCCTCAGCCCATCTTGGCTCAGGCATCCGGGGGCAGCCTAAGCCATGGCATGAGCAGCTAGGACTCTGCTTCCCAGCAGCCCCCAAAGCAGCAGCTCCTTCTGGCTACTATTGCTACTGTCTCCACTAGCACTAGACCCGGCCCTGCTACCTGGGCACCCTGTTCCATCCACCTCACATCCCACTGCTGGGAGCACTGAATAGAGTGGGCAGGGTCTCCATGGAGACTGACCCGGGACACCCATGGTCAGGGTGCACTTACCTGGGCAGATGGGAGGGGGCCATATTCAGGTGGAAGCAGAGCCTTGGAGCAGGACAGGTGGGCGGGGCCAAAGCCCACCACATCCGGAAGAGGATTACAGCTCTGCCCCAGCCCTGGCCCCACCCAGATGTCAACAGTGCACAATCCCAGCCCTAACCCCACTTTCTCATCCCGTTCCCAGATGCCACTGGGAACAGACTGCAGTCCTATCTCATCGGCCCAGCTTAGCACACCCTGCCCAGAGGGTTCCCAAGCCAGTCTCTATGGAGACCCTGCTTACCCACCTGCCCATGCACTCTGTAGACTGCAGACTCTGGCCTGTGAGGAATAATCTCCATCCTAACAGCTAATATGCATGTGGGAATGACTACAGGGCCTGAAGTTTCCAGAAAGCCTGAATGCTGCATATGAAAAGTGTGAAAGCTTGGACAGTGTCTCTTGCACAAAAATGCAAAACAATGGCTGGGGCAAGATGGGGTTGTGGTAACAAGCCTGCCACAAAGAAAATCAAACTCCACTAATCATTTGCAACCCATTTGGCATAAGAGAGAGTGGAGTGCTTGTGGTACCCAATACTAGACCTATACCAGAAGATAACAACAATAAAAATAACAGTCCTCAAACTTCTGCCACACCTGAGCCTAAAAAAATAAGTGGCGGTTAAAAGTATTGGCAGAGAGACCTGGCATACTCATTAGACAAATGTAACAAGACTCAGAGAGCAAGACAGAAAGCTAAGTGGCCTGGGGGAGAAACCTACAAACTACATCTACATCTCAGTTGAGCTAAGTGTTACTAAAGAAAACAAAATAAATAAAATATCCACTTCAAAGCAAAGCCTGTAAGACAGAAGAAAAGCCAAGGTGCATTGAAAACATGATTGTAAATATATCCTGGTTAATACATTTCCCCTTTGATAAAGACGTATTTCCCAAAGCAAACATCCAATATCTGTCTAAAGCTTTATGCTAAATCAGTGTACATGACTGCATCTAACCTACCTCACACCTAGTGTTTGATTCTCACTGCCTCACATTTGAATGTATTAAGGCATATTTCTCAAAATAGGCAGTCAATTTCTAAATGTTTATTATGCTAAACCAGCGTGTATTCTCCTGAAACTAACACCTTTTTTACTAACACCTTTTAATACAAGGACAAATAGCTCATTTTATATTGGGAAGGGGTCTTTTTCTGTCATTTAGTTTTGTAACTTGTTGGTAGTTACTAAAGCAAGCTTTTATGCTATTCATCAATCGAGTGTTGTGTCAATTCTTAAAGCAGTAGGTTAAAAATTTGGTTTCTAAGTACTGCAGGCCAATACCTAGAGATTTGTCCCTTTTTGGCCTGCCAAAAGCAGGCTGACAGGGTAGAGATCTAACAACAGTCTGCATTCATTACTTTGGAGACCCCCATGTTGCTTACTTCAACTCCATTCAGTGTTCCATTAGTGGATGTGAAGTAAATGCGCCCAGGCAAGATAGACTTAATTGCCCTGTCCCAGCCATGCCAAATCAGGTCAGCACCCCCTTCCACCGTCTCCTGCTGTGCTGGGCCAGGTCAGCACCCCCAACCCCCAGCCCTCAACAGCTCAAAATTCCTGAAGTGCCTACTCTGCCCCCCCCGCAGCCAAAATAATTGCATACCCATGGCCTAGATCATGGAATTCTCAGTTTTGGGCTGTAACCAGTAATCAATACTGCATTCTCCAACGAAATTTCACATTTCTCTTTTAATTTTTTTCTTCTTAAAGACAAACTTCTTTCTGCAGAGCTTCAAACCTCACTATTAAAACTGTAAGGGAAAAACAAACAAGGATAGTTCATTCCTAGTAATAGCAGCACTTGCACACATTATCTCTGAAATTTAGATGGTTCAAATCTAGCTGAAAATGTATGTCTGTGGCCCTCAGAAGTCTGATCCCTAGCAATCTAATTTATTGCATGGAAGCTGTAACTAGTGATTTGTCATAGAGCTATGATATTCAATCTCATGTTATCATAATTTATAAGTGGGAAACAGCATTTTAAAGTTGCCCAGACCTGCAAACCCTACAATAAATCCTGGAGCAGAGCATAAACAGATTTAACATACTGAAGTTCTGTCAGTTTCCACAAAAACTAGTAGTATTTAGTCTGCAATAAAGAAAATGCTAAATACTGTTGTCTGTTACCCCGGAGTGAATCTGAAACAGATTAACTGCAATCCATTAAATTACTCTGGGTTTTATATCACTGTAATGAGGACCAGAATGTGTCCCCTTTTATGGTTATGAAGTCAACTTCTGGGAAAAATGAACTAAAGCCACTTTCTGGTATATAGCACATCTATAAACATAGCTACAATCATGGGGTTGACACAAAATTCTCTCTTTTAAAGTGTAATATTCTGTTCTTGTTGCATCTCCAAATTCCACTGAAGTTAGTTTAAGTTCTGAGAACCAAAAATCAGGAGTATGAATTAAGGTACTGAGTGCCTCAAAATATGGTAAACATTGAAAAATTCATGAGATTCTTGTGCAAGGTCTTTGATTTGTGGATGACATAAGAAGCTATTGAGGACAGTCAAGCAATAACAAGATACATATTGATGAAAGACTGTTGTTATATCAAGGTTTTTTTTTTTCCTTTTACAATAAATAAAAAAGTTTAGCCACTGTTTCCCTCCTCACCCTCTCCCACTTCAGATAAATTGTTTTAAAAATATCCCTCACACTTTCAATTTTCACTTTAACCACAATGCTGTGGAAGGGAAAGTTGAACAACATATAAATCTTAGTTGTATTCAGTTTTTGCCCTGAGAAATTCAGCTATAGGTTTTTGGTGACCATTCAACACACCAGCTTGCTCCACTATGTCTCTGAATGACACATTTTCCCATCATGAAATAAGCTACAGTACTTCAAACAAAATCTGTTTCAAATTCATGTTCTCTCACGTTTAGTTAAAACACACAAAACATTTTTACATTTCACTTTTACTCTCAAAATCATAATTTATCTTGTTAACCTACAGAGGGAAATGGTTAGTGATAAAGACGTAGTAATATTTATCTGTAAAATAAAAACAGAATAATTATACTAAACACCGACATACTACAGTTTATACTGAAGTATTACTGCTAAATATCTTGTTACTTTTTTTCCATATTTTTGAGATTAACATGATATTTAGCAGGGCAGAAAATTTCTCTGAAAGTATCACATTCTAAATCCAACACACAGGACCTTAGTAAATGGGCTTGGCCCAAGGTATATTCCAGGAGATTTGGAAGATAGAGATCCTTCCTTAATTCAGGTCATGGACCATAGCGCAACAAGTGATTCTCAATAAAGGGTAATAAGGAGTAATCCCACCATTCACTCAAAATGCTTCACTCAAAGAAGTGTTGTCCTGTTTCTCTTCCAAATGTTGATATGTTTATGATCGTATGAAGAATTTGGCTAAATTATCTTTGTTACATCAGAATTTTTAAAAAATATATAAAATAAAGGAAATCGGAACACTTGTTATTGCTACCAATGCAGTTCCTCCATCCATTTCAATACAGCTTGGAGGTCTGTTCTAACAACTGCCAGCTGAAGCTGCCCACATTCTTCACCACTTACAAATAGTTAGTGAACCTGCAGCCTTTACAGTGTGACCACAGTCCTCGCTCACAAAACAAATCAGCAAGCCAAAACTGATACACTTGCTCTGGGTCTTAGGAAAGGCCAGAGAGCTTAATTAAATATCTTCCTCTCCTCCCCTCAAATCTTTCACATTTAGCCCATACCTCCCCGCCCCATGAGAAGTCTTCATTGACAAATGCCAGTCCAGGACAATGTCAGGCATAGAATGAACAGGGTTGCTACTGCAGGGTACCAACACATTAGCCTCAGGTTGGGGTCCTTCATCATGAGTAGCCACATTAGAGGGGCATGGTTTGCGACTAAAGTGCCCCCCCCCCCAAGGAGACAAGAACAAAGGGCCTCAAATGTCCATTTTATAGTAAAACATTCCTTTTCTATTACAGAATAATTTTGCTCCAGAGGAAAGTTTACACAGGACTGGGTAATTCCCCACCTTCAAGGTCCTGGCAGAGAATGGCGCTAGACCTTGCTCTTAGGTATCTGTTTGCAAAATGAATGTATAGGTAAAGTCTGAACTGTGTGATGCTAACTGGTACCTAGTTTACCATTTTTTTCTCTCCAGAAGGCTCCAGCATATGCTGGTTATCACTGCACAGTTTTGGGTTCCATCTTGTGCAACTTGTCCACCAGTGAGGTGGTGATCACCAGGAACTGTGGGATAAAAGTGTCAATAGCAAGTGGCTAATCCCAGGAAAGACTTTAGCTGCTTTTTAGTTTTAGATAAAAGAGACTCTACCAAACACTCACTTTGTTCATGAGGGATCTAATCTCTCCATTCCCAAGAGCATATCCCAAATACTTAGTCTCCAGACAACTAAGTCGGCATTTCACTGGATCTGCCATCAGGCCTGCAGCCAAAAGTAATTATAGAATGGACCTGACTCAAGGAGAATGTTCCTTCCAAATGCTGCACCAACACACCATCAAGGTAGGCTATGGAAATACTGTCGGTGTGGCTGCTGAATGCTCCTGACACCTTTGGCATATAATGTATCCCTGTACATTATATGCCAAAGGTGTCAGGAGCATCGTGGAGACCAGAAAGGGTAGGTCCTGAATTGATAGGACCACCATGGTGTTGCACACCCAGTTATTTCACAGCATTCTGGAGCAAGGGGAATTTACAGTACTCCTATATCAGATCTAGTATGGATATGGACTTGGTCATCTCCACTCATCATATCAATGCATCAGGTACATGTCAAACTTTGACAACGCATTTCCCAAGTGGCCCCAGGCTTTCTGCCGGCCACAGGAACCTGTCAAAGACAGAAGTGGCAAAGGGACTCTTATTTCTGCAGAGCCTGCCTGCCTCTCCCACAGCTGGGGCATGAGCTGACTAATGGCTGCAATGCAAACTAAACTACATGAGGATGGGGTTTAGATTGCAATGATAAAAACTCATTTAAAAGCCCCAAAACTTGTGTACATGTAATTCCACAAAAAGGGACATTTTTATCACATGTACATTGTGACATCATCATGTATGCAATCGCCCCCATTGTCTTGCTGCGCCCCTAGGCCTTCTGGCATAAAGTGGTACAAAGACTGGGTCCACTCTTTGCCTTTGTATGAAGTCAGAAACTTCTTTTTGGGAACCCATCTCTCCCACAGGTGTCTGCCTGCAAAGCCTGGTTCCAGTGAATCTTCTCTGGGTGCACCCAGCTTGCACTGGACCCTGACTCTTTTCTTTTGCCTCTTACCCAGTCTGTTCTCTGCTGCCAGAACCACCTTCTTAATCTGTATGTGCTCCCAGTGTGATATAGCTTGGGTTCTGAAGACCTCAAGAGTCCAAAAGGAATATCTCCCTTAATTGATTCTTGTGGTACTCCAGTGGTTCCAGGTTTCCCTTCTGTTACATGGCCAGGTGTAGCAACTTGGTCAGTGGCACTTCAAGAATTGCACACAATAGAATAGGGAGCAATGTCTCCATGTACAGAGGTTACATACACACATCATGGAATTGTTACCTGGCAGGGTCCAGGAGCTACCCATGAACAAATGCCTGACCTAAACAAGAATCTGTGAGGCCAAGAACCCAGAAATCTCCTACAATGATGGGAGATACCTAGACTCTCTGTCCAGGGGCACCAATCAGCAACCCCCAGACTGGACATAAGTACAACCAACGATGGGATCATCATGCCAGTGACCAGGCTGGCAACATGAGAAGCAGACTGAGAGCCCCTCTTTCCCTGGGTCTAATACCACCTTTTGGTTATGATCCTCTTTTGCCCCCAACTCTGTGGCCTTAAGAGCCTGTCCTTATTTCAGTACGTGGTAGGACTCCAGAGCTAATTTCATGGCATCCACTCAATGGTCAATGAGCCCCCACCAGCTTTCCCCACTATACACATTTAGGCGTTGGTGGGACCATCTCTTTCACCTAGCCAAAGACTTTCCATGCTCTATTTTGGCTTCTAAAAGTCTTCAACAAGGTTAACAGTTCTCCTTGAGGTATGTAACCCAGTGTCTACAGACCCACTCCCAGGCCACCACTGGGAATATTTGCCTAAGTTGTTCCAAAGTCACCAATTGCATGATTTTTCATGGAGAACTAAATTTTCAGATTCAGCTGCCAGGTGCAAAGGTCTTTAAGGTTCTGTACCATGCTCAGGGTCAAGAGTGTAAGTGAAATGACTCCACCGAGAACTGGCATCTGCATGCCTCATGTGTGAGCCCTACACAGTCTAAAATGGCAGACCTATGGGAGTCACAAGTGACAGGACCTGATAGACTGCTTGAGCTCCTCTGATCAGGCAGGGTGTAGACTTGGTAGCCCACTGATCCTGGGACCATCAATACGTCCCACCCACCAAGAACAGTTTGGGGTCATAGGCAGGTTCAATTTTTCTAAGTGTTCCACCCCCTTGTGCCTGGGTTAGGGTAGCCATACCCAGCTCTGTGCTGGTCTTCATCTGTTCCAGCAGCTGAACAGGTGTTGCTCCTCTTGCCATTTTTACTGGAATTGCTGCTGTTGAAACTGAAGCCGCTGAAACACTTGCTGCTGTTGTATTAATGCTTGTTGCATTTGCTGATGCAGCCCCTGCCCCATCCATTTCAAAACAGCCGGGGGGGGGGGGTATTCTAATGACTGGCAGCTAAGGCTGCCCATGTTCTCCATCACATATTTAGTGAGCCTGCTGCCTTTCCACACCATGGCTTTGCCCCAAAGGGGCTCTTCAGCTGGTCTTTTTTAAATGTAAACGTAATCCTTACTTGCAAAACAAACAGACATTTCATGGGCCACAGGAGAGACCATTTTTTTCGCTCTGACACCTTCCTAGTTTGCCTGGATTTTTGTCTTTCTCCTACTCCTGGACTGTTTCTTCCCCCTAGCTCAAGCTTCCTGCTTTCTTTCTAAAGTGTATTTGCCTGCGTAAGTAGCTAACCACCCAAGCTAGGCCTCTACCACAGCCTGCCTGCTCCCTCTTAAAGGGCCAGACCACCATGTTGATGAAATATATGTAGAAGTATATGTTTAGGACTAGCAAATCACAAGACTACATATATTGGGACATCCTGGGTGAAGCAGATATTCTCCATATTCTGTCAGAAAGGAATTTTTTAAAGTTAAAAGCCTGTTTCTATGGCAAACAATACTTAAGCCTCGGACTAAGAATAGCTTTCTTTGCTTTTTCAGTTCACCTTTCAAAAGGTTATCAATAAAATATAATGCATATAATGGACTTGTATATTCCAGCCAAACATCCCATCAGCATGGACAGTTCATTATTTCCCAGGATTTCAAACAGAAATCTTAGAATATGTCAACTGTTCTTTTTAAAGAAAATAAGAGTGATGAGACTGTGCCAGGAATACCAAAGTGACAGAGAATATAATCAGAAATAAAATGCAGCTATTTCTTTTTGGTTTGTTTGTTTGTTTTGGTGATCAACTTCTAGCCTGGTACATACTATAAAATACGAAATAATTTATTCTTGGAGCAACATAGCTTTAATTATAATACATTGTATTAGCATGAATGTTTTCATGTAAAAATCACCATGTTCTTTCTATATGTAGGGTAACAATAGAGGAATTATCAAAAGGCTAATTTAAGACCTGTAAATGTATGATATTATTAATCAAAGTCCACAATCTAATTTAATAAATCTCTGTACTAATTGCAAAGGGAGTAATGTTAAAGGAAATTTAAAAATTTACTAAATCTTCTCATGTTTTATGCACTTTCATAAGAAGACTGCAAAAATGCACAGTACTTCCCAAAAGCGGTGACAAGAATGCTAATTTTTTTTTTTATCCACCAATGAAATAAACCAAGAAAGAAAGAGTGTCACCAAGGAGAGGTGAAGGGCCTATTCAAGGACCTATTCTTGACTCACATGGATCTCCTTTCCATCCATGAGTTTATTCTAGCAATCTACAGCCCTGGCTTATATTCACTACTCATTTTCCCTGTTCAGGTTCCTGTATAGCTGAATATCCTCTGTGAAAAGTTATATAATCATTCCAAATGTCTCCATTAAAAATGCATTGGCTTCTCCAACTCTGTCATTTGCCTAATTTAACAAGTCTATAGTACTCCCCTCCATCTCTGATAAAAATTCTACCTCTTTGATACTACTTCTGTGAAATCAAAAGGTCTGTGTAAAAGCTTGTAATGTCCAAAAGCAAGTTTGCAATATTCTCCCCTAATCCTCCCTTTCTGTCTATAACTTACATCACAAAGAAAATGAGGCTATCTTCATTACATGTCAGGAAAATAGTTAGCATAATGACATTCTAATACTTTAGGAATTCTAATGTTTAGCAATTGTAGGTAAAAAGCAAAGTTTGTAGATTGTGAGAAGCTGGTACTAGGCTCTGCCATGATACATCTATAATGATACAGAGGTGACATAATATAACACAGACAGCTTCTCAAATAGTCAGGACAAACTTCACAAGATGATACCCAATGAGATGACAGAACAAAACAGCACTTTTCATTTTGAGAAAAACTTCTAAAAAATGGTTCCCTTAATTCAATAAATATCTTGTCCAGTGGCTGAACAGCATGAAGTTGCATCTCTATATAATGCGGAGATGCTATAAAGACAAGCACAAGCATGATAACCTCAACAACAGAAAAATGTGAAAAAGAAATAAGACAATGTCATCATGGTGAAGTCACTATAACTGATACTTACTTGTAGGGGTACACCAATAAATATTTTTTGGGCTGATGCTGATGGTCGGTTATTAATGAACCAAATTGGCTGATACTGATCCAACTGCCGATATGCAACCCAGCAGCTTGGAAAGCAGCATGAGGCTGGTAAGTGTGTGGAGGCGTGGTGGGGAAAGGGCATAGGGGAGCAGATGGAGGCCCCCACGATGAGGGAGGGAGTGGGACTGGGGCAGAGACAGGCACAGGTGCTGCATAGCCAGGGTGGGGCACGGGTCAGAGCCACAGCTTTTCTGGGGGAGTGCAGGGGGGAGGGGTGGAAGGTGGGGGCAGCTTCCACCACTGTATACACCTTAGGGAGGCATAGAGGGCATGTGCCCCTTGGGTGTGTGCATGGGGTGAAGGCAGGCTGCCACTGTGTGGTTGGGGCTAGGCTGTTCCAAAAGCCACAAGGGAGCCCCCAAATAGTTACAGAATAGGAAAAAAAAAAGAATTAAAAATAAACAGAACTAAAACACACAAAACAACTATGAAAGACAAAAGTCAGTATCCAAAATGTGGTTATACCAAGTAGGCAAAAGACAAACACTTCAAGCATTTTGCTGCTTGCATTTCAAGATGGCTGCAATCACCGCAAAGTAATGGAACCTCTTCTATGCTGCTTGTTTTGGTTCTCCTCTCAGCACAAAGAGTAGCTCCTACAACTCCTGGCTTAATGTGGGGGGAAAAAAAGGAGGCTGGGAGTACTCAGGGGAGCGGAACAGGGCAAGGGGTACCTACTCCTAAATAGTATTTGTGTCTCCTGACTCTTGCAGGAGACAGGCAAGGGATCATCACACTCCTGCCCTTGCTGACAAATGACATTATGATTAAATTAAAAACGTAGGTCACTAGCTACATATGACCATTCTTGGCTTCATGGAATATTTGACATTTTTTTTATTGTGGTCAAATATAGGAGATCAACTGATCAGCCAATTGATATTATTTGACCAGTCAATTGACTGGTTTGCCTACCAAAATTGCACAGTTGAGAATCATGGCTCTAACATCATACGCACACCCACATGCACACCATTTGAAGAGAACTGATGTAATGATATAGTTTCCTATGCAGTAGTCCACCCATCCTGGAAGTCACCTCCTACAAAGAACAATTCCAAAAATGACCACAGAATCCTCATACATCAGACATGGTCTCCCTCGTCTCCAGAACCTAAACAAAATACTAGATTCAAACTTTGGGACTGACTTCTGCTCTTCTGAAAGCCAATTCTGCCTCCATAGAAATTGACAGTGCAGTGCAGTTTTACCTAAGCCACTTGTCAGACAGCTCTGTCAATTAAGATGTTGTGAATGGTACTAGGGCAAATATTTTCTCCAATTCCTGCTGAGCTACGACAAGCGTATAGTTCAAATTTGGCTTTTTGGCACACAAACTATGAGGCAAGCTGGGATTAAACCAGGCAGGGGATGAACAGTTTGCCCATCATTGGAGTGTTGATATGCATTATTAATTTGGCATAGGCAGTGCATCTCACACACCATTAGGAAACAGGATACATAGAGGTCCTGCTGAAACTTTAAAGGCTTTCTCTCAAGGCAGATAACATGTTAGGTTAAAGCAAGAACTTGTGGTCCTGTTAACACTTCAAACAAGCCATGGATATAAAGCTACAAAAAAAACTATCATACAGACGTGTATGCTGAACTAAAACAACACATCTGCCACAAATTGATTCCTTTTTCAGACATTACATTTAGACCGGCCTAACTAGCATTAGGTTGGTCTAAGGGTCAATCTGTGAAGATGATCTCTGATCCCAAAGTACAAATTTAAATCTGTCAAAATATGGCCTGAGGTGACCAAAGTTAGATTAGGAACCAGGTACCCCATATAGCAGGTGCCAGTCCTCAGGGGCAGCCATAACACCCTGTTGTGACTATGAAGCTCCTGTTGTGCTTCAGTTTTAGAGTACCCTTCCTCTTCTCTGGCCTGCCATGCTTTTGTTGGAATTATCAGAATGTGAGAAGTTGCCCAAGGGTACTACAGCAAGTCCTAGTTCATCTTCTTGCCAGCATATCCCTCTCCAACTCTACTGGTCTCAATCCTGCCTCAAGCTACATACGCTCGTGGCCCATCTGTGCTCCTAAGGTACTAATTATCTTAAGGGCTAATGTTGTAAACTTCAACCTCTCCTATAGCCTTGTCCATGCCTCGTAGATGCTTCTGTTTGATCTCTCTCCCATATTGCGGCTTTGGCCTTCACAGCTCCCACCCTTTTTCTCTCACTGGGCTTCCTAGCCTAGCCCATTGTGTTGGACCTTGCTTCTGGGCTCCAGCCCTTGCCCAGCCCGCTTTTTGGCATAAGACCCTTGGCCCTAGCCCTGTCTCTGCCTTGCTTGGGCACAGGGCCCCCTGGCCCCGTCTCCACCCAGTTTGGGCACAGGGCCCCCTGGTCCCACCTCTGCTCTGCTTGGGCACTGCTCGGACCTCCTCCAACCCTGACAGTCGCAACCCAGTCTTATGGTAACTATAACAAAGGAATAAGCCCTCTGGCTAAAACACAAACTTCATCTGAGATCTAAACACAAACGTCAGCTCTTGGCTGTATCAGAAAGCTTCCCCCTACCCTGAGTCATACTCCCCTGCAAGTCAGCAGCATCCCACTTACATTCTCCAGGGTAGCAAGAGTGTCAGCCAGAAGCTCCTTTGGAGCTCTCCAGCCCTGGAGCTTTCCTTTGCACCCTGCAGGGCCAAGCTACATACCAATGCTAAAGCTCAGGTCCTATATTCTCCCTAAGCACTTCCTACTTCCAGTCAGGTGTTCCGTTGACTGGCTGCAGGTGTCCCCTTTGCATTAATGGGCAGCTCACTATCTAGGTAACAGTGGTTCCTTGCTGCCTTCTCTCTTGAAGATACCCTAGGTCAGCTGCCTAGGCTCTACTAGCTACAGGTTCTCTCTCAAACTAACAGAACACTAAGCTTTTTGTTACACTCAATCTAGCAAATGTCTGAGAATGTTTGGAGTGCAGCCCAAAGGCTGGAAAAGCCCTGCTGTTTGACCAGCCCCAGGGCTGCATTTTTTCTACCCCTCCCACTGGGCTACGTTTAGCCTCTGATCCCTCCACTCCCAGACAGACAATCTCCCCTGTAGACCCGTCAGCCATTCCCCAATTCCACCAACCTGCCCCAGATCCGCTAGCTACCCACTATTCTGTCTGTCCCTCTCTCTCCCTGAGTTACTTAGAATGGGCTCTCAGCACAGCTCCTAGGCATTGGTGAACATGTGCCCAAGGCACTCCCAAGGGTGACGGTTATGGTTAGGGACAATCATACAGCTTAAAATAAGCTGCGTGATCAGACTGGGAGAGGTAAATGTCTACACATACCCAGAGGAAACTTTTTGTAGCAGAACCTTTTTGTAGAACCATGTGCAATGTATCTGTAGATATATTTAGCACTATAAGGGGTCCTTTGAACTCCCTGCACCCTGCAGTCTTCCACCCCTTCCCCCCACTCCCTCTCTCCACAGAGAAGGGAGGGAAAGCTGATGGTTCTTTGGGAGCCCTTCTCAACAAACTGTTAAACAGCCCTTCTGGCACCTTGATGCCAGGCTGCAGTTAAAACACTGAAAATGCCTTGTTACATATTCATTTCAGGTAGCTCCTGGAGCTCTTAACACCTGAATTGTCCACACATTAACACTGAAACTAGATTTAAGAACATTTTAGGTGTCTTAAAGTTATGCTACTCCAGGACAGGTTTATCTCTGACCTGTGTTACCAAGGTCGTGTTCCATTATGGTGTGGACACTCCTCACAAATGAGCCATCCAAGTTTGTCTTCCCGCATCCTAGGATGCCACATCACCTTCCCCACCCTCCTGTTCTGTGTGGACAAACTTTCCAACCCCCAAAACTCTACTGCCCAGGTGGTGGTTCTGGAACCAAACCACCTCCCTTTCCCACCCACAGGGGTATGACCTCCCACCCCAGGGATGCAACCCCATACAAACAGAATACAGAGCACATGCCACATAGCCAGGCCCAAGGCACAGACAGGCTGAGGAGCAGGGTGTAGTGCAGGTTCAGAGGGAACAAGGTAAAGGGCCAGATACAATCCCTAAGACTTGGGGCTTCCTTCCCAGGACAGGGGACCAGCTCTCCCAAATGTGCCTTCCCTTACCACTCCCAGCTCCCAGACACCCTGAAATGCATGGCCAGCACCCTAACACCCCTCCCGCCCTCCACACACACAAACACACCTCAATCCCAAATCCCAATTTCTTAAAACATGAGAACTTCTTTCATTTACTTCTTCATGCTTTCCAGCCCTCTAATGGGAAGCCACAGCTGTGCAGATAGGGACAGTCAAAAAAGGACTTAGGCCTTAATGTAAGACTGCTCCAAACTTGAGCAAGGACTAACACTGATCAACATTTGAGCACCTCAAAGTGCAATATTTAGCAAGGTCCACAGATGCCATAATATGGCAGCACTGCCACTGCCCTTGGAAAACCTGGAGCTGTTGCCAGTGGTATCACAGAAACCACAACACCAGCAGGCACAGCTGCCACCACAGGGGCTGCAGGGGCTTAGACTGTCAAAGCTAGCCTGTCCTCTCTGTAGTGAACATGCACATAAGGCACTCCCAAAGGTTAGGGATGGTCACACAGCTTAATCACAAACTGGGCGAGGTAAATGTCTGCACATACCCAGAGGTAACTCTCCCTTGCCATGAACTGGTGGAGGCTGTTAAACTCACATGCTAACCTTAGAATTTTTCTCCATCATTCAGAATGAATTCTTGGCAAAGAGAACATGTTATATTAGTTTTCTGGTTGACAGAGTAGTATCCTCACTCTTTGTTTCATGATTATTCTTAAGCTTAAATAGAAAGCTAGTCAAATTTCATTCACTCCATGACTCACTTTTGTGCTATTCTCTCTGTCCTCTACATAGTCCATTTAACGAAATCTCTTCATCTCACAATTTTATGTCCAGCCACCAATCTGAATTTCTACCAGCTCCAAGACTCCTTTGTAGGTGGAACAAGATTTCTGGAACAAACATTTAATCTGAGTCTAGGATCACTATAGCTCTTCATCCATATCTTTAAACATTTCATCTTCTTTAACACATCGATATATACATATTATTCTCCCCATCATTTCAATTAAAGTGCTTATTCCTACCTCTCCCCTCCACTTCCTTCCAACAGATTAAAAAGCTGCAACTGTGAAAATGGGTTCTCTTTTGCTTCTGCTCCTTTCTCCGCCTTCTATATTTTCCTCCTCTGAAAGCTTCCTCTTCCACCTGACACCTAAGCACTATCCACCTTCCTCTATATCTGCCAATTAAAGTTATTAGTGGTTCCTATCTTTCTTTCCTCAAGTTTAGGATTTAAATGTCAGCCCATTTGTCACTGCTGTTTTCTTAGAAGAGAATTTCAGAAAGGTATCAGAGAAATTATTGTTAGATATATATATATTTAAAGCTTATAAACATAAGGAAATTCCATATGCAACATATGGAATTTCTTCCCCCTCACCAAACCAAGTGGGAGGCTATCTATTTTGATTTATTCTTTTCACCCCAGTCATCTTTTTCTTTGCTTTACATGCTATGGAGCTGACAAATCTTAAATAGCAACTGTAGTTTATTTTGATTCTGAAAGTATTGATATTATTTACCCAGGCAAATTAAAGGGGAAAGCTTCCCTTAGAATTGTCATGTAATTAGAAAGTCAACATCTTCTGCTTACCCACTAATTACAGAAAATTGTATTTGATAGCTGCATACATAATTGTTGAAAAAAAAATTCCTATTCCTCTGAGATTTGTTCATGTCTGCAAATATTTGCTCTGATCTTTATTGCTGCTTAAAGGACATTTCAATATGTCTGCCCAATTTTTCTGCATTTAATTTGAACATATTCACAGTGTAAACAAAGCATATTCTATGCTAGTGAATTATGTCTCTGTATCTGCCAATTTAATTTACATTAAATTAATTCTTCTGTTGAATGCAACTTTCTACAATTGAATCACTTTCAACAGATGCACATGTTTATGATTTATCTTTAGGGTGATGTGATTTGAAGTGATGGCCAAAGAATGCATCATGCCAAATATCTGAATAAATCCTACATAGTGTAATTTATTTTTGGGTCACAGATAATTCTGATCCAAATATACATTCAAAACCACACACACAGTATGGCACTTCTAATCCAATAAATGTACTACCACCTGCAGGAAAGGAAACATTTTGACTAGCACTGCAGAAAAATAAAGCTAACTGGATACATGGGCTTCTGCCTGGATATATAATATATTCTTATGCCATGTTTTAATGTACACTTAATGTATGTTTTAAGTGTTCTTCCTTGCTAATATTTATGAAAAAAAGTTAAAGAAAGTGATGGAGAACATAAACAGGCAATTAAGTAGAAGAGACTTTTGTCTTCATTAGACATTACATCAAAATCCTGGATTCTTTAACTTGTTCTACAAGGGAAGAAATGATAAACTATAACAGTGGTTCTTGACCTTTATAGACTCAAGTCACTCCTCCATAGACTTGAGACACTCCTGCTTACACAGAAGACACCGCCTGGTAAATGCCAGCTCTTAGTTCTCACTTGTTTTTCTGTCCATTTCAAAAAAACCCTCAGAAACAACATGACACAGCAGAACGTATTGAACACTGTAGTTTCCAGTTTTAAACCTTTGGGTTTATCACATGAATTTACACACCCAGCAGTATTAACATGATGTGGCACCCTGCAGTACCTGAGAAGCTCTCAAGGTACCTTAGTTGAGAATCACTGAACTAGAAATTTCTATATTTATAAATTGCTCATTGGCCGAGAGGGCTGCCTCACCCCTCGCCACTGATTGGCGAAGAGCATTGCCCTTCATGAGGCCCGGCCCTCACTGCTGATTGGCAGAGGGGACAGGACCACACAAAAGGCAACTCTCTTAAACAATCAGTGGCAGAGGGAGGAGGGAGCAGCCACTATCTTGGCTTCCCCCTTCATGCCAACAGTTTCCCCATGACAGTGGGCTGTGAGGCCAGGCTGAGATACTGGGCAGCCAGTATTTTATTTTTAGTATTTTTCCCCCCCTGAGATTCCATGAAAAAAATCACAGGGAACATCAGCTTTTTTCTGGTGATTGCAGAAACCACCTTTTCCCCTGGTTTCCACAAAAATCAGGAAATCACAAATTGAGTGCATCCCTAATTATATGTCACTTGCAGCAAAAAAAGTTCCGGGTACTTTGTGAAGGGAAAGGGACACTTTCAAATCTGTTCCATATGCAGGAATATAGAGATGCTTTGGCAGTTTTAGTTTCTCTTAGGGAAGAGTAAAAGCAGACCTTGTGAGCTCTCTCTTTATCTGAGTTCATTAATTTTAAAAGGATCAATTGAGACAATCAAGGGACTAGGCAAAAGTGGTCGCAGGAAATAAAGCCATTTAATATCCAATTCCCCAAAGCTGTGCAAGTTGTCAGCTGAGGCTAAGGAGTTTAGCAAAATATCAGTATCCTGAAGTAAGTCATATTTAAGCTTCATTGACTTGGCCACAAAGGCAGCTCTGACTACACGCCAAGCTCCCAGTTTCCACTTACCCTGGGGAAAACACGAGCTAACACAGGGACCTTGACTTAATCCTAGAACCAGATCTGTCACCAGCCAGCTTTGTTGCCAGATAAACCTGAATTAAAGGCTTAAACCCTGGAAGGATTTCTATTTTCCCACTTTGGTTTTGCTCATAAAACAAAATCCTTATGAATCCAGTTGCAATATCACTGGGCACAAATCACTTCAGAGCAGGGTTGACAAGATACATCTCCAAGACACTTTTCTGTGTGTTGTCATGAATAAATCAGATGATCTCCACTTATTTGTCGTCAGTACCTGAATGGGATGCGCCTTCTTTCTCTCTCAAGATGAACAACATATATTTTTCCCCTTAAATGCCAAACAGATGGATCAAAATTATAAATGAAGACTGCATGTTCTTCTTCCCAAGTTTGAGGTTTACACCAGGTCATTAGACTATACTGACACTTCAGCAACAGAAAAAAAGGTAGAGAGCACATTGGCCATACTTTTTTAGGTCTGTGTTGTTCCTGTACAGCTTATGGTGCAAACAAAATTGCTTCATATTGGAGTCCCTTCAGGAGAAGAGGTACAAAGTGAGAGGATTTTGTTGTTGTTGCTGTTGTCATTGTTTTTCCTGAGTTGCCTACTGTGTAGCCACTCAGGGAGATTTACCAAGAAAACCTAGGTGCATCCAGGGCATTCAACTTCTTCCAGGGCCACTATTTTTTCTGCAACCTCACATGGACTGAGCTCTGCTAGACCCTCAGGAGCCCCTCTTCCATTTCAAGAAGTTATGCTCTTCCTAGTTTCACATCCATACAGAGAAGCATGAAATAAATGAATGAAAAATGCCAAGGGACTTCAGCAATAGAAAAAATGAAGTGATCAGTGTCACAGTGATAGATGAATCATTTCTATAACTTATGTGCCTGGATGCAAAATTAAATTTCTGAAGCAGAAGGCCCCTGGCATTTTAGTTTCACTTATATTATACTTTCTACCATTAATGGGATTACTTAGGCATAAAATAGATACTGGAGAATAGGCTATAACAGCCATTTTTGTACTATGTGTACAGTTATCAATGCACATCCTGAAAATTACCTAACTATCCAGATGGCTTTTAGACCTGAAATGTGAAACATTTGTTTTTTTCTTTTTTACTGCTGAAAATTTTGAAATACATTAGTCTATGCAGTCCATACAAAATGAAGCCACTGAATTTACAATGCAAACTAAAAAGTGTCTTCTGATCCCTTTGTAATGTTTAGAGGTACATCAGTCTGATATCAGATCGGGACCGATATAAAGAAAATTGTCTATATCAGATATCGGCCTGATGGAGCCGATAATTTGGCCAATAAATTTCAGTGCTGTGTGTAGCTGCAGTGCAGCACAAAGCTGAGCCAGCAGCATGGAGAGCCACCTGCAGCTGGTAAGTCAGAAAGGGACAGGGGAAGGAAGGGACATGGGGAGGCAGATAAACACCCCCAGCAGTGAGGGAGGGGGTAGGCACTGCCCAGCCAGGATGGACACAGGGGTGTGGGACAGATACACCGCTCGTGGGGTGGGGGCAGCTCTCATCACTGCTTGCATTCCAGGAGAGCGGGGGCACAGGGGACATGTGCCCCCAGATCTGCGCCACGCAGGCTGGGCTACACCTGTGGGGCACAGCTGGAACCAGCACTAAGCAGAGCTTTTCTGGCCATGGGCTGGGCTCGGATAGGGCTCCGGCGGCACTGGGAGGAGGCTGCAGCCACCTTAAATTTTGCCACAGCTCTGCTCCCAGCCCTGTGCCACCACCTGGCACAGCCCCAGCGGAATGCCCCACCTCCACCCAAGCACCAGGAAAAGCCCGGGCTGCACCACGTGGCAGCGGAGGGCTGAAAGTGGAGCTGCAGAAAAATCTGGGGTAGCTGCAGCCTCCTCCCAGTGCCGCTAGAGCCCCCTCCGAGCCCAGCCCCCCGCAAGAAAAACCCCACGAAACGCCAGCTCTGGCTCCACCCTGCATAGATCTGGAGGCACACGCCTCCCCACCCCTGCCCTTCTGGTGTGCAAGCATCAGCGGGAGCTGCCCCCACCCCATGAGCCATGCCTCTGTCCTGTGCCTCCCACCCACCCTGCCTGGGCAGCACCTGCCCCTGCCCACTCCACCACGGGGGGCATTGATCTGTCCACAGTGCCCCTTCTCTCCCCACTTCCCTTCCACCCCTCAGACTTACCACCAGATGACAGCTGTATTGGATAACAGATCGGTATCAACTGATATGCCTCCTTAAATACCAGATATCGGTATTGGCCCCCACCCCAAGATCTCTACCGGTGCACCCCTAGTAATGTTCTATTCATTTAGTCTGAAAGGAAAATCAATCTGTTCCCAGTTGTTAGGCCATATAAAATTAGTTGAGGAATTCTCCCTCTTCTCTTTAATTCATTTACTGCTTCCCAGGATTCCTAGTCTAAGATGACTAATTTACTCAAAAGACATCAAGTCATAAGTGAACAGATAAG
>NW_017729032.1:227840351-227846554 GCF_001723915.1 Gavialis gangeticus
TATAAAATTAGTTGAGGAATTCTCCCTCTTCTCTTTAATTCATTTACTGCTTCCCAGGATTCCTAGTCTAAGATGACTAATTTACTCAAAAGACATCAAGTCATAAGTGAACAGATATGAAAATAAGCTTTCTTTGCTAAAGCATAAATTGTTTTCTGTTTCTTCTTTAATTCGGTTTCTGAATTTCCTTTAATCCCACCCAAGAATTTCCTCCAGACCCTATATCTCTCTCCCTACCACCCTTCCAAAATAATCATAGCATTAAAATACAATTACAATAATACATAATCCACTGCAGAAGGAAACTAAGGTGCTACTAAAAAACAATTTTTGAAAATATGCCCGGCTGTAGTTTATCGTGTTGAGTAGCCACAACTTTGCACATCATTCTAATGTGTAAACTCCTGAACTATAGGGCAGGATATGGACGTGAGATCCTTTTGAGAGAATGAAAGATCAACTTATCAATGCATTTCAGCATTCCAGTTTATTTTCTGACCATATAAAGAAAAGGCATATACACTTTGCATAGATACACTTTAAAATATTAATCATTTAACTTCTTCAGAACGTAATATTATTTTTTTAAAAATAATATACGCACCGGGATTTTTTGATCCAGGACACATATCTTACCCTTGTGAGAGACTTGTCAGATTTTGTTCCCACCTCAGATATGAAAAGCCTTCTTACAGGCCACTAGAGATTATCTAAATGTATATGTATATAAAATTGCTAGCAGTGTACACCTTATGACTGCAATAGTAACAAACACAGACATGCATACACTATTGTTCATATATTACTTTCATATTATATAAAATGTGTAAATTGGGTGCAAGTGTTGTGAAGAGATGGCAAAAGAGTTTATTCTTTGAGTTAGTTTCAGCTTGACATTTTCTTATGCACTTATAAAAAATAATTGCTGCCAGATGCTAATGCTGCTCTGGCATGATCCTTTTGCCTAGAATTGACAGGTTTTAGTAACTGACTACTTACTGATAAGAACTTAAGTTGCATCATAGTGAGTTAAGCCAATTGTCCATTCAGCCCAGGAGCTTCCCTGACAGTGGCAAATAGCAGACACTTTAGAGGGAGAGTTATAGACTGTGTGCACAAGTTTATACAGTCTGGGAGAATTCTCCAGAGTTTGTTTTCCTGGTAGGAAACTTATTCAGAAACACCTAACAGATATTCAAATGACAAGCCCTTGAAGAGCAGACAGCTTGCAGTGCTGATGCTGCACAGCCAGAAGGCACCTATATATACACCCCAGTATGCTCGTAGTTTCTAATGCAAGCTCTCCTGGGAGAGCAATGACTCTCCCAAGAGATGATACATCTGTATGGGGGTATATCCTCCCTGATATCAAGCATAATTGGTTTAGTAATGTCAGAGTATATTTCCCTGCTTGTTCTACTAAAGTTTGCAAAATATTATTTCTAGCAAAAGTGATAACTTCCATACTCAAGGTCCAATCTCACAAGGTGCCAACCATGTCCTTAAAAACTCTGTCAGAAAAAGGTGCTATTGATAACCTGGGGTACAAACTAGCATTTGTTTTTCATGCATCACTCAGGCAAGACCACTCCTGAATTCAATGGAGCTTTACCTGAGCAAAGGAAGCCTGATCCTCTACATAATAAAGGGACTATATGGATGTGGTTGCCTGTGAAAGTGGGGGCCTAGATTCTGTGATTTCCAAATGTATTCCCCTTAATTACCAACTTTTCTTGTAAGTTGAGAACAAAAGCCATTTTTTCATGGTGTGATTTAAAAAAGAAAAGAAACACAAAGAAAGCAGATAGCTAGTCTAATTAATCATAATCCAATTTACAATTTTTGAAGACTGCAGCATAATTTATGTAAGTAATAAAGTTATTAAAAACTGAATTTAAGTGTCTAATATTTTTCTCACCTTATTAATTTGTGTTATAACATTTCAAATATGAATACAATAGCATTATAGCCAGAAGTTTAAACTTCATAAAAAACCCTCTGGTGTCCAAAGAATTGTTCCTAGGAAGATGATTTTCAAGAAAGAAAGAAAAAAATTCAATTACTTTCTATGGAAACTCAGCAGCAATTGCCTTTCCCTTTTGAAAATCTCAGCTATATGCCTTGCTGATCAGGGCTTTCATTGTTGTCCAATACTCTATATATTGGAATAAAATTAATTTTCTCCATATAGTTTCTACAATAAGGTGTAAAAATGTTAAGGAAACAAATTAACTTTTATTTGTTTGCCTTTAAAGCTTCATTATTTGGGTATAATTATATTAAAATGACTATACACCACAAAAGTAAAACCATAAATACAATATTAATATATAAAAATAGTACAGTTAGATTTTTAAAAAGGAATAAAATTATGACAGGGATTATGCAGAAATGTAATACCCACTGTTTTTTATTTACACACACACACATGCAGGCACACACAGCAGACACAAAACTATTTTTACTGAATTTTTTAAGACATTGTGCCTTATGTTGCATAAATCCGTCAGATATGAACCCTCCAAAGAGGCATATAACAGGAGTTACTTAAAGACTAATAATACAAGACCAAAAATTACTCTGAGTAATTTTTATTCTGTGCAACCTGCTAACAGGAGTATATTTCTGAAAAAAAATGCTCCAAAGCTTTATAGTTTATATAAAGCAGAGGTGTCAAACATTTTGACCACAGACTGAATCCAGCCCACAGATCTACTCTACCTGGCCAACCAGACTACTGGTGGGTGAACTAGAAGTACTTGCATAGCTGCGGAGAAGTGGCCTGCTATAGAATCCGGGGGCCACAGTGTACATAATAATTGGTGACAGGAGGGCAAGCAAGAGCAGAGGCAGCCCCAGGCACACTCTAGCTACTCTGCCTGTTGCTACTGCCATGGCCCTATTTCCCCAACCACTGGCCCCCACCACATGCCCCAGGCCAGAGGTGAAACTGGAGCCAGAGCTGCTACCATGGCATGGAGAACATGACAGCTCCAGATCTGGCATGGGACATGTACTGCATGCTCTGGTCTACCTTCAGTTTCTCATGCACCAAGCTAGACCCAGCCCATAAGGAACCCTGTGGTTGAAATCCAAGTTGGGGCACAACGTAAGTTAAACATCCCTAATATAAAATATAACATCACCACCAAAATATCCAAGTTTACCCTTTAAAGAAAGGGTTGAGGAAGGCGAGTAATATGACACCTTCTTATCTCTAAAATAGATTTCTGTGACTTTGGTAAATTATTCCAAACTGATGGACTTGCCTCTTTCTCTATTAAAAATGATCCAATATATAAAAGCTTCAGTATGCAAAAAATCCTTCTGAAAAAAACAAACAAACCTGCAGATGTAATCAATTATTTGAATGGAGCATATCTTTACTGTAACTGCTTTTACTAAATCATAGCTAATTCTGATGATCGCTTAATGGTTAAAATAAGATAGGGATTCTGCAGTCAAACTGTACTAGGGTTTTGTACAAATACTAAAAATAACCTGCCTGAAATACTGACTGTGTATAAACTCTGCTTAAAAATTAAAGTGATGAGGGTGACTGAAATAGTTCTGGTCAAAATGAAATAAAAAGACTGATGATATAAACAGTTATTTGAAAACCTTTGGCATTTTTTACTTTCCTGTGAAAACAGAAATGCATTTTGATGAAAAAATCCCAAACTAAATGTTCATTTTCAGACTTGTTTTGATGGGGAAGGGGGAGGAACCAAAGAACAAAGCAACACTGCTCCCTTCACTGGAGAAAGTGGTATGCTGTGGGGGGTGGAAAATACATTTTCAAACTAAGCCCTGATGATGTAGGTTGTATATCAAGATGGTTTTTAATTCATTGACTAGGTTTTGCCTTCTCAGAAACCACCTACTCTACCTCTACATACTATAAGTTAAGGCCTCATTGTACATATGCGAGGTAAGGGAAGGTGCTGGTATCCTCAGAGCAGCTATTAACTTTATTGAAAAGTTAAGTACCTATCATATGCATCCATAATAGTTGTGGCCAAGGGGCACTGAAAGTCAAAGAAGAAACAGTGAGATGAATCTGATTCCCATAACTGTATGTTCAATCTGTTTCATTTCCCCTATTTTATGTTGCTGATTCTCTAGTTATGGTGAAGGAACAGGCAAATGTTGGAGGGAGTGTGGTCATCTGGGAGGATTCTATCACGCATAGCGGATGTGCACCAGAATCAAACTCTTCCAGAAAAAGTTTGGCGACACGGAGCCTTGTTACACGTTACACTTCGTGCCACTCAAATGTTGATCAGTGTCAGTGCTAGCCTGAGTTTACAGCAGCTACGCCTTAAGGCCCCAAACCTTCTCAGACTGTCCCATACCTGCACAGCTGTGACTTGCCACTAGAGGGCTGGCAAGCAGGGTCCTGACTAGCAGTTACAGCTATGAGCTGCCACTAGAGGGCTGGTGAGCCAGAGTAGGCTCTTGGAAGCGGTGTGGGTGAAAACATGAAGCTGGAAGGCAAACAGTTATTTGATGGGGTGGTTAATGAAACTGGAGGTAGAAAGGAAAGGGGCTGGGGGAATGGTGGTGAAATGAAGGAAGCCAGTCACTAAGGATAAAATAAAAAGTGAAAAAAATAAGAAGAAATGAAAGAGAAAGTAAATTAAAGGTCTCATGTTTTAACAAATTGGGGCTTGGGATTGGGGTATGGGGGGAGGGGAGGGAGAACTGGCCATGTTTCCCAGGGTGGCTAGAAGCTGTAAGCAGTGCAGGAAGGCACTTTGGAGGAGCTACTTTCCCCACCCCAGAAAGAAAGCCAATGTAGACCCAATCCAGACCCCCTACCTTGTTCTCTCCCCACCCGCAGTAGATCCCTCTCCCAATCCATGCCCTGAAGCTTGGCTCTTTGCATGGGGTTGCACCATGGAAGTGGGAATGCCACACCCCAAGGGTGGGAAGTAGAATTGGCTTGAAGCCAGAACCACCCCTAGGACAGCAATGTTCAGGGGTTACAAATCTGTCCACACAGAACAGGAGGTTGGGGGAGGGGACACTGCATCCTGGGATGCAGGAGGACTGCAACTTAGGTAGCTCATCCATTGGAAGAAGCCACACATTTATGGAACATGAACAAGGTAACATAGATCAGATATAAATCTGCCCTGGCATGACATAACTTTAAACTGCCTAAAGTGTGCCTAAAAGTAGTTTCAGGTGTTAATGTGTGGAATATCAAGATGTTAAGAGCTCCAAGAGCCGCCTAAAATTAATGTGCAACAAGGTCCATAATAAGGGAAACAAAAGAATGACAGCAATGAGATAGTCTTTGAGTTTTCTTCTTAAACCTTCCTAAAAACTTTACAACATATAAAAGTCATTGAGAATTGACGGGTCACCTTTCAGTGGCTACAAGAATTACATTTGCAAAAAGCCTAGAAGACAAGTCACACTCCTAGAATCGCTGACTGGTTTAAAATAATTTGAAAAGTTTTAGTAATGGGAAAATCATCCAAGTCAATGTTCTTTAGGGGAGAAGCAGAAAAAATGCTTACTTAGAAGTTTGACAGAAGTTCTTGGAATTTGCTAAAAAAGAATCTTCTCCTGCCTCCAAAACAGAAAGTCTGAGAAATTTCTGAACACTGAAAGGGAGAACAAGTTCTATAAGCTAACAGATATGAACATATTTGCAATGAATTTAAAGACAAAAATCAGAGATGGGTACTAGACAGTGAGATTTGTATTATGCAGAGTTTTGAGGAAATAAGCAATGAATTATTAAGTTGGCTATAAATGGAGATGAAAAAACCCAAGGCTGGACAAAATGAAGAATAAAGGAACTGTATCAGAGACTGAAAGGAAGAGAAGAAAAGACAAGACTTCTGTGCAGACCTTAAGGGTGTTTGCATTAAGGGAGAACTGTTGATGAGAGAGAAATATTTGTCTTTATGTATACCTTAGAGGAATGGATGCATCTTTAATTGCTAAATTTGTTACTTGATAAGTTAGATCAATTAATAATGTACTTTTCTTTGTTTTGTTTTCTTTTTGTTTTGAAAGAAATGAAGTAGTCTGTCTGCTAGAGTTGCATCATTTAAACTACCAAAAAATGCACTGCCACAATTTGCTCATTACTTTCGTTGCTTCAAAAATGAGTCAATCATACTGAATACAGACTGCAACTATTTAGTTTCACATTTGCATCATTATTTAGCAGGGCTATCATCCAT
>NW_017729032.1:227851554-227854870 GCF_001723915.1 Gavialis gangeticus
ATAAGTTAGATCAATTAATAATGTACTTTTCTTTGTTTTGTTTTCTTTTTGTTTTGAAAGAAATGAAGTAGTCTGTCTGCTAGAGTTGCATCATTTAAACTACCAAAAAATGCACTGCCACAATTTGCTCATTACTTTCGTTGCTTCAAAAATGAGTCAATCATACTGAATACAGACTGCAACTATTTAGTTTCACATTTGCATCATTATTTAGCAGGGCTATCATCCATATAAATACATACAAGCTACTAATAAGATAAATCAGGTTATTATTTTTCAATAGTAGACCACCATTACCACTAATTCCAAGAGAATATGTTTGAGACTAGACTTTATTACAATCCTAAACATCTGGCGAAGATATGGACACATGACTAGAATTAATTCCTTTCTTTCATGCTGGTTCTGGTATGACAGCATGTACCTCCATTAGGCATTACAGCTTCTCAATTTACTTTATGATTGATGCATGGAAAAAAGGAGGAGTCAGCATTAA
Source organism: Gavialis gangeticus (assembly GCF_001723915.1). Lineage (NCBI taxonomy): Eukaryota > Metazoa > Chordata > Crocodylia > Gavialidae > Gavialis > Gavialis gangeticus. The sequence goes on from NW_017729032.1 coordinate 227,852,051, forward strand.
GTCAGGGGAACACCAATACAGACCATTTATCAACATGAGCTGCATAAATCTACCCTTCCCCAACCCTTCACTTAATATGAACACATGCATACACACACTATTCAGCATATAAAACATCAGTAATGGAAAAGGAGTCCTTTATACAGTAGCATCATTCAAGAAACTGGACACTTTGCTTCTGATGTTCTTTGATGCTACCATTTTATCTGACACTGCAATAAGAGTTTACAATACACTGTCCTTCTTAGACAATGATACATAAATGTCAAACCATTTAAAGTTCTTGCTTATTACATTTCAAAAAGATACACCCAAATTGCAGTTAGACTAGAAAATGCTCAGGCTATGGAAGTGGGTGCAGAGAAAAAACGTTTTCTTAGTTGATTTTGGCAGTCATGAGATTTATCAGGTTCCTTAATTGATCCTGTATTCTTAAAGGGGGTGTGGCGAGGAGCCAACAACTAACACCTGACTGGTTTTGACTTTCTTATTTGGCATTTTCTCTGATGTTAAGAGTGGCTCATAAGAGTATTTAAATAAAAAAAAAATCAGTATTAAACCTAGGCTTTTGCTACTTTCTTAAATCAATGATTATAATAATGCATGATATCATTTCTTTCTGTCATCTGAAATCAAAACTTATAGCCATCCAGGAGCAGAGACAATGATTTCATAGGCTGTTGCATTATTGATGAAAATAAAGCAGCTGCCCTAGGAGTAAACTTTTGGTATCCCAGTGATTTTTATCATCACATAAATGGGTGAACATTTATTCAATAATCCTGGTGACATTTGTATGCTAACATGCAGAGCATTCCAAAGCATGAGATTTGGAAGGCCAAAACAGCCCTATATATTTGGACCATGTATTCATCCTACAGAGAGAAAGAAAATTCCTGTTGTATAAAGTGGTAGGAAGAAGTTAGAGCACAAAGATTTTCTCTGCATTTCTAGCCTTATCCCTTGCGTGTCACAGTATGATGGATCATATGTATAAATTGCAGTTCCACTAAAGCAGACTCTAAGCACTCAGCTTTCAGCACCATAGACAGATAGCCCTTTAATGTGAGCAGGCCTATTGCATGTCAATACAAATGAAAGCAAAGCCAACAGCCCAAATTAACAGGACCAAGGATCAAAAAAGGTCAACCCTCCTGTCTGATATGCACACAAAAGATACATTACTATCTATAACTTCTTCTTAATATGAATAATCTGTATTAATGGACATACTTTGAACAGATTCTTTTTTTCCCATTAAAATAGTTAGTGTATTCACTTTCTGTGTCAAATAAAAGTACATCTACTGTAACTGAGGGGAAAAATCATTAACTTACCTATTTGTAGTATTAAATCAAGACACATAACAGAATGTTCCAATTCAAGGAAGAAAGGGTGACCAAAGCCAGTCCATTTAAAAGAAAAGAAGAAAGAAAAATGGAAGTTAGGATGAATATTTTACATGCTATGTGTACTCATAAGCTCCAGCTTTTTTATTAAAGAATGTTCTTGTTTTTCCCCCAAATTGAAGATTTTGATTTAATCTACCACACAATAAAAACAAAAATAAGTATGCTAGATTCAAGGACAAGTACAGAGTTCTGCACTTAGGACAGAGCAAGTACATGCACAAATACGGACCAGAGAACGAATGATGAGACTGGAAAACAATTTACAGGGAAAACCTGGAAGAACCACCGTAACTTAGTCTGAAGAATAAAAGGTTAACAACACTGAAAGGAAATTTGACAGCTGTTTTCAAAATGCACAATGAGTATACTAACAGTCTTCAATTGTAACAAAGGAACTTTACGTTAGATATTTGGAGGAATTTTCTGAGCATGAGTTGGTTAAGCATTGAACTAAATTGTCCAGAGCAGGGGTCAGCAACCCCCAGCACACGTGCAGAGTATGCAAGGCCATTTTGCTCAGCAAACCACCACCAGCCTGGGCTCTAAGCAGCTGCTGCAAGCCATGGAGCCCAGGCTGTTCCTAGCAGATGGCTGGGAGGCTGCAAGCCCTGCTGCAAGCAGACCGGGCGCCATGGGCCAGCTGCAGCCGGAAGGCTGCAAACAGCTGCTCCGGGCTCCGGCATGTCGGCACTCTGGCACCTTCCAAGGTAGACATTGTGGTTTTTTCGGCACTCCAGCCAAAAACATTCCCTACCCCTGGTCTAGAGCAACTGTGAAATCCTTATCACTGGAAGTTAAAAAATCTGACAAACAACTAGATGACTAGAGGACCTCCTGAGGTCCTGTGTTGCTGTTTTTTCTTATATTTCTAGGATTCCTATTGGTAGTAAAGCATTTCCTCCTCTCCCATTTCATGTCTCCAATACCACACGAGAATGTGCAAAATTATTTATAAACCATGGCTGTCCAACTGGTTGCCGTTCCTGGGTTAAGCTGAATGCCCCAGGGCTCTCACCTGGTTGCCACTCCCCCCATCACTCTGGCTGCAGTTGCAGCAGCTGTTGCAGCTGTTGCCTCCAGGCTGCTCCTCCATCCTCTATAGAGGGAAGGGCAGCCTGGAGATGTCATGCACTCACCTAAGCAACTAGGCAGTGCAGTGAAGCACAAGACGATGAGGTTTAATCCTGGCTATACACTCTGGGTAAAAGGAAGGAGGAATCGAGGCTACATGGAGGGGGATTGTGCCTGTGTGAAACAGCAATAGGGAGGGATGTTGGGGGTGGGGGGTCTGGGGATCCAGTGCAGGTAGGGGTACCCATACAGCACAAGGTCCAGAGGACTGTGGCTCACCTGGTGTTGGCCACATGGCATTTGTCTCCTGCTGGTGTGGCCCTTGGGGTCTTAGAAG
>NW_017729032.1:227854907-227855501 GCF_001723915.1 Gavialis gangeticus
TCTTAGAAGTTGAATAACCCTGCTATAATGGCTTAAATTTGTATGTATTTGTTCTTTTAGAGAATATACTGGGCCTCTGAAAAAGTTCTAGAGGCATGTATACTTTTTTTTTTTTGGAGATTATACATCATAAAATATAATCCAGCAGCTGCAGCAATAGCCAAACTAGCTCATAAAAATAAAACACTCTGCATTTTTTCCTTTCACTGCCCCAAATCCTTCAGGGCTTAGTGAATATACCCACTTTAGAGTGAGTGCTAAGCCAGCAAATTCTGCAAGACCAGAAGTGAAAACAAATTCCAATATAAAGAGGGTTCTACTTTATTCCACACTTTAGAGGTTGACAGACTTCAAATTAAAACCTCAAACTCCAGCTCTGGAATAACATGAAAAAAAGAGAGCCTGTTACACGCACACACCATGCAGAGATGTGCATGGTAAAACCAACAGTTTGAAAAACTGGAAGGGTGCCAAGAAGTGCACAGACCACTGCAGTAGCTGTGGCTTAAATTATAATATTTGCTACAGCTTCTGAATCAGTTAGAAATCCAGTCTGTCTTTGCCTTCATATGCATCTAAACCACATTCTAAACC
>NW_017729032.1:227860501-227861269 GCF_001723915.1 Gavialis gangeticus
TAAATTATAATATTTGCTACAGCTTCTGAATCAGTTAGAAATCCAGTCTGTCTTTGCCTTCATATGCATCTAAACCACATTCTAAAGCACATTTGTTACTTTTTTTTTTTTATTCTAGCCATCCACCAATGAAGTATAAGTTTTGAGTGGCAAACTAGGCTTGAATTTGATCCATAGGCCCCAACATATGACGTCTATAGTGTAATTTTGCCACCTTAATTTTTGTGAAGTCAGAATGGTACAGAAAGGTATCCCAGATTTTTGCTGTCAATATCCTGATGAAACTCTCTATATAAATTCCTTATATCTTATTCAGATTTTGGTGCTGCACTAGAACTGAAGTCTACTGTAAATGAAAGCAATCTGACTGCTAAACAGTTTTGATATGATAGTATTTATCCTTGAGGTAACAGTTTAAAAAGTAAATGGAGATATTTGAATCATCATTACTGAGAGTTATTTTACCAAAAGTATTTCTGATATCCAAAAAGTTTCAGCAAGCCAGTCTTTTCATCAAGAGTTACTGACAAAAAGACTACAGCAGCTATATTTGATATGAATATGATTCTGTTCTAAATCAAGTCTGGATTAAAAATTTATTTTCTCTCTTTCCCCAAAGAATTTCATCAGAACAACAAAAAAAAATACACTGCTTAAAAATTTCCACAGTCAGTCAGAATAGGAGGAAGGACAAATTCTTCTACATACCCATTGTTCTTTTTGAGAAGATGATGATATTGGGGTGGGGGGGTGGGGGGCTTATCCAAT
>NW_017729032.1:227861283-227861848 GCF_001723915.1 Gavialis gangeticus
GGGGGGCTTATCCAATGAAAGTTTTTGCCCCCTCTCCTGTTTTGTTACTTCAATTGTAAATTATTGCAATGTGTTCATTCTAAAGCCATCTCTAAGGCCTTCCTGGAAGTTCCAGCTACTGCAGAAGACAGCAGTCCATTTCCCAAGGGTTTCTCAGTCAGGCCTGCATACAGCAGTATAAAGCTATAAGTTGGGAACAGAAAAGACCCACCTCGTATATTATATTTACCCGAGTCCAAGATGACTTTGAAAACAAGACTATGCCCCCCCCCCATTAAGTTCTATACATGGAAAACTATTAATCTGTTAGAATTTTCGATATATAGAATCTAAATATTGAAGGGTCGTCTTAAATCCATCCCTCCAACTGCTGTGGCAAGGAAAGCAGGCAGCTAGACCCCTGCCCCTTGCCACCCTGTTGCCTGGGCACCATGGTGCCTGCTCAACCTGGCACCTGTCCTGCTCTGCTGCCTGCACCTGTGGCCATTTGCCCTCCCCACCCTGCTGCACTGTGTTATAACCTTATTTGTTCTGATCCCACTGGCTGAGATGCACACTTCAAAAA
>NW_017729032.1:227866848-227870767 GCF_001723915.1 Gavialis gangeticus
CCATTTGCCCTCCCCACCCTGCTGCACTGTGTTATAACCTTATTTGTTCTGATCCCACTGGCTGGGATGCACACTTCAAAAGATCTAGAACAGGGTTTCCTATACTTACAATCCTCAAAACATAGTTACTCAAATCAGCAGAGTCATGGTAGCAGTAATTCATTTGTAGGTATAGCAAGTCTCCAAATCTGAAACAGTTGTATGTGGGAGTGGGAGAGAATTTCATGAAAACAAAAGCAGTGTGAGATAACCTAAAACAGATGGAAATATCTTGACTAATATTTTACTGGACTGGACAACCTTACCTACTAGAAATATGAACGTCATTCTCCCCTTGTACTCAGCTTTGGTGAGGCCGCAGCTGGAGTACTGCGTCCAGTTTTGGGCTCCACAATTCAAAAAGGATGTGGAGAAGGCTTGAGAGAGTCCAGAGAAGAGCCACGCGCGTGATCAGAGGTCTGGAAAACAGACCTTACGATGACAGGCTGAGAGCCATGGGGCTCTTCAGCCTGGAAAAATGCAGGCTCAGGGGTGATCTGATGGCCACCTATAAGTTTATCGGGGGTGACCACCAGTACCTGGGGGAACGTTTGTTCACCACAGCGCCCAAGGGATGACAAGGTTGGACAGTTATAAACTACTGCAAGGCCATTTCAGGCTGACATAAGGAGCCCCTAAGGTCTGGAACATCCTGCCGCCGGAGGTGGCTCAAGCACCTACATTGAACACCTTCAAAAGTAAATTGGATGCTTATCTTGCTGGGATCCTATGACCGCAGCTGACTTCCTGCCCTTTGGGCGGGGGGCTGGACTCAATGATCTTCCGAGGTCCCTTCCAGCCCTAATGTCCATGTCTATGAAATTGTACAAGTTTTCCTCTTTACTGTGCAATTGAATCACATAAAACTTTAGTATACCTATAATCTTTAAACTAATGTTACCCCTGAAACATGTCTAGGACAGGGATCGGCAACTTTGGGGCAGAGTGCCAAAAACACCCACAGCTTTGATTTGTAAGATGTTGGTGTGCCAGAGACAGACCGTGGGAGAGTGATGAGTGCCCCAATTCTTGTTATGGCAGCACAGTTCCAACTCCTTCCCTGCCATCCACCCCAAGGCATGAGTGCCAAGCAAAATGCCTTCAACTGCCACACATTGGCACCCGTGCCAGGAGTTGCCTACCACTGGCCTAGGAAGTAGCCATTTACTTCCCTTTCCAAACATAAAACTTGACATACAGAAATATAAATTGTTTTCATTTGGCAGATGGAAAGAAATGGAATTCAAATGGAATTTCAGTACTACTTGCACTCAGGTAGCATCTAGTAGCCTTTCCTCAGATCAGAGCCTCCTTACACTAGATACTGAACAGGTTAAGTTCTACGGCAAGACTCAGAGACACCTGACATTGAGCAAATTCTCATCCCACACAAGGAACTGTAACTCAGAGAGATTAAATAATTTTCCCAGCAACTCAAAAAAAAAAAAATCTTTCCAAACCCAGAAAATTAACCCAAACCTCATTATTAAGAGGGAATGAAAAAACAAATGAAAAAGCAGGATTTCTGATTAATGGGTATTTTTCTTTCAAGTGTCTTTGGATGTTTTCTCCATCCCCTTCCCTCACCATAATTGCAACACATAGTATTGCTTAAATAAAACATGTTTTCCAGCTACTGCAGGTTCTCAGTTTTTGTTAGTTTCAAAACTGGAGAAACTCTCAGGTGTTTCAAGCCCCTAGTTCCACAGCATACAGCCTGAAAGCTGTGGCCAGTTCCCTCAAATACACAGGCACTATATCCCATGTTCCCTGACCCTGTGACACTGCCCAAAGCCACTGACCCCAGAAATGGCATGAATCTGGAAGAATCCCTGAAGAACATAAGAAAACCCATTTACTGGCTCGGACCTTAAGTCCATCAAGCTCAGGATCCTGCCCCATGTAGTGGCAAAGCATGGCTGCTCAGGAGGAGGATAAAAAGGGCATGTCCATTTCCTTCTCCTTTTGTATTACGGCTTCCAGCAAACAGAAATTTAGGACATTCAAGGTCAACCATCCACTCATCCAGTTTCTTGGGCAAGAAACCATTACAGCATCTTAAGAATCTGTGGAAGGGATATGACTGACAACTCCATTTACCTGATAGCCTTGCAGGATACAAGACAGCATTCTGAAGCATCATTCAGGCTTTCCATGCTATTTTTAGCCCAACCAATAAGTTCCTGTGATGAGTTGGTGACCAACTAGAGTCAGGATAAATGTTATCTCGTAAATTCCAAACTACTTTCAGGTTGTATGCGTTTCCTTCAGAACCACATTGATCAAAGATAGAAAGTCATAAAAAATATATCTGAATGTAAAGAAAGTACACATGGAAGAAGTTACACTGACTTAAAGACAGAATTCTCTAGGGACCCTGTTAGTCAATTATTCAACAACTAAAAAGAGGAGATTTCACTGTAGACAAACCAAAATTTTAAGTTATTAAGTTTAATGCTTGCTCAGCTGCATTCCCTTTTAAAAGGTATTGGTCATCCAACACAAATAGCATATGTTAACCTCTATTATATTGTGTAAGTCTTTTGTGACTTATTGGTTACAGTAAAATGGAACTATTTTCAGTAATGTATTTTATATATGTTCTCTCCAGCAAATACCGAGGACTTTGACATACACGAAGAAATATATCTGGTGTAATGCTGACTATGCTACCACTGAACACCCTAACAATAGTCACAACTCCCATTAACTTTTTATTCTACAAAAAGCATTACCTAGAAAATGTCTTTTAGTTGCAAAATGGAAAAATGTAGACAAATTGGCTTTAGTCAGCTTCTGCCTTTTTTCCTACCAAATCTCCCATCTTCTCAGACAGCTGCTGATGCAGCACGTAGAAAAAGGAAAGTTTTCCTTTGAAGCCTCTGCTTTTCAATGGATAAGCTGTCAAACCATGTCATAAAAGCAAAGCAGCTATCAGTCTCCCAGCCAAAGAGCAAATATTGCATTCTATAAATATGAACAACCTATAGCAATTTGAAAAACTTACTGAGTTAAGGTGACTTCCATACCTAGCTATCTCCAATTTTTTGTACATTGAAATATGAAACCTAAGATCAAATTAATCATCTTGGTAGTTAATACAGAATACAAAAAGATTACCTAATCACAGAAGCATTACAATATATACTTTAAAACTGACTAACTAATATTAAGTATTTTTCTAAAAGTACCACCTGCGTAATAAGCTCAGGAAGAAGTAGAGGGAAGAGAGTCATGCTAAGAAGCAATTAGTATTTTAATACATTTTTTCATTTTTTTTCTACACTGAAAATACATCTTCCTTATATAATCATGATGATAGATATTTTCCTTACTCCTCCAGTTTTTACTTTAGCAAAAGACTTATAAAAGTCAAAGAAAATTTTGCTCAAAAAATATCCCCAAAGAAAGAGCATTAGAATCAGCACCACATTATTAGTTTCTGGAAACAGGAGTCAACCAAACTGGGATGAGTAGCCAGGAGGTGATTGCTTGGAATGCATTTAACAGCACTTAAATGCAATTTTGTCAAAAACTGAGACCTTACGTTACATTATAGTTTCATAGTTTGTAGGGTCAGAAGGGACCTGACCAGATCATCAAGTCCAACCCCCTGCCATGGCAAGGTGATTGCCTTGCCTAGCCTTGTCTTAAAGACCCCCAGGATAGGAGCCAGCACCACTTCTCTTGGAAGTTGGTTCTAGATCCTAGCTGCCCTGACAGTGAAGTAGTGCCTCCTGATATCTACCCTAAATCGACCCTCTGCCAGCTTTTGACCGTTATTCCTAGTCAATCCTGGTAGTGATGGGGGAAACAGGGACTCCCCCAATGCCTGCTGGTCCCCCCTGACTAATCTGTAACAGGCCACTAGATCCCCCTC
>NW_017729032.1:227871080-227893905 GCF_001723915.1 Gavialis gangeticus
TTAAATAGGTTAGCTTTGCTGTCTGGTGTGACGAGCAAATTTCCTAGCGTGTCTTGCAGGGGCTCCACATTACCCAGTACCTTCTTTTTGCCCCCTATTTAAAAAAGGACTTCTTGTTGTCCTTGATCCAGGAAGCTAGTCCCAGTTCTATCTCCACCTTGGCCTTCCTGACTGTCCCCCTGCATCCCCGAGCAACCGCAGTATAGTCGTCCCTGGTGATGGCCCCTCCCTTCCATTGGGTGTACGCCTCCCTTTTAGCTAGGAGACATTCCCAGATGCTTTTGGTGAGCCATGGGGGCTTTTGGGCCCTCCTTCTCCCTTTGATCCGTGTTGGGATTACCTCCCTTTGAGCTTGGAGGGTTGTCTCTTTAAGGAGCGACCACTCTTATAGGACACCTGGTTCCCCTCCCCTCCAGGACCTCAGTGCTTCCCCGACTATTCTCCTTAGCTCACTGAAGTCCACCCTCCTGAAATCTAGGGCTGCTTATAATGGACAGCAAGGTACATATCTTGTAGCTTAAAAAAAAAAAAAAGCACCAAGCTCATTCTAATAAGCTAAAATTGAGCTATCAATGCGCAGTGAACATTTATACACCAGGGAAACAATGGTTCTAGACGCACTTGATTCACTTAAGTTCTAGCTCAATCAGTAGTGTTTGACATACTTGAAAGCTAGAAAGAGGAAGAATTAATAATGGAAACGTTGCTCTTCTCCATCATTTTATCCTTGAATAGCAGGCAGGCTGCTGAATATCTGTGTCCAAGAACATCTATGGAGAGAGATCAATGGGGTGCTTTTTGGTACCAAAGGATCCAACTATGTAATTTGGGGAGCTACAACAAAATCTCTTCAAAATGTCTTCTGAAGCAGATAAAACCCCTACTGAATATTAACTACTTTAAATCCTCTTAAAGGGATAGTGTCTTCAGACAGACAAATTATTTATGAATGTCCAATTTTCAAGTAAGAACAGGTTATTTTCAGGTGCTCCCAGAAGAACACCCTCAACAGTAGGCTCCTGTATGCCTGTCAGACTTATGACATTTGCATTCCTTTCTGCAGTGGTCAAATTTCAACAGAAGGGGTAGAAAACATCCCAACCAAGCTTCTAGCCCTGTAGTTTGGGATCTATCCTGGGAGTGAGATATGGATGTTAAGACTCTCAGGAACAGAAGGGACCTATAACCCAGGTCTTCCAACTCTGAAGCGCTCTAAGCAAACAGGGATGTTTGTACATGCCACGAGGGTTTAAATCAGTTTAGTTCTCCCTAAATTTAAATGGTGGGTTTTTAGAAAAAAAAAACACTTCAATTTAGGGAGAATTAAACCAAACTAAGCCCCCATGACATGTACACAAGGATGGGGGCCCAATCCTTACCTGCCTCTTCAGTGGCAGGTGAGAGGTGAGCTGCCAGCAGGCTGAATGGTGACTGAGCTGCACTGGGGACGCCAGGCAGCAGCTGCCCACTGGCACCGGGCCCATACTGCCCTCCCCCCAACCCCGAGGGGAGCACCGGCCCCTGCACAGCTCAGGCAGGAAGGATCCAGGAAGGAAAAAAGTGATTAGGCTCACCACTTTTTTTTGCTCAGTGGAGTCTACCTACACAGTTTGCCGCCGAGTCCCACAGACACTGAGTTATGTGAGGCCTGCCAATGGCCAAGCACATTGGCTTCCAGAGCCCTGTGCACTGTTGCACTTTGTTAGGTAGCAAACTAAAACACCTCAGAGGTGTTTTATCTTGCTACGTACCAAAGTAATTTAAACCGGAATATGCCACCAAGCATGCAAACAGAAATGCCATGAATATGCTGCCGAACGTGCAAACAGCAATGTCATTAAAGCAGTGCAAAAGGGCATTTAAACCACTTTAAGGGCCAATTTTGTGGCATGTACAAAGGCCCTAGATATTCAAAAGTCCATCATTGGCCCAGCAGTCATGCTTAAGTCTAGTCATATATTTCAGCTTTAAAGCTCGTCAGTTATTGGTAAAATTTTCTTTTCCCCTACTTCAGCTAACTATAAGTGGAGTAAGGATCTTTCATGTATCTTTGGATTTATTTATTTTTTTTTTTACTGTGACAAACTTTTTGATGAAAATTAGTTTTACTTTTATTAAGAGACTGAACAATGTATGCACTTTCATGGATAAAACCCAAACCAAAATTTTTCAGGTAAAACTGAACTTTCTCTAGGGAGGTCCTCTCATTCAGATTAGACTATGCTTAAAATAGAGTATTTGATGGATATTAATATAGATGATCATTACTTATATGACCCATATTTCCCCCCATCCTCCTCTTTTTCAACATGCTGTGTGGGGTTCTCACTGAGCCTATATGCCACAGGCTCCCCTAGGCCTATACACCACATCTTCCTGCCCCCAGGTGTAGGGGCAACAATGCAGAAAGTGAAGAACAACAAGGAGCCCACAGATTCCAGTAGCAGGTAGCTGGAAAGAAATGTTTGGGGGCAGTGCTTGATAGCCAGAAAATGATAGTTAGAGGTTTGCTTTTAGGAATTGGCTTGTAGGTAAAGTAGATATTGCATTAGAACAATGGTTTAAGAGAATGGCAAGGGTTTATTGATTTCTAAAAGCCTGTCCGTCACAGTTTCACAGACTTCAAGGCAGACAGGGTGTCTAAGGCCAACCAACATGCACATCCTGGGAAATTAAAAACACCCAAACTTTATTTTCATAATAGAGATAGGCCTGGCTCCAGGGCTATAGTAGCCACTTGCAAAAACCCTTGGAATTTCCAGTTTCAAATTAAATGACAGAATTAAGGTATGTGCATGTGATACATTGATGAAGATAGGAATTTGGCTGACAAAACAGAATGTGGACAGTATGATGACCAGAGGGAGATCAATCAATGGTGCCCAAAGAAGAAGTGTCATCAAAGGAGTAAGAATACAAAAGGAGATGTTATCAGAACAACAAGTTGGCATCGGCCCCCAACCTCCAAGGTTGCTGTTGTTGGACATTCAAGCAAACACCCTCACGGTGGAGTTTACCTCCTGGTCAGACGCACCACTTCCCTTGTGTATATTCTGGGTACTGGGGAATTTGGATAATGTACGTTGTAATCATCTTGCTCACTTTGCCTGCATCGCTCTTATTTCCAATCACTGTGTGTCAACAAATTTTACCTATTATCAACTGGAGGAGTTGTGGTCAGTCTGCAGGTTGTGCTTGCCTACAGCAGGGTATCAGAGCTGTGATGTGAATCCAGTGCCAACAGAGCCCAGACAGGTAAACCAGAGACCACAGTTTACCCCCTTGGGAACATCATGTGGCCCTCAGGGCATCAACTGAAAAACCCTGTTTTCAGATGAATTCTATATTTAGCACTCATATGTTAATCATTGATAAATTCCATGAAGGTCTGTATTTCAAATCACAAATCCTAAGCTTGTCAATTTGTATATCAATTGCTATTTCACACGTTCAACTGTACACAGGAATTACATCCTTAGCAAACAGACACTTTAGACTAGCATTCTGCATTCTTTAGCTACTGCTCAAAAATATATTAACTTTAGTATTCAGAAACAAACACACTTTCCTTTTTCTCCAAATAGAAAAAAGTGTTCCTTTCTATGTAGTTCTTGACATTTTCATTCTGTTGACCAAAGGAAAATTAAATCAGAGAAAGATAAAAACCCATTTTAAATATTACAGTTTAAAAAGTACAGTTGAAGCCCCAACCTGAAGCCCAGTGAGGTCACAGGAAAATAAGAACAAAAAACCTATTCTGCCATTACTCTAGGCTGTTTGTCTCTTTCCCCATCTTTGCTTCCAACTACACTCATTATCTGATACCTATTTCCATTTCTGAAGACTGAAGTAAAAAAGGCATTAAATCTTCAGTCTTCTTTGCATCATCCTTAACTAAATGCCTTCTGCATTTCATAAGGGACCTGTGGTTGCTTTGGTCTTCAAAAGTTTACTTCGGACATACTTGCAAAATCTCTTTTTAATGACATTTATGTCCCTGGCCATTTACTCCTCAAACTGTGACTTGGCCTTAAAAATTCTCTCTCTGCATGACCATGCAATACTCTCATAATTTTCTCCAGTTCTATAACCAAATTTCCACTTTTTGTATGATTCTTTTTTTCAGTTTCAACCCATTGATGAGATGGCTGATCTCCGGTTGCATTTACCAATCTTTTGTCACATCAAAATAGGTTGCTTCTTTACCCTTAAATAGGCCTCCTTATAATACATCCATCTCTCCTCGACTCCTTTTCCTCCCAGATTTGTTTCCCAAAGGACCCTGCCCACCAGTTCCCTGAGTTTGCTAAAGTCTGCTTTTTTGAAGTCCAGTGTCTTTATTCTACTACTCTGCTTCCTTCCTCCCCTTCAAATCCTGAATCCTATCCTTTTGTGGTCACTGGGCATATCTACACATGGTATTGGCATGCAGAAATAAACTCCAGTGCATATCACACTGGAGTTTATTGCTCTCAGGCACACTGTTTGAATGTGCACCCAGGACCACAGCATGTTGAGCTGGGTCAGAGCAGCCCCAGCTGGCAGGAAGCCTGGGGGAGGGCAAAAGAGTCAAACTGCTAGCCCAGGACTGCTCTGACCACCTGCCTCAATGTGCTGCAGAGGCACAAGGGTACTCCAATTGGTGCTTGTCAGCAAGCAGCCCCTGCACTGAAGCACCCTCGTGGCCCCAGCCAGCTGCATCAACATCTACACATGTTCTGTGGAGGAGTAAAACTCTGAAGCAGGATAGTACTTGTATTTACAAGTACTACACTGCTCCAGAGTTTATTAGTTTCTTACAGCCTAATAGGGATGCATGTGTAGGTGCACAACATTTATTGCGCAACTAATTAGTCTACTCTGAATTAAATGTCTTGTGTAAACACACCCACTGTCACATGAGGTATCTTCCACCTTCATAACCAATTTCTTCTTTTTTATAAGCAACAGTTGAGAAGATCTTATTCCTTAGCTGCCCTCTCTACCACCTGCATCCCAAAACACACACACACACACACACACACACATATCCTCAACACCCTCCAAGAATTTGCTAGACTGGTTGTGCACTGCTGTGTTTTCCCTCATGATAATGAGGTCCAGTGATTTGGAAGCTTCTGTCAGTTTAAAGAAGGCCTCATCCACCTCTTACTCCCGGTCTGGTGACCTATCCAGTTGCCCACTTTGACATCCCCTGCTGCTGTCTCCTTTGAACTTGATCCAGTGGTCAATGGGAGTTTTCTACAATTACTCCAACAGGTTTTGATTAAAATCTTCACAAGAGAAGTTACTGTTACATCTAAATATTTAAGGGACTGAAGAAAATATATTAGTGATGTTGTCAGCTATTTAAAAAAACCATTGACATGCCAACTGATGAAATCATCCTCCAAAATAATTTCATGATTTCATGCATTTTTCCTTACAATGGAACTGTCTAACATGGACAGCAAATTCACAGTTGCTCATAATTCATTCTGACAACTTAAATATTGTACATGCTCCTTTATAAAAAAGATTATTTCAGATTAGCATTAATTCCTGTAACATTTATGAGGTACCAGGTTTTTGCTTTTAGTAGGTCTTTAGGTTAATTCTTCTGAATGTTTTGATTTTTGACTTTTTTTTTTTTTTTTAGTTGCACAGGTACATTTTAATCAATCAGAAAAAAAGATATACATGCATGGGACTTTTTGTTACTTAATTCACCAGTATTTTTGGAAGGTGAATTGTAATTTGAAATTTAACCCACCATTCTTTACTCATTCTTGACCATGATAGATGCACAGGATGGAAATTAATTTTAATGATATAACCAAATATTAACTGCATACCTAATAAAAGAGAAAGTCTTTCAAACCCCAGATTTACCTAGCGATTTAGTTGCACTTCATTGCCCTCATCTTTTTTTTCCTGTTGTACTTCAGTGTTTAACCCGTATCAATAATATTTTCACTAGATCACCATGAATTAATCATCTTCATCTTTTCACCCAAGTACTTACCTTTGTTTCAAACTGTATACTTCTAATTAAATCTTGAGACATCCCTTACATTCTTTGCTTTGTACAGGGCCAAAAAACTAACAATCTTTCAAGATGCCCACTTCAAAAACAAGGCAGGAAAACCTTCCATTTCAAATCTGTTCTCAATTTTCTTTTTCTATCTTCATTTCCAGTTCAGAAGTATACAACTTTTCTGGTAGTCTATCAAGCATTTTCTAGTCTTAGAAATGTTACCCCTCTTCTAAATCATTAAGCATGGTGCAGTACTTAAAGTCCAGATCCTATTATATCAAATCATCTACACGGCATAACTTTCAGGTGTCAAAAAATCTTTCTTAAATATGATTATAGCCCAGTCACCTTCCCTCCAGCATTCACAAATTCCTAATAGGTAAAGATCCCTAGGCAACAAGATTCTTAGGTCTAACTGTTCATGCAGAGATGCCTAGATTCTGGATCTTTTTTTATCTCTACCTATGCTATATTACAATCCTGTTCCTTCTGGAAAATGAAAAGCAGTGTCTACATGAGAAAAATAAGAGTAAAAACTTATGAACAGTGACAACCATACTTACCATATGCCCAGTTGCCTAGGGGCTAAAGTATTTGCCTGGAACGTGAGAGATCTAACCCTATAAGAAGAATCTGACAACCCCAAACTCTCATTTCCCAGGAAAGCACTCTAACCCCTGGACTATAAGGTGGTCTATGCAGGGCATTGCTGGCACTCTCACTGAGCTTCCACCTTCCAGTTGAAAGCTGGCCCACTGTAGCCAAGAATGAAAGATTCATGGGGCCAGACATGGAACAAACCTGACTCTGAGGATCAGTGAGAAGGTAAATTACCCTGGGAGAGAGACCTAGATGAGCGCCTACAATGTTTGTTTGTTTTTTCATGTATTTATCTAATTTATGCATTTTACATTAAACAATCATGGGTGACAGAACAGAGAAGAAACCTTCTATTGCTGGACTATCTGCCCACCTACTAAATAATATCAATAATCTTTGCATATTTTAAGTCATGCAGTTTTAATGGTATAATGTAAACATTGAAGAAGCATAGAGAAGTGGTATAGTATAAACATCGTATAAAGCAATCCAAAGTAAGGAAGGGATTCATAAAAGCAAACAGGTGCCACAATTATTTTTGGGTTTTGTTTTTTTGTTTGCTTAGTTTTGGGCTTGTTTGTTTTTGTTTATTTTAACTGATTTTTAGGAAAAAACCACAAAACTGGCTTTTCATATTTTCTAATACTTTTTTTTTTTTAATTATCAAATTTTACCTGAAAAGGAAAAAAAAAATGAGGAACACTTATTTTTCTCCTGAACTTATGATCAGGGTATTTACTTAAACTTCTGAAGGACAGATTATGATACATGGCTTCTGTTCCTGAGTTGCTGGTTGTAGCTGTGTTGGTCTGAAGACATAGGCAGGTAAGGTTCTTTGGGTAGATGTCATGTATTTTATTAGACCAACTAAGTAGTGGAAAACAAGTTCTTAACAAGCTTCTGGGCGCAGTCACCCTTCATTAGGCCTAGGGAGTCTCTGATAGTCTGAGACTCCAAGAAATGAGAGAAGGTTTTGGGGACCATCTGAAAAGGAATGAGAGTAGCTCTCATCCCTTGGAGTCTCAGACCATCAGAGACTCCCTAGGTCTGACGAAGGGTGACTACACCCAAAAGCTTGCTAAGAACTTTTTTCCACTTATTCAGTTGGTCTAATAAAAAGATATCAAATCTCCACCAAAGAACCTTGCCTGCCTATGGCTTCTGTTCAGCACTTTGTCTACTATCAGTTTAAGTTTTCTGATAATTCTGTCCCTGAATCAAAATGTTTGATTAGAAGCAATTAGTTTAGAGTTTTGTTTTCTGTTCTAGTCATTTTGCAATGGTCAGGAAGCACTAACATCAGTCCAACCTTTCTAGTTGCCAGTTATTACTTCAGCATCAAAGATTTCTCAACTAGTACAAGGCCATGGGACAATGTCCCATAAATTCTGAACTGATCCTGAAATAGTATAATTTTTACCAATACGCCAGGTCCTAGTGCACTGTTAATTATCAGAGAGTTGCATGTTTTTTATGAACTAATGGTGAAAAAGTTACATAGTAAAACAAAGTGGATCTTGGAAACAATGAGCCAGATTATTTCTGTCAAGTAGCAGTTAAAAAGAAGGAATTATCTGTCCAATGCCTTATATCAACACTAAATCCTTTAATACCAGAAAAGACTAGATTTTCAAGATGTTACCAAAAAGCTTTTAATTATGAATCTATCACTACACACAGTTCTCTCATCAAGTAACTTAAACTATGCGGAATAACTGAAAATTCAGGTAAGTAATGTAATTGTAATTGCAAAAATTAGAGAATTTTTAAAGCTATGGCATTCACATAAATATTTCTTCTTTACAGCTCAAGCAGTACTCAAGAAAACTGCGTAGCAAATTTCTAATATTGTTCTGCCAGTGACCTCCACTGGTAACCTCTAGGGACAAAAGAAAATTCAATTTTTACACAAGCTCAGTCATGTAACTGAAAGCAACTCCTTTCAGCAAAGAACACCAAATTATGTATTACTACTTTCTTGCTTTTCTTATAAAACCTACTGGGGATTCAGCATATTTCACAACTTTCACTAGGCTGACTGCTTTAGAACCACAATAACAATTAAGATAAAAACTAAGTGATTTATCCATCAAGTCCTTATTCCCTTAAGTGCAATTCTGTTCAGGTCAAAAAGTTCATTTAACTTTTCTCTAGCATATTACATCTTGCTTCCACCAAATCAGACCTAAAACTATTCTAAGATAGAACTGATCTTTTTAACCTCTCAGTGGCCAGGTGCCACACCCCACATGGGCTGCATGGGGGAAAAAGCACGCCATGCAGCTGCAATAAACAGTGAGAGCTAAAGGTCCCCTTCACAGGCACTTTTCTACTGCATAGCACAGCTCACTCATTTCTCTACCACATGTGGGCAGTCCCCCAGAACCCTGCATGATATGTACATGGGCCAGCAAGCCCACTACCTGTCATCCCATATGCAAACAGCTCTCTTCTCCACTCCACCATGCATGCAGGACCCCCACCCCCAACAAATGCTACAGCTCACATAGCTAAACAGTCACCATCACCACCACTATACCATACACCTGGGCAGGTGGTTCCCCTCCTCACTGCTATACTACACACATATGGGTGCCCCCGCATCTCAGAGTTGCAGGGTCCCCAATACACCATGCCACAGATTCCCAAGCAGTGCACACTACTCCATAGGACAGGCACAGGAAGCAGCAGCTGGAAGGAAACCCTAGAGATCCTGGTTACTGCTGGACCCAAAGCAGTAGAGCGTGGCAGCCTCATGGGGCATCAAGAGCCACAAAAGGGGCCACATATTAACTTTTTATGGGCCTCATGTGGCATGTGGGCTGTCAGCTGGACTTTCTAGCTCTGTGCTAGAATATCACTCCATCAGAAGACTACCTCAGAAATAAATTCTTAATTTATAACTACCAGAAAGGCCATGCTATTTAGTCACATAATAGTAAACTGAGAGACATTACATGACACCTGATGATTTTGTGTGCATTTCTATCTCTCTCTATAGATATGAAGGTAGGGAAATGGAGGTGAGGGGAGGGAAGCATCAGTAGCTTACAAGATTTCAAATAGACTTCTAGTTTAGTTCTTACCGGTATGTTATATGAAAGCTAGATCCAGTAAACTGAAATTCACTCTGTTAAGCATGTATATTTTCTTTTAAAGCACTGAGTTCTTTTAATTGTAGCATTCAATATCAACACTTAGAGGTAAAAAAAGATAGTTCATAAAACCAGTAATTTTGCAAAAGTTATAACAAGCTTTTCCCAGTTGTTTGGGAACCATTACTATGTTGCTTCCTTATCAGTGAGCTTTCAAATTAAAAACATTAATTATAATATTAAAAAACAAAAAGTCAAAATTAAAAATAAAGTGTTTCAATTTGAAATAGATATTTTAACCAACTTTTGACTTACAATTTTGTTTTTTTTTTTAACTGAATTTTCGTTCATCAAAATCTATACTATTAAGTTTTTCAAAATTGTTTAACAGGAAAGGACAACTATGTCACATCATTCATTGGGCTGGAATGCACCAGTCAACAGTACTGCAAGTCATGGTGACTCCATAGCTCAGCATTCACACACAGTACATATGCATATTGCAGATAACCACCATAAAGGATCTATACACTAATTATCCCCAGCTCATGCCTGGAACTGGTTGTTCTGGTCACAAGTCCTGGGATGTTCCAAAAATGTATATACAGATAAGGCACAGGACAACCTGGTCTGTCTTTGCCTCATGGAGGGTGGGCCACACTAATCATATGCACCAGGCTGAGAGAGGGGCCTCTGGCTTTCAACTAATACCATGCATAGTTTATGCTACATGTAAATAGGTTCCAAAGTGCTGTTCAAATGTTTTTATAGAGTACCTATGCTAAAAAAGCAGCAGTTTCAAATATAAATAAATAAATAAATAAAAATAAGGCGGCAACATATCATTTCTGGATAAACTAAATGCATGGGTACTATATGTAAATTTCTATGTTTAATGTCAAGGTCATTGTTTTCAAATTTGGTCCTCATTTCCACGTGCTCATGGTGAGCAGGGCTTGAGAGTAAGAAGAGGGGGAGGTGGCTGCTAAGAGAAAAAGTTAGGGGGGAAGCAGAGAGCAAAGGACTACCCGACCCCACTCCCCCGATCTTTTTCCCTGCTGTAGCAGTAGGAAGGGGACAGATTTAATGCAAACTTTGAATAATTAGATATACCAAATCTGTCTGTCTATCTGTCCTAATTACTGGTGATTCTTATAATCAGTGTTGCCTTCTCTTCAAATAAAGAAAGTACTATCATGGAATTAAAACATATGTGCCATTGTACATATGATTTACACTTGCTTCAAAGCAAACAATGAATTGTAAGACCAAAGTACTGCATCAAATACAAAAGAAAATGAATTAAATGCACAGAAAAATTCTGTTTGCAGATAATTTCAGTTAAAAAAGTGCATCATTCATACTTTGTTGGAGAATACATTACATACATTAAAATGTACATTAAAAACACCACCACAACCAATCATTCAGGATTCAGTCCCAGAATACTGCCAGGTTGGCACTAGCCTTGAAAATTCAAGAACACAATAGGCATGACCCTGCCCTTGAAAATGCATAGCAAATTGCCTGTGATACTCCCGAAAGAGCTTCTGAGAAAGCCATAAAGAAACACTGGGCAGAAGTGCAAAAGAACAGTAGTGCTAAACTCATACTAAAGAAATGCAAGTCCTCACGAAAGAGGGGCTTTACAATACATTCCAAAACCACTGAAGGCGCCATTTACATGTGATCAAATCCCTGAGACAACGATTCAAAAAATGTCACTCACACAGAAACAAGTGCAATCAGTGAGGTAGGTAAATATTTAGCTAAAAGAGCAACCAGAAAAGTAGAATGGGTACACATGATAGGTAATGTCAAGACTCTTCCTCAGCATTATTATATATAGTGCAACTATGTCAGTTATTTTATGATATACAACTAAAGATTTAAAATGAAAGAAATCTGTTATCAATGTTTTATTTGTGGTACCTCATACCTATTGTGTACATTATAAACCATTATATGCATTATACACCATAGATCAAACAAAACTATGAATCAGGAAAACTAATTCAGATTCCTCTACAGCAGTATATAAAATATTGAAGCATTTCACTCTATTTATCACTAGGAAATTATGTAATAACTTCAGCTTCTCAAAGGCTATCTGCAAGTGCATATGTATTACACAAACACAATTTCAAAAGAAAGTGGATACATCTAAAATAACTTCTTGCTACCAGAAGTTACACATAAACCAGTTTAAGTCATCAGAAACTGGTTTAAGATAAACCTGGTTGAACACAATATCAGACTTAGCTGATTTGGGTTAAACTGGTTTATGAAACTTCTGTCCCAGATCCATTCCTGCTTCAAGTTAAAATCAGTCCCCCAGCATCCCAGCAGGTTTTTCAGCCCTGAGCTGTGCTGTGTTGTCTGCTCCAGAGAGCTGGGCTGGCCCCACCCCTCTGCTTCCAAGCTGGAACAGTAAGGACTGGCCAACAAAGGGGTTGGGGTTAAGAGTTGGGGGCAAACCCAGCTGAGAATGCAGCCCAGTCTACGGGGGGGGGCACTGCCCCTCCCCAGGCAAACCCTGGCTTGGGTCAGGGGCTAGGGAAGGGGTATTGGTGACTGGTAGGGGGTGCATGAGGGTACATGTGGCCCCTAACAGGGCCGATGCCCCCCCGACAGCTGACACTGGTGCTGTCGGTAGGACTGGTGGCCCCTCTGACAGGGTCCCCACCATCGGCGGCTTTTGCAGGTGCCATCCCTCCCCCCCCAGTTCAGGAGGTACCAGTCACTCATGAAAGGAGTTCAACACACCCTCCCCCACTCAAACTTACTTCTGGCTCCAACCATGGACTACAAATCCCAGAGCCACCTAGAAACAGGAAGAAGCGATGACCAACCCTGCTACTGTAATTCTGGACTGCAAATCCCAGAGACTTTGGGGGTAGCAGGAAGAGAAAGTGAACACACAGCCAGAAAGCTGTCCTCTAGCACCCCATGAGCCACTGCAAGCATATGGCTGCATTTCCTGAATCAAAGGTAAATGTCTGCTCACTGCTGTTTCAATTTAATCTATGCAGCTTACATTAACCTATTCAGCCTTGGACTTTTTTTTTTTTTACATTGAATCTATTCAGCCTTGGGCTTTTCTGACCGTCTGTACTCAGCCCAGATGTAAAATTACTTAATTATTATCATAAACACTTCTGACAAGTAAATTCTGAAAAATTTATTTGACACACTGGCTTTAAAGTTTCTAAACATCTCAACACGTAAATTTTTGGTTTGTTTGACTGTTTTAAAATAACCAGTCTTAGCCAGATTCCTCAGTGAAGACATATGAAACTGGTGTGTAAAATGTTATATCCTTGTTTTCTTATAGAATTACGGAACTCAGCCTACAGATATTAACATCAGGATTATAGTTTTCTATTAATACTTTTTACTATGAAATTCTACAGTATTTTCTTCTTCTGATAAATATTAAGGAATACATTAAACAAGTGGGGAAAGGGGAGGGATGAGAGAACAATAAGTGTTAGTGAAGACCTCACCTGGAAAAAAAAAAGTGTTAATAATCACACTGATATCTTTCTTCTCTTGTGGGTCTGTGTTTAAATAAAAATGAAGTTAGTGGTCTCTGGGGATCCTGGTTTTCTCTGATTAAAAAAAAAAATATCACAAATTTTCCGATTAAAAAATAGCAACTTCTCTGATAAAACCCCCCAAAGCCTCAATTAAAATGAAACACCACTATATACATAGCTATTAACTGACTACAATTTTTTACTGATATATTTACAGTTTTAAAGCAATTTGGAAGCCTACCTGTGCCTCAATCACTATAATAAAATAAATTCTAAATACCTATAAATGTTGGTAGTTGATTCTGGGTTTTTTATCATGGAAAATCAGAGCTCTCCCTGCCCCCTTAGCTCACCAGGATGCAGGGAGTGAGGGACCTGGACCAAGCAACAGCACCCTAGCCCTGCTGGTGCTCCTCACTCCCCCCCTACACAGCCCCCAGCCCTCCCCCAACCCTGCCAGAGGAGGTCCCCCAGCTCCCATGACTACAGAACCAGGGACCCATGTCCACAGCCCCCTGTCCCTCATAGCAACACCTAAGCGCTGGCTGCCTCCCAGCTCCCTCTCCCCCATGGGTGGCATGGCTGGAGCCAAGGCTACCTGCATGGGGGTGCAGGCTACCTGCTACAGGCTTGAGTGGGGGGCCAGCTCCCCACCGCCGTGCTGTCGACTGCTGCCATGGTGCCCTCCCCCAAGGCCTCCACAGCCTAGTACATGGGACCCGGTGCAGCAGGGCAGAGCAGGACTGTGCAGTGAAGCTCCTTGCTTATTTTGGGAGCTTTGCACTACCATGGCAATGCACCCCTGCCCGCCTGGTAGTTGCTGGCAGGAAAGGGATGCATTGCCAGGGCAGTGCAGAGTTCCCAGCAGCAGCAAGGAGCTTCCCTGCCTGGCCCTGCACCACGCTCCTGTTCCAGGTCCTGCCTCCTGGGTTGCACAGGCCCCAAGGGGAGGGCAGTAGGGTCAGGAGCCCAAGCCCACAGCAGGCAGTCCATACCCACCTCTGCCCTGCACATATATCTGTGGGGCACAGGTCCCTCTGCTCCTCCCCAGGAATGCATGCAACAAGGAGCCAACCTCTTCCCCTCACTCTCTGGACAAGTCACCTGTGGCCCAATCGCTCAGTCCTGGCCCCCAAGCCCCACACACCACCCAGGCTGGACAGCAGCCCTAGCTACAGCCCCAGCCTAACTCCTTTGCTCTGGGGGCCTCAATCCCATCTCCACACCCCTTTGCCAGACTTACCTATGTCAGCTGCTCTCCAGGCTGCCTGGCAGCCACGTGCATATTCACACACATGGCACTACTGCCTGACTGCCCTCCCACTCCCCACATCCCCTTTCAGGCTGGAAATCGGTCACCCTGCAGACAGTTCTTTGTAAAAGGGCAAAATCTGCGTGTTTCTCTGTTAAAAGGAGGAAATTGTAAAATCTGTGTTTTTCCACAGGAAACGGAAAATCCAGATCCCTGGTGGTCTCACACCTCCAGTAAATCTTAACATTCCCTCCACACATCAATACACTGTTTGTCACAACTTGTCATGATTCAGTCTCTTCTCAGATACGACTCAGGAAAAGGCTCAAGGATTTTGAATTTGCTCTATTCACGCAATTATATGGAGGACATTTGCACAGTGCCCTCGCTGCCACTCAATCACAGTTTAAGTTCCTACTGCTGTGTATCAGCATAATGCGACAACTACTTAGCATATACTGTAGAAGCAAACAATGATGATGGAAAACAAAACATTAACTGTGACCATTTATCCAATAGCTTACATTACTGTTGAAATCACTCAGTAACATTCAAGGGATCTCTCATGGAAGTAAAAGGAAGATGTCAAATGTGTTACAACGTGCAGAAGACAGTTGTTCTTAAAAGCGCAACCCCGGATGCCAGTTATAACCATTGGGAGAAACAATGAATGAACAAGTCAAGGGTAAATCTTGTCTCTAGGGCAATCACTAAACTGTTGTGGCTAAAATTCACGGAAACAACATCTGTTCTAACACCAAAGCAACATGTTCTGTTCTTTTGT
The DNA here is from genome assembly GCF_001723915.1 of Gavialis gangeticus. Classification (NCBI taxonomy): domain Eukaryota; kingdom Metazoa; phylum Chordata; order Crocodylia; family Gavialidae; genus Gavialis; species Gavialis gangeticus. The sequence goes on from NW_017729032.1 coordinate 227,886,367, forward strand.
TTTGTTAAAATTAATGTTTTCTTGACCTGACATCTCAGTTCACTTCCACAACTGCAACCTTTTACACCATATACACAGATACATTAGGGAACTATATTAGCTTTTCCCCAAGAGTTTTATATGCAACAGCTAGTGTTTAGTAGCAATACCAATCATTTAAATAGCAAGCACACAAAAAGGGCATTTACAGTGAGATGCATAGGGATTTTTAGTTGTACAAATCCCATTAATAAGTAATTCCCTCAGGCAGTTCCTTGAGAATTGCTGCCAAAGCATTATTTATAACTTTACAAGTCCTTTCAAATGACTAACAATTATCCCACTTTAATAACTTCTCTTTGGAGACTGTGGACATAAGAAGTGTATAACCTCAAAATAATTTGTTTGGCTGACAGCCTGGTTATACCACAATTCTGAGAATCAAAATGAATCTTCTGGATACAGCATGTACTTTATATATTGTACAAACCAAGTTCAGTATCTTCAAAGTAACCAGTTTGGAAAGACTTTAAAATTATGGGGTTTTTTAATTACCAATTCCTGCCAAGAGGCATTTTATTTAAAATGCTGGAGGACTAATTAATTTTGTGACGAATATAACTAAAAATCTGGATGCAAGTAGGAAAACGTGTTATTGAGTTCAAATTAATTTTAAATGTATAAAATGAATATTTCCACAAAAACTCCTTTGCTCAGTATAATAAAACTGTGCTCAAGGTCTGTTCAACCAATAACAGAGAGTCAAATAATGAATTCTATTCACTTGCAAAATTTCTGTTTCACATTTTGTATTTCTAAATTTTAGGACTTATTCTTCTATTTCCAGGATCTCTAAAAACTTCCTGCCTTATATTAATATATATATATTTTTTAAACAACAAGCTTTTTTACTTAGAATAAACATCTAACTTATGGCAGTAGTCAGCACCAGTCCTGGCCATTAAGCCAAGTGTTAAACTTCTACTTTTATGTTTTGTTTTATTTTCAGGATAATACACATCAAGAAAAAATTAAGATAGTTATTTTTAGCTATTGTACATTCCAATTTGGAGACTGATTTTGAGAAGCACAAAGTATACTAAAACCACTATTCAGTGTCTTCCTTAAATGCAGTCACGTTATGTGAAGGCAATTTTACCTAAGTTTTATCACAAGCTGTTGTTCCATCTTCTACTTGGCTCTGCTGTGTCTGTTTCTCTCCCAGATACCCAAGGAAAGGTACTCAGATGCCCAAAAGCTTGTCTAGGTCTATCCCAACAATGGTCCACTAAAAGATATCACCCAAAATATTTTTTCAAAGATGAAAAGGAGGATGAAGAGGTAGAAGAAGAAGAAATCTGTAGTTTCCAATATGTTCCATTCCATAGGTCCCCAGATAGAAAGATTCTTAGGGCCCTGCTACATGTTCAAGTTAAAGCTGGCTATAGAGGTATTACACATTTTCAAGGGCTAACTTTATAGTTGGTCAGCTATTTTTATAGCTAGATAGTCATTTTTATCATCTGATAATTATTTTGTATGGCTGGTCTAAATTACGGTGCGACTAACCAGTTAACTGTGTGATAATTGTTTCGTACTTGTGGCTAATCTTACTTTGCCTGAGTGGCCAAAATAAAATGTATTGTTTTCCCATTCTCTCTATCTCCTTTTTCACAATTCTGCTTAGTTTTAGAATAATGGAAAAAATTGTTCTCTCTCTGTCTCTAAAATACAGTGTCCCCTTGCTCTTGGATAACTCCAAAATACTTTAGGTTTTGCAGGTTGCTCTATATAGACATCCATACAGGACCCTACTAGTTCAGGCTGAGGAAGAAACAAAAACGAGTATTTTTTGTCACAATTACATAAAGCAAGGAAGTCCTGGACACTTAGTAGGAATTGATTTCTGAACCTGCATCAAAGCCTCACATCCAAAATTATGTGCCAACCATTAAGCACACGTATAGTCCTATTGACTTCAGCTATTCAAGCACTTCAAGCAGCTATTTGCCATGAACTTCTTTTTTTTTGGAGGGGCAAAAAGAATAAAAGGAAATTTTGCTCAGATAATGTGCAGATTTGACTACAAAAAATCCAGTGCAGCTCTCACTAAAATGAGCATGAAAACTTCAAAGTAGTAATTGAGTTGGGCCCTCCATTCCCACACCTCATCTTAAGCAAATCTGCAAATAAGAACCAATGTCTCACACACAATTTTCCTGTCTTCATAAGACATAAGTAACTAATTTTATCCAAGCCTTCACAACTAAGCGTCAGAGTAGTTTTAAGAGATTTACAATTAATACACAAAAGACACTTACTTGACATTACAGCACTGAAAGGAAACAAAACTACAGTGCTGAAGCAGCATAACAACTGCAAAAACCAAATTGAGAACATAAATATACTAAACAAGGAAACAGAGTTATACAAATCCCAATTAGCAAGTACTCTGTAATTAAAATGTTTTCTGCAAAATATCTATAGTTGATACTTTTTAGCATTAAAATAAAAAACATTTTGCACAAACATTTTACACAAATACTCTTAGATATATTCACAGAAGCTGTTTATTTGTACTTACTATGTTAATACTGTCTATAGCATGCAATATGTATCACTACAAATAATATTACATGTAGTAGTAGATTATTTACAGTTTTCACTAGAACAATACAGTAAAAATGGCAATACAATTCTATATAAAATAATAAATAATGTATGGTATTGGTAAAACCAGACCATAATGTACATTCTATCAATTTAAACAAAATTAAAACAAATGTATGATTAAAAAATAAACTAGCTGAAATATTAATATACTATAGTAAATGAATAAATACAAGATTTTTTTTAATACTTTTGTCCTTATCCTTTGTGCAAGTAACTCAAATACTCTCAGGGAATACAGGACAGGCCAAGCTGTAAGGAGTAAAATTGTTTTTTCCTCATTAGTGCATTGTTTAAAATGTTCATCTAATGGAGAGATCATTGTCTTATTCTTCAAAGAACGAGCAAGATCACAAATTGTGATTTAAACTGTCCATCTCATTTTTCCCACAAAATATATACCCTATATGTATTAGGGTCTATACACCACCTCCCCATAACTGCATATTTTAGTAAATCCCAATCCAGTAATGGCTTCTTCTTCTTTGTGGCTCTGTATTTCAGATAGACAGGTTTCTAGGTGAAGAGTGTTTTATTACCTCTTAAAAAAGAAGTTGGAGAAGATCTCACTGCCTGAATACCTGTTAGCATGCTGGCATTTTTAATGCTTAAATATATATCTTGTCCTATATAAGGGAACTATTAGACCAGTAACCACCAGCACGTTTCCCAGGACATCTGTCTGGATAATAATATGAATTTTTATTTGGAAAAGGAGAGGCTTCTAAAAGGCACTTCTTAGGATATCCGATACCGCCAGCTCAGGTTCCAAAGTGCTCACATTAAGCAGCCTCATTTCACAATGCATGAGTCCCACACCACCAGAGTTTGGAAGAGATAAAAGCTGCCTTAAAAAGTACTTAGAAATGAGTCCCCTCATATTTCATGTTCAATATGAATTAGACATTTTCACCTTAAAGCTTAGTAAATACCATTCTAATGCATTTACCATGCTATTAATAATTCTAATTTCAAGGTGATGCATCATATAGCTTATAACATGCATGTTAGTGTACATTACTGGCTAAACAATTACAGTTTTAAAAAAGCTCAAATTCTGCATTAAAAATAACTTCTAGAGTGCTTTCAAAACAATATTATGATAAGTCTTTTTTGGGGAGGGTTCATGGGGAGTCTGGACAAGCATTGGTCAAAAATGATCTAGGAGTAGCTATGCCTATGCTCTACTACAGGTATTTCCCATGCTTCTGGGCTTTGCTGGTTCTCACATGGGGTCAGGAAGATATTTTTTCCCCTCCTATTGCTACACATCAGGAGCTTTCAGTTTAGGAGGGAGGTTTGCAGAGGGGTATACATTTTTTGTTTCCCTTTCCCCGGAAGCATTGGGTGTTGGCTACAGCCAAGGGTGGGGGTTTTGCCTTAGGTAGGCCAGTGCTCTTGTTGGGACTTAAACCCAGAAGTTCCCGGTTCGAGGGTCTGGCCCCTCTGCTCAGACTGAATATGACATTTCAGCTGCTGACAGACATGGGGGTAGGAGGGGAGGGTGGGGGACATGCAAAAAACCATCACTTTACCAGAAGAGGCATTGCATCAGTTTGATCTGGCTTGGCCAACATCTGTATAGATCGTATGTTTCAGCAGGGCTTTTTGGCACTTTTATCTAATATCTTCAGCTATTAGACAAAAGGGCCAAAACCACTGCTAAAGTGCAATCTGTACAGACATTGGGCAAGCCAGGTCAAACTGACACAATGCATCTTCTGGGCATGCGCTGGGCTCAGAATGGAGGCACACCAAGCTGAAAATAAAGTGCTGATTTCTTTTTTTGTTAGCTTGTTTTTTCATGTCTGTAAGCAACTCTGGGGTCAGGAAAGAATTTTAACTTATGGTCAGATTGGTACAGACAGTGGAGGTTTTTGCTTTCATTTGTTCGTTGGGGGTATGTCCCTCTTCCTTAAAACTCTCAAGCATATTTACAACCCTTGCAGTAGCATAACATTGGCCACTTATCCCCCTGCTTTACCAGTGGTTGGTTAAGGTGCAACGCCTTCTGGTTGTGTGACAGGATTAATTATGTAGTTTTACCAATAGGTTAGACCATGGGTCAGCAACCCCCAGCATGTGTGCCATTAGTGTCATGCAGAGACATTTCTCCCAGGAGGCATGCAAAGAACTTGTTTTTGTATTTTTAAGTTGCTGCTCTGGGCTGTGCAGCCACAAGTCCCAGCTCCACGGCAGGCACCAGGGTGGAGCCAGAAGAACGCAGGCAGGGCCCAAGTAGTGAAGCCCTGGGGCAGCCCCCACTCCCCACCTGACACCAGCTCTCTATTTACTATAAAAATAAACATCATTAATAATTATTACTTGTATTAAATATGCAGTGCATCCTGCCATGTATCCCCTCTGCCCCAGTTTTGTTTCTGTGGTGTGTTTAATTGGTCAGAGGAGTAGAGCAGGCAACTAGTCTTTACTACAAAATGTTAGGCAAGCTTTACATATGCTAGGGTTCCTTGAAGATCAAGTCCAAGACCTCCAACTATTATTTGGGTGTTTCTCTCCAGGAAAAATGTAAAACCATTTTTCAGAGATATGTGGAAGGGTACAGTGATACCCAAAAACTCATTTGTGTTCCTCCAAACTATGTAGTTGGTCCAATAAAAGATATCACCTGCAAGCATCTAAGCCTCATTAACAATCTTCTGACCACCTGATGCTTCTCTCAAGTGAACAGAACTACCTCAGGGCCACCAATGCTGTGCCACAGAGAGATGCACAGGCAGACAAAAAAGAGTCATATTAAGCTGCATATTACTATACAGTGATGCAACAATGAGTCACACAATCTATATCCTGAAACATGTACTTCTGAGAAAAAATATTTGCTAAGTGTGTCAGGATCACAAAACACTGAACCAAAATAATCCAAACACTTTGAGTAACAGGGATCTCTTTTTGCTTTTTCAACCAAGAAGTATACATATTCAGTAGCAACACAAAGAAAAATCTAGACTTCAATTCAGTAAACATTTGCTTATCAGTTAACACTGTACAAATGAAAAGACCACTCTCAAGAACCTCAGTAAACATATGTGCAAAAGGTTAAATAAACTTATTTGTAAAAGGTTAAAGAGATACATAAGTCTAAAACAGTATGTTAATCCCCCATATTTCAATTTGTATAGAAAATATTAATGACTTATGGCTTAATGGCCATCATAAAGCCTGGGGGAAATCATATTTGAGATATTGCAACTATAAAGCACATAACACATATTTATTCAAGCTGACGTTAATACAAATAACCCAAACGTGTGTTAATGGAAGCTCCTGTAGCAGTATTCAAGAAAAAAAAATGTTTCTGTTCTAGTGTTCTTTGTGACAAAATTATACTACTACTCAGCCTGTACCAATAATGAAACAATAACTTTAATAGTAAATATGTTTTCATACAAAACTAAAAAAACAAGGGTTTAACAGCCATTGAAACTGTACCTGCCATTGTCACCCAAGGTTTGTTTGAAAATACAAAGAAGTTCACCATTTTCTGAAGCAAACAGAATCTAGTCCCAAGAGATAGGAAACAATCTAAATTGTCTAGTACTCTTACTGACCAACTGGAAATTTGTACTTTAATCATATGTGGTTTCATTTTGGACACTGTTTTCCAGCATTTCATTTTCTTTCACAAGTAGGATGGAAACTGGAAACATTTGGTGCTAAATTCTTCAGATAACTTTTTGTGCACATGAAATAATACTGATTACCAAACACTTAGAAGTGTGTTATAATTAATGACACCCCTACTTTTCTCTTGGTAAAGGGAAAGATAGCAAGGTGGTCAATTTGAATGCACACTCTGGGGAAACATGTCTCAGTCCCTGTCCCGTACAACAACTTCTCAATCTGAGAAGATAAATATACTGAGAGAACCAATGCAATCCTCATTTTCCAGTGCTTTTCTGTAATCAGGTCCCATTATTTATACAACAGTCAGCATTCTAATGTGAAAGTCTTTTTTTAAGCAATCCAAAAATTGCATTAATTGTTCCACCCACCCCCTGCACACCCAGTGTCATTTACTTAAGCTACAGACCACATATTTCAAGATATCTGTGTGCTACTAAACATGCAAGTTTTAAATTATAACAGCTGACCTGCCTTAGCACCCATAGCAATATGGCAAAAGCCTAGACTCATTTTTCTCAATTCCTCATGGATTGCTCTGTAGGTTTTCTCAGGCTAATAAACTACTATAAGTCTATATTTCTACACACAGAACAAAGAGTCCATAAACCCCAGCACATCATTCATTTATCCATTGATCTCTCCCTCCCTCCCAGCACATAGTTTGAAACACAGTTTGTCAAAAGTCTCATGTTCTGGAACCTTTTATCACTCCTGAGACTTCTCCTCAATCCCCTTCTCAAACAGCTACCTCAGCCTCTCCTGTTTCCAGCAGGAACTCCCCAGACTCCATACCTGAAAGTTCTTGATTCATTAGAGCAAGAGAAGCTTGCAGGCAGGGGCACCTTTCTTCAAATTTGGTTTAGCTGGGTCTATCACTTGGTCCATCACAAGGAAGCTGAATCCACTTTCTTTAAACAAGCAAGCCAACCTATGACAATCCAGGTATAACAATATAGTCCTGCAGCCAAGTAGCTCATAAAACAAAAGGAACCTTTTTGGGTCAGTAATAGCCATGATTTGAAGAAAATTAAATATATAAACAGGCAACATGTATATATTAAAATCGCTCTTCAGAAATTCTATTGATTTAGAAAAAGAATTTCTATAGATATTTGTCAGTCTTGCTTATGAGCATTATACAGTTTGTTACCTACACTTTTTCAAATACCCATTTTTTAAAAAGAAAAAACACTTTTTTTTTTTCAAATCAACAGTTTTTCCTAGTAGAAACTAATGCATACT
>NW_017729032.1:227898905-227903758 GCF_001723915.1 Gavialis gangeticus
CAGTAATAGCCATGATTTGAAGAAAATTAAATATATAAACAGGCAACATGTATATATTAAAATCGCTCTTCAGAAATTCTATTGATTTAGAAAAAGAATTTCTATAGATATTTGTCAGTCTTGCTTATGAGCATTATACAGTTTGTTACCTACACTTTTTCAAATACCCATTTTTTAAAAAGAAAAAACACTTTTTTTTTTTCAGATCAACAGTTTTTCCTAGTAGAAACTAATGCATACTTCTTGATAAATAGCAGATATTTTAAAATACATTTGGAAAAAAAAGAATTAGTATCATATTAATTCTATGTAACAGTGGCAATGAGAGCCAACTAACAATATTTTCAGCTATTCTATTATCAGTAAAATGTCAGGACAAATAAAATCAAATCTAAGGTACATCCTTCCAGCTATGATTTCTGAACCATGTATTGAAAGTATATGTAGCTTGGAATAGATGCTGTACATCTAAAAATACTGCTGTTATGCATCAGCTACGTGTTGTTTTAGCTAAACAAAGTTGGCATCGATTATAATTATCTCAGTACATATATAGTGCAATGAAAAGCTCCATTTTAAGTAGCTGAAAAAAAACATTTTTTCCAACATAATTCAAACGAAATCTACCCTTAAATTGGATTTGTCACTTTTCTGCATTAGACTTCGCAGTTTTGACATGAGTTCCTGATAGCCAAATTCATAAAATGCAGTTTTTTCAAGTAAGGATAGAAAACAAACAATTTCAGCTGCTTCTAAAACTCACAGAAATATTTGCTTGATAAAACAAATAAGCACAGTAAACATTCTGTGGATTAGATATAGGCACACTGTTCTGTTTGAAGATAGTTATCCCATGCATAGTCATCAAATCCTCAGACCTGAGGAAGGGCACTTCGGCTAGGGACAGAAAGTACACATAAAACAATATAAATTATTGAAAACTGGGTCAAATCTATAAAGACAATAGAAGTTCAGTGCACATAAAACACTTTCAAAATGACCAAATCTGGTTTAAGATAAACCTGGATGGAGGCAGTATCAGACTTAACTGATTTAAGTTAAATCGATTTACTGAATTTCTGTCCCAGATCCCCTTCAGATTCAAGAGCACAGATAGAAGTGACAATTTGTGCCCAATCTGGTCATAGAAAACAGTTATAGCTGTGAACAAGTGCACAGCTGTAGACAGCTTCAACAGTGGCCAATTGGGTAAAAATCTGAGCCCTCATTGTATGAGGTCATAGAATCTCCATCCTTGGAGGTTTTTATGGCCCAGCTCAACAAAGCCCTGGCTGGAATGATTTAGTTGGGGACGTCCCTGCTTGGACTGAGGGGGTGGACTAGATCCTGAGGTCCCTTCCAACCCTAATTTTCTATGATTGTAAATAGGATGGAGTATCTTCCATCACATTTTTTTTTCCATCTGGGCTTTGATGCAATCTGAAGTTTTCCACAGAAAACAGCTTTCTTTGCAGATCTAACTCTACTACTTTCTCTTATGAGCACAATATTTCCAAAGAAGTGTTAGAGACCAGGAGGCCAGGAGTGAGAAAGTAAAGCTAGAAGATCCCTACTTAATTTATATCTTGGCATGGTTGAAGTAAATGGTCCAATTCCCATTGGCTTAAATGGGAGTATGATTTCACTCTTACACTCCAATGATTTACCAAACTACTCAATTTCAGCGAGACTGCAGATATAATAAAGACTTAATGGCAAGTCTAAGTCAGCATTTAAGGGCTGGGGAGTGGCTTTTGGCTTGGGTTAGGGTCACACTGCCAAGGGGGGACTGGGACTGGGCCTGGGGAGAGAGCTGGCAAGGTGGACAGAGGGCTGGGCAGGGGTGCATGGATGGCAAACGCCCTGTGCTGTACCACAGGCCAAGGCCAGGGCAGGTGTGAGCTGCCTCATCCCACTACAGCTCATCCCAGTCGGGCTCAGGCTGGGACTGCAGGCCCAACTGGGGTAACAGTGGAAGCAGCTCAGTGTGGGAGGAAAGAAGGGAGCACATGGTGCACCCCTGCCCACCAGGCCAGACGTCCTTGGGGTAGGGTTGTGGGCTGGGACTGGGGGCACTGCCCAGCCAGGGTGGTACAAATGTCTGGAGCACTAGAGATGAGCATTGCCCATCTGCTGTGCTAGTGCCATTGCATTGCCACACCATATCCCACCAGCCCATGGCTGCAGCAACAGCTAGCAGCTCTGCTGGGGCTAGCAACAGAGGTGGTAGCTGGGGGTACACTGTGCAGCAGGGTGCAGGAAGGGAAGGAGAGGAATGATACAGCTAACCCACATACTGTTCTGCCTGGCCCAGGGCCTTGCCAGCCTTGCTGGTCCCAGGAGGGCTCCTATTCCCAGGAACCATGCAGGGGGTTATGATGCACCAGGGGGAGAGAGGTAGGAGGCAGCATGGTTTGTGTGTGCATGTCATGGGCCAAGGATGGCAGCAGGGGGTGGAGGGGTATGAGAAAGAGAGATTGGGGAGGGGTTCTCCGAGTAGAAGCATCCTCCAGAATCAGGCCTGGAGCCCCCTTGGCCTATTAAAGCAGCCTGTGCAGGGTGAAGCAAGGCTGACCTGGAAGGGAAGGGGCTTACCCAGCCAGAGGCAGGTCCAGCCCAGTCTCTGAGACCCAGTCAAGGGTTTCTCAGGAAGGACATGGGGACTGTTGGGGCCTGGGCACAGTTGCGGGGAGCAGAACAGCAGGAGCTGAAACTGCTCGGAGCCACAAAGCAGCAGGCAGGATAGCCGCAGCTGGATCCACGGAAGCTCCTTCCAGGAAGGAACAAGTGGGAGGCAGGCAGGGACTGCAGGTTGGGAATGAGGGGCTCTGGAAGGGCTGGGGGGTGGGGGGTGCTGGGAGTTCAGAGTGAAGGGCAACGGCATGGGCAGGGGAAGGGCATTGGCACATCAGTGCTGCTCAGTGACATAAAGCAGCTCTGGGAACAGAAGCTGCTGGACCCACACCCTGGTGAGTGAAGAGGGAAGGGACAGCTGTGATTTTCTATGATTAAAAAAACAAAATCAAATACCAAAATACATAGGTTTTAGAATATATTTTATTATAATGACTGAGGCACTGGTAGGCTTCCAAACTCCTTTAAAATTATAAATCAGTAAAACATTGTGTTCATCTCATACCTATGTATACAGTAGCCTTTCATTTTAAGCATGGAAAAACACAGATTTGAGGAGTTTTAATCAGAGAATTTTAGATTTTTAAAACAGAGAATACCAGGACCCCTGATTTTAAAAAATCTATTATCTCTGAATTAATTTTCCCTCTGAGGCCTCCAAAATAGACCTTGGATGGTATAGTTAGATGTTATTTTTTAAAATCTTAAGCCTAAAATTTATCAGACTGTTTCTCAATTCATAATACATTTTTTCAAAATCTCATGGATATTATCTTCTATGTCTGTTTAGTGCACCGCTCTCTGGCCTCACCCCTTCCTTCAACCTTATACTCGAATGCATTATTGAAATAGAAACTTCCCTCTAGTATTTTTCTGTTTTTTGTTTTTTTTTCTGTATTACTCAAGCAAAGACCAATAAAAAGGATAATGGGTCATTAACACCTCTGGAGTGGGCAGAGATTGGCAAGGAGATGACAATAAGCTATGAAGTCCATTGACTAGCTCAGCAATGCCTGAATAGAAATTCTACACCCCTCCTAGGCAGTTGGTTTTAAAGTTTGGGTAGAAGTGCACCTGCAGCCACTGTACTGCTTTTGGATCTGCCCCTGTAAGAGTATGTGGCAATAAGAACAGATTATATTAGTCACCCTCCTTCACTTCACTTCCCAGGTTATTTCCAAAGTGGTAGGTAACCTTCATTTTAATTGCCAGTCCATTTCCAAGTTTCTTAAATCTTTATAATTACATAGCTTCCAAAAGAGTCAATTGTTTGCCTCTTCTGTTTTCTGAAAATAATTAGTTATGTTGGTCATAAAATCATATAAAAATAGGGCTGAATAGGACCTAAAAAATGGTCATATTTTTTGGTTCTACCTCGACACAGCAATCTGGATATTTTGTTTCCATAATTTTATACCTTCTCACAGAGTTGTGATTTGTTGTTTTATTGCATTTATTTATTATTCTTATTGTTATTACTGCTATATTTCTTACCCTTAAAATCATTTCACCTGTTAGAAATTCCTTTCTGTAGAGTTAAAGCAACTGAATTTATACCATCACCCTTTGCCCAGCAAAGCAGTTTAATTTTTAAGTAAAAAATCACAATTCAACCACAAATAAAAAAAAATGCTGCCCTACAAAACTAGTGAAAGGAAAAGGGAGGTGTTGTTTCATTAAGTGAAAAACGTGGACTAAATTTGAATTAAATATATTTATAATGATCACAGATTTACACTATTTTGAGGTGTTTATGGAATCTCATGAAAATTTTCCTTGAGTTTGTTTTCATGATATGACATACATAGTCTCTAAGTACAGGTAGTGTCAGGGTGTATTCAGCCTGATCAATATTACGGCTGTATGAATTGCAGTATTTGATATGAATGTAATTTTTGTGCGTCTTATTTTGGCCAATATAGCCAGTCTATAAAAGGTGCATAAAAACCCTGCCTTCTGACTAACTTCAGATTAACACAGCTAACTGCCTCTCAACAATTAACATAAAACATTCCTCAACCATTCATACGAGATCAGTAAGGTCCCCTCTACAGGTACTGGTAAAGGCATGATGGGATTTATCATGCAGTCCACACAATCATACATTCAGCAGCATGACTGTGGGAACCAGCAAAAGATCCTATCATGCCCTATTATAGGAACCAAGAGCCTGGGATTGCCCTGCACAGGCAAACAGCAAACTCTTGCAGCTGCAAGTC
>NW_017729032.1:227903783-227909498 GCF_001723915.1 Gavialis gangeticus
CTGCACCCCACATGCAGGCTACACATGCAAATTAAAGCTAGATAGACGTCAGGTATAAAGTTATTATAAATTTTCCAGCAGTAACTTTATAGCTGATTGGACCTTTTTAAGGTGCCATAATGAATTTGCACTTGTAGCCAATCTAAATTAATTGCACAATTAACCAGGTAATTAATAGATGTACCGTGTAGAGGGGGCCTAAGAATTAGCACCCAACATTGGTATACCAGTCAAATACGCCATTGTGGACATGGCTGAGGAACATCATTCAGGCTCTTCCAGACAATAATGAATTTAGACATTAAGAGAGAGACCTCTGGTGAGAATTAGCCTTGGCTACTCAGGCTGATCAGGGAAGTATGTTTCTCACAGCAGGGAAATTAAGTGAATCACAGTATCTTTAGGAGAGTATTTTTTTTTTTTTTTTTTTTTATGTCTGAACAGATGTAAATATTCTCCTGGTCACAATTAGAAGAAAATACTTTCACCTCTGGTAAATAAATATATCCTTGAGAAGCAGAAAGTTATAGACACAGTGGGTACATCTACACTAGACACTTAAAGTGCAGAAGACTAATTCTACTAAGCATTAGCATGGCAGGCAAAGCCTGTGCTAATGTACTAAAAAGCATTAGATTTAGTCTAATGCATATTAACATCACTAAAAAAAGGGTTCATCTGCACTAATGCACAGTAGTGTTGACTGTGGCACAATAAGTTAGTACCTGTAGTTACACATACTAAACGTAATGCATCGTAATTATGGTGCATTAATGAATGTGTAGATGTGCCCAGTACTGCCTCCCCAAGCATCCAAATGTTATGTATGTAAATAGCCAGATAAGAAACTATACTTAAGTACTGTGATGAGACCAAGTGTTTGTCCAATGCCTCCTAGGCATAAAGTGTGCTTATACACATGCTCCAAAGTGTTCATATCTCATCTTATTCTCAAAAATAAATTAAGGTAAATAAATTAAGAGGCTGTGACATGGATGTTTACACAGTCTGGTGGGTGGGATATTGGCTTACCAGTTGCACCCACAAAGTAGCAGTACACGGGTCAGTATCAACCTGGAAGGATGTGGGTAGTGGGGTCCCACAGGGTTCAATCCTTGGGACCTGTACTCTTCAATATCTTCATCAGTGACTTGGATGTGGGTGTGAAGTGTACTCTGTCCAAGTTTGTGGATGATACTAAATTGTGGGGTGAAGTACACACTCTGGAGGGTAGGGAACTGTTGCAGACAGACCTGGACAGGTTAGAGAAGTGGGCAGTACACAATAGGATGCAGTACAACAAGGACAAATGCAGAGTGCTGCACCTAGGGTGCAAAAATATCCAGCACACCTTCTGGCTGGGAAATGACTCTCTCAGCAGCACAGAAGCGGAAAGGGATCTCAGAGTCATAGCGCACTCCAAGATGAACATGAGTCAGTGTGACGAAATCAGCAGCCAAGTTAACTGCACTTTATCATGCATCAGCAGATGCATGACAGTTAGATCCAAGGAGGCTATACTTCCCATCTATGTGGCAATGGTCAGACTGCAGTTGGAGTAATGCATCCAGTTTTGAGCGCCGTATTTCATGAAGGATGTTGATAGACTCAAGAGAGTCCAGAGGAGGGCCACTTGTATGGTTAGGGGCTTACAGGACAAGCCCTATGAGGAGAGACTGAGGGACCTGGACCTCTTCAGCCTCCACAAGAGAAGGCTGAGAAGTGAACTTGTGGCCACCTAAAAACTGGATGGAAATCTATCAATAAACATATAATGTTGTATCTTCATATAGTTGGTTTAGAATGTGCCAGTATGCTTGATGGGGAAAGCAAGCAATAATTTGAAATTCACAGATGTAAACAGCACTTCACTTTCAAGTAGAGCAACAGACAACTGTGTCATGCCCCATCCCAATGATGTGTCTACTTTTTGTTTAAATTAGTCTGACTGTTGTCTAGTCCCAAGAATACCTTGAACAAGAACTACACTTTTTCCACAACACATACCAAAGGGCATCCAAATTCACATATTGTTAATTCCTTCCCATCAGTTTCCAAAGTTCACCATTAACAGCGTATGAAGTTTTGAAGGAACATTAGGTTTTCAGCTACAAATATGTTCCTGAGATGAATAAGGTTACAAGATGCTATAATTTAGAGGGGAAGGTGAACAAGTTATATATTTCATTGTTCTATCTAATCCTGCTCCAGTGAATAATGGTAAATAGATAATAACAAACTATTGGTAAACCATAATGAAGACATTTTATGACAATTTTTTTTTTTTAAATTCCCATAAAAATAAATTCTGCATATATAACAGAATTGATACATTGTCCCCCTTTCAGGGTTTTTTTGTGTATATATTCTTAATTGTTTTTTAAAGACATCTGTGGAGGAAACTTACCTGAAGCCAGAGAAAGGCGGCAGGACACTGCACTGCTTCCAGCGGTCAAAGTGAAGCCATGGCAGCTCCCGCCACCGTGGTTCAAGGTCAAAAGAAAAACCCGTGGTGGAGCCAGGAGGTTCCAGGAATGGCTCCCGCATCTGTATGGGAACATTTTATAAAAGCGTGCCAGGGATGATTGGCCAGGCGGCCGCCCCGCACCAAGATAAAAGCCCCGGCAGGAAGGAAGCCGGGGGGAGCAGAAGAGACGTTCCCACCCGGCTCAGAGAGGTCAAGAAGGACCAAGGGGCTGGTGGCAGAGGAGACATGGTGCCGCCCTGGAGGGGGAACCACGGGAGACAAGGCAGGCCAGCTAGGGCCCAGCGGATCACCGATGAGACCGGCACGGACAGAGGCCAGTGGCAGCGGTGACTGGGACACTGGCAAGGATAACAGAGCCAGAACCCAGATGTAGATGATGGGCAAAAGGTACCAAACCCAGGGAGGGGGTAACCCTTCAAGGGGACCCAAAGCCTGGGTGGAGGCTGACATCCCGTGAATCAGGGAACACCAAAGGGCGATGGTGGACACTTGGTGCCAGTACCATTGGCAGCTCACAGCCATAGCCCTTAAGAAATTGAGTGCCAGTAAGGGCCAGAACACCAGCCCCAACGGATAACATTGTGGTTGGCGTTAGGCAGGGTGTAGAGGAGATGGAGCCCCGAGAAACACTAATCAGGAGGACAACTGAGGGGGAAGTACCAGGGGAGATGGGGTTAAACATCTTCCTCCCGCTAAAGAACTAATCATCAAAGACATGGCAGGAAAGACCCCTGGGGAGCTGGTCCAAGGCTGCTCCCAGTAGCCTAGCCGTGCAAGCCAGAAGGCGGTGGCAAGGTTCAAAGGAGATCCAGATGTGACACGCTTGGGGGGGGAGGCACAGAAAGCTACAATGTCTCCCTCCCTTTTGAATTTTCCTCAATTAAAAATGCAGGAATAGATTCATCTACATGTTACTCAAACTTGAAGCACTCCATTTCTGATTTTCTTTTGTAGGAAGGAAATACAAATAAAATATTACACAGCTGGTGACCTGAGCAGCTCAATCTATAGGACTGTACTTGCACCACAGCAGGCAGACTTACAAAAACAGTCAATTACCTTCTCACAAACATTCTACAAACTACTTATATCAGAGGCAAACTATTTTTATTAGAAAAATGGCTGAGAAATAAGGTTCCTGAACAACAATTATTTACATTCAGATACGGGAAAAAAGTAAAGGTTTCCAGAAAGTGCCAGGAAGTACCAGGATACAGTTTAGTGATTTTCTGTTTCTCTTTCAAATTTAAAGGACTGTTCACCATTTTAGAAACAATTTTTACCTAGAAAGTGTTAAAATACAAACAACATCCCTCCCACCCCAACCTTGTATTCTAGAACAGGCTCTTTTTCTCCCCTTCAGCGCCTATCTTAGAGGACTGATTTTGTCATCCACAAATCTGTGGATCCCCTTACTATAGGATCCCCTGTATACTATAGGATCTGTAGGATCCCCTACATCCTTATTGCTAGAACCATAATCTAATGAAATACTTCATGAATGTGTAACAAAAAAAAAAAAAATTATATATCAGTATATATGCCATTACAACAAATATTTTGTAAAATCCGAGCCAAAACAAGCTTGAACTGGGTTGGTTAGAATTGAGATTTTATCTAGTGATAGTAGTAGTACGTTATTTAGAGCTTTTGTTAAAATGAGAAAGTAGAATCAACAGTAAAATTATGAGATATAATAATAAAATTGTATGATTTGTGTTTACTGGTACAAGCATGCAAAAACTGCACGTTCTACTAATTTAAACAAAAATAAAATAATACGATGATACATAAAATATGATGATATGTAAAACAAATAAAATGAAGTAATAAAAAATAATAAATTAAAAACAGGGAATTCTACTTCATTTTGCCTCTTATTTTTTCTGCAAGTAGCTGAAATATACCAGAGTATAGAAGAGGCTGGAAGTTGTTAAAAAGAGCCAATTTGTTTTTTCTTCATTATGCCAGTACTGAAAATATTCCACCAATAGAGAGACTCATTTCCCTCTTATTTCTTCAAACAACAAACAAGATCACAAATAGTGATAAGTCATCTATCTCATTCTTCCTTCAAAACAGATCCTGTCCAAACATGGGGCCCGTCACCACCTCCCCGTGACAACAAAACATTTCATTAGAGTGAATTACAGTCTTGTAGTTGTCTCTCATTATTTGTGGTTTGTACTTCAGACAGATATGTTTTGAAGCCAAAACAGTGCTTTATTAATTTAAAAATTGGGGAAGTTTGAGAAAATCTTACTGCCTGCACATCTGTCTGCATGCTGGCATCTGTCATCCTTAAATTTATATGATGCTTTAAGTCTGGTGGAAAGACTGCATCACTGATTGTCAGCACATTTCCCAGGCCATTTGTCTGGAGGAGATTATAACTGTTACTTAGCCATCCAAATAAGGGCTTATTTGGAAGAGAAGAGGCTTCTAAAATGCACTTTGTAGGGTACAAATTTTAAGTTTTATTCAATAATTTCAAGCTCTTACTTGAGCTACAGTCCCATTTCAGGTCATGAGTCCCCCTATCACAGAGTTTAGTAAAGGAAAAAGCTGCCTTAAGAAGTAATTAGACTTTTTTTTTCTATTTTAGAATAAACCATTGGGTTTGTTCCCCTCCATACATAATATGGACTCTAACTTACAGAGCTGCCAGAACCATCATTTTGCCAGTCTTATTGCAAAAAAATAAAACCACACACACAGTTTGTTTTGCTTTAATTCAGCGGTGGACAAAATATGGCCCAGGGGCTGGATCCAGCCCACCAACCAACTGGATCTGGCCCACTGGCTGGTGCCCACCAATTGATTGTAGCCAGCCCAGTTACCCCTGTGGTGCCCAGCATGGGTCCAAGCCTTGCTCCCTCCCACCCAGGGCAGCCCATGCCACACTCCTGCCTGCACCTTGCAATGACCTTGGACCTGGCCAGCACACACAGTTTCCTGGTGGAGCTGTTCCTGGTGCAGCTGCAGCTGTCCAGGATACTGCTCAGCTCTCCCCACCTCCAGCAGCTCCTCCTCCTTCTGCCCCTGCTGTGCCATTCTGGTCAGCAGCTAGCGTGGTGAAGTGACAGGGGTCATGGGGATGCATGCCAGGCACCACATGCCCAGCTAGATGGCAGGAAGCTGTAGCCAGGTGGCTCCACTTTCCAACTCCCAGCTGCTTCCACCCACTCCACCTGCCTGGCACAATGAGCAGCCTCCTGTGGGGGGCA
>NW_017729032.1:227914498-227915402 GCF_001723915.1 Gavialis gangeticus
TCCACCTGCCTGGCACAATGAGCAGCCTCCTGTGGGGGGCCAAGCAGGTGGAAGGCAACTGGGATCTGGAACTGAAGCTGAACATGGTACCCTGTATACTGGGGCAAGAGACACCTGGCTGCAGCTCCCTCCCCTGACCAATTGGGTGTGTGGTGCCAGACACATTCCCATGGCCACTGTCCTTCCCTGCACTACCTGATGCTGGAGCAACACAGCAGAGACAGAAGGAGGATGAGCAGCCATCAGAGGCACGGAAAGAAGAGCAGTACTTGGTTGCAGCCACACTGGAAGCAGCCCTGCCATGAATCTGTGCACACTGGCCAGGACTGGGACTATCGGTGGGTGCGTGCAGGAGCACAGTGTGGGCTCCCCCACACAGGAACAGGTGAGGCTTAGCCCCATGCAGAACATGGTAGGGGCAGTTAAGGCCCAGATGGGGGATGGAAAGGAGGGAAAAAGGTGACCAAACCTGCATTGCATTGCTCAAGTGAGCTATGCTACATGTACCTTCTGCACGCTCTTTCCTCCCCCTACCACCAGCTGGCTCTGGTGACCTTGTGAACAGGAAACCTCCCCCCCACACACACACACACACACCTCTCAGCCTTACACCTTTACACACACACACGAGTAAGACTACCTTATTTTGAGCTATTATGCAATTGCCTATACATACACTACTCAGAAACAAAAATCAAGATAAAACATAGTTTTTGAAATAAAGTAAAATATGTTACAGTAGATGTTTGACTTTTAGTATACAATTTGGTTTTTTTGATGTATCATTTGTTAAAATGATATCTTCTGAAAGACTGTGTGTGTGTGTGTGTGTGTGTGTGTGTGTGTGTGTGTGTGTGTGTGTGTGTGTGTGTGTGTGTGTGTGTGTGTGTGTGTGTGTGTGGGT
>NW_017729032.1:227915412-227924008 GCF_001723915.1 Gavialis gangeticus
GTGTGTGTGTGTGGTCTTAGACACTCACATGCTGCTGGCCAGGGAGACACCTGACCAGGAGTGGGGCTCAGGGAGTATAAGCCCTGTTTCCTGAACCAGAGCAGGCAGAAGAGAAGCTCCTGCTAGCAAGATCTCCTACTGAGGAAAAGCTGCAGCCCTAGGAAGGTAATCTGGAGCCTGGGAGAGAGCCAGCAGATAGGAGATGGGTTTTGTGGTGTATAAAGACCAAAGGTGGGGTTTAACCTTCAGTTAGAAAAAGGTTCATTTGTATTTCTCTTATGCTTAGCTGGATGGGAGGTTTGGGTTGTAGCTACAAGGGCAGTTGAGAGGCCACATAGTGGGGTGCCTGGGGTACGCTGCATGTGCAACCTAGCATGGACAGGGTCACAGAGATGGGATAAGGTCAAAAGGATTAGAGGTAGAGCAGAGGGGCTGAGGACTATGAGGGACTTAAGTCACCCAGAGATGGACTAAGGCCAAGAGGACCAAAGCCTAGCTAGAGTGACTGAAGCCAAGATAGGTCAAGGATCCCCAGGAGTAGGTAGAACCTTGCCAGGGCCAGGAACCCAATGAATGAAGCCAGAGTAAAACCTGTGAGACGACATGGGTGGGGGGGAGGGCAGGGGCTGGAGCCCATAATTTGTTCTCCTAAGGCACATTTAGAGCCAGTAGGGCTCAAGTAGTGTCCATAGTGTAGGACTAGTTCCAGCAGGACATGAGTGATTCCAACCAGGCACAATAAGTACCAGCAGGGAACAAGTTAGATTTTGATAGTGGACTAAGAGTCATATGATATGAATACCACTGAGAGTTCAGCCAAGTAAGTTAATTTAGGCAAAGGGCCAGACCACTAAAATCATCCCAGGACTCAAAGGTAGCCTCTTAAAATGAGTGAGAAGGAAAACTGAGAAACCAGAGTGAGTTAAAATGAAGGGTGTAATGTTGCCCCCAAGGACCAGTCCTGTAACAGATGCCTATCTGTGACTGTGACGTTAATAGAGCACCATCTGCCTAAAGCAAGAGAGGAATAGAATCATTCAACACTGAAATGCATGGAAATGATTCCCTGTTAAGACAAGCTTCAGATCATTCAGGAATAGATTAAAAAAGTAGTGGACCAAATAGAATCCTTGTCTTACCACTGTCTTAACTGGGAAACTGTTGGACAAGGCACCACCAATCTCATACCACATCCTAGATGCTGTATTTGATTTAGAAACTATGATTAATTCTGAGAGGGAGGTTTGTTGATTGATGTTATTATATAAGTCTATGGAGTCAAAAGCTCCCCTTAAACCTATACAGGATGCACATAAATGATTTTTTTTATTTTCACATATTTTGATGCCAGATACAACACTAAGCAGTGATCCATACAAGAACAGCCTTCTCTGACACTAGCCTTCTCCTCCCAGAACAATATTTTCAGAGATACATGTTTGTAGATCAAAAAGTCTCCCAAGTATTTTGGCTGGACTACACAAAAGACTAATGGGATAATATGCTGCAGGATCTCCCTATGATCTTTTTAAAGATTAGGAATATTATATTTTTATTCTAATACTTCAGAGAGATGCCTTCTAAAATAACTACATTAACTTTTTTGTCAAAACTGGAGACCACCAATCAATAAATTGCAGAAAGATTTATAGAGGAAAAAGAACAAGTAATTTTCATTACCCAGTAAGGATACATATGATCTGACTTGAGTTTCAGAGGTCCGAATCTGACTGAGATTAGGGATTTGATGTAAGAAAGCAGAATAGCAAATTAGCTTTTAAGTAGTCCATAGCTACAAGACATGCAAGTATTTCTATACCCTCTTGAATTGTGAAGGTCATGCTCAAAACCTTAGCCAGTCTTAAATGTGCCAACATCTGCAAAATCTCATTTTATCTTAACCTGGATTTCATGTCTTCAAGTATTAAAAAATAAACAATAGAAACTTTAAAACTATTACTGTTAGCAAAGGTTTACCCACACACATCTCATCTCATAAACCTTTGTTACAGAAATATTACAAATAAAATAGGTAGCAAGACTAACACATTACTCTAAAGTTTTAATTAAAAAAAGAGTATGAATGACTAAAATGTAAATTATAATTTTAATAAATAATCTGTAATCTTCACTGTTACTACTACTCACATTGATATATTAGGTCATTGGATCCACGTTTAACTCGAGTAGAGACTAAGAATTATTTTGTGTACCCGAGGAATTTAAAACTCTAAACAATTTATAACAAAACGAGCAATGTAAAGTTGGGTAGAAAAAAATTAAAGGACTGATTAAAACAGTTGAGGAGGAAAGTAGAAATCACAGCTCACCATCTGCCTAACCAGTGTTACACAGGTGTGGTATGTAAGTATCACCAAGGTAGATATTAAAGAATGATTTAAAGACTCTTTTTGATAAGGACTTTCCTATAGATAGTGGCAATGGAGAAAGACTGAAGATTCTCACAGAAAAAAAGCAGGTAAGAAAGCCTGTCATACTTAGCAAAACAAAACTGCATGTCAATAGGTCAAGAAGCTAGTCGATGGGACTAAATAGAGATGGACCTTATGGTTAGAGACCTACTTAAACTGTGGTTTCACCATTTTCATGGAAATCAGAAAAAAATCAATCATTGCAAAAAATGGCATTGGCCACAATTTCCCAGGAAATCAACCAAAAAAATAAAATAAAAATAAAATGCTGGCTCCCCAGTGAGAGTCAGTATTTCTTCCTGCTGCTGCAACCCAGCTTTGCATCACACTCAGGAAAGGAAAGCATTGGCTGGTAGGGCGCCACAGAGGATAGCAGCCAAGATGGCTGTTGCCCCCTCATGCCTCTCCGTCAATCAGCACTGAGGGGCAGGACTACATGAAGGGCAAATAGCAGGCAAGATCTCGACCCCCTCATCTCTCCCCACTAGGGGCCTCTCCACCAATCAGCACAGACGAGCAGGGCTGCCATGAAAAGACCGCAAAATCTGCTCTTTGGCCAGTGACCAAGCCACAAAAATTGCCTGCTCTCACCACAGGTTAGATAGGTGCTACTTATGCCCAAAGGAAAAGAGACAGTGCTCGATGCAATAAAGTTAAAAGGGACTCATTCAGGGATAAATTAAATGTAAGAAGCCAATTTCTGCCTTCAGATATATGAATGCATTGTGACTTGATACACTGCATGTGTAATACTTAACAATAATCAAATGTTTAATTATTATAATAAATTTCAAAACTTAATAATGAAGCTATCACTTAACAAAAGAAAACAAAAAGATATAAATTCCCTCCAAGCTAAATCATGCCACTGAGAGGAACTACCATCTCAAATCCTATGGCCCTTCGTTATAAGATGTATTGTCATAATTTTCTTAAAATTAAATATACCTTTCAATATTGTTAGTTTCATAGACAGTTTAACAATCAAAATTGTTTATCTATTAGGGAAACTATTAATCAAAATATGATGTTAAAAGATTTCAAGAGTTTTTATAAAAATGTAATCTACCCTCAAAAAGGGTTTGTGTGATTCTTACATCATAGATGACAGTTTGCCTAATGTATCTATGTTTCTGTGTGTGTGTATGGCCTTGTTTGCTTTTAGATATAGATATACATAGATCTAGATAGGTAGGCAGGCATCTAAAAATGTGCGTGTGTGCGCACGCGCGCACGTGCGTGCGTACACATAAACAAACATGGTCTTTAACATTCTGTATCACAGTTCTGTTAATCAGAATTTAGGTGTATTTGAGAAGGAAATTGACATACTTTTCCTGTCAGCTATCAATGTCTTCATTAAAGCTAAGATCATAAATTACACATGGAAAATGGATTTTGGCCTTTCAAAAATGAAAAGAATGCATTATAGACTGCATCTAAATTATGTTATTTGCATTTGCCTTTATCACAAGGACACTGAAAGACTATATTTATAAAATATACAGTATCCATGATCCTGTTGCGTTCTAAAATAGACTTTATACATGATTAAGGTAAGGTTGTGACTCAACAAACCGTGCATATGAATGATATTGTTTAAGTATTAAATGAATTTATGCCATGAAAATAAGCTTGCAAATTAAGATACATTGTGGATAATTGAAAGAAGATATTCATTATTACTATATCCAGTATAAAATATGAATGTGTCGCTGGCTTTAAAAAGGATCTGTAAAATATTCATGAAATACATAATGCATTTACCTTTGGGACAACAACAAGAATGAATTATCAACACTGCAATACTGTATGCAAGTGCAGGACCTTCTAGTGAGAAAGTATAGCATTCTGTAAAGAATTATTTAGTTATTGTAGAGTTTTTGCCAGAATTAATATGCGGAACTAGAATCAGAATTTAAGAGAGTAATTTTAGAACATACCAAGGGACTTCACAGTCACCTCATGTATCCTGGGGGGGGTCACTTGTGTATGTTAGCAATTGAATAAAGCCATGTGGAGTTCCAAATATGACAGTTCAAAGATTAAAATTTAAAAAAAAAAATAATGACAATACTTTTAATCACTGAAGTCCACGTTGAAAGCTGTACCATAGAGATAAAGTTGTAAAAGTCTGGTTAATGTATACCACTTTGTTTAAGAAATCAAAAATTTATTGAGGCAAGGAAAACGTGTGAAAAATAGTTCCATGATTTGTGCCAAATGATGTTGAGCAATTTTTTATAAAAATAAAAGGAGCTAATATTATTTATTTATCCACAATATAAGTTTAATAGACTGCTTGACAATCACAGTTGTATCTTCATTTTACAGGTAGATTTTAAATAGGGGTTTATGTATAGTATTATTAAAATTTGGAACATATTTTATATATTAATTCCATTTATGCCAAAAAAAGGATATTAATTGCTTATGTGGCAAAATCTGACCTCTTAATTTCCAAGACCCATACAGCTAAATCAATTCTGGCCCTCAGCAGGTGCATCAGTCAATGGCCAGGCCACCGCCGCACAGCTGCGTTGAACCCTGCCCCCAGCTGTAGGGACTGGATCCTGGCCGCACCTGCCCTGCACAACCAGATCAGGCCCTAGCCAAACCATTCTGGTCCATGGGCCTGTTCTAGCACGTAGCTAGAACAGGCCCATGGACCAGAAGCAACATATGGAATGACCTGCCACTGTTCATATAGATGGCAGGGGAAAAACTTCGGGTACCACTCAGCTAGATCAAATCACAATTGCCATTGTTCCAAATTTGTTTTCATATTACATTTAGTTCGTTGCAAGCCCACATTTTTTGGATTTTAAATAAACTTGGATCTAAATCACCAGCAGTATAACACACAATTATTGCCTGCTTATTTTTTAAATCAAGATTTCATAGAACAACATTCAGTATGAGACCAAAGCTAAAAAACACATGAAACCTATAAAACCTCCTCTTGAAAATTTTCTCTCTTATCTCCCCCAAAACAGCATAAATCAGTTAGTTCCACTGTTTGGATTTTCATAAGGGGCATCCAAATATAAAGTGCTTTTACAATAAAGTTTTTTTTTTTATATATATATTTAACTGAATATTTACATGCACAGCTACCAATTTGCATAGCCAATTACAGTAATGGTGGGCTCAAACTAAGTATGCAATTGAGTACTCTATATTTTGGAAATCAAACCCTAAGTAAGATAAGAACTTCAGAATGAATTCACAAATTACTTCTGTGCGCTAAAGACCATTTAACTGTAACTTTCTACTTCTAATTTTCATTTAGAGGAGAGTTAAATCTAGCAGTAAAGTCTTGTTTCATTTCAGTTTTATCCTATCACTATGCACCTGAAGAACCAGAGTGGATAAAAAGAATTATATTTTAACATTTAAATTAATATATTTTATTATTATTTACATGGTCCCAGATCGTTTTTCTTTCTTTTTGAAGTTTTATTGATTTAAATTGTTAACATAGATGTTATATTTGTATCTTTAATAATTTAATATTACATTTTATTTTTCTTAATGTATTTTGTACTTGGAACACTCTTCTATGCTTAAAAAGACAAGCTGAGGTCTAATTTACATCCTTTCTGAGAGAAGGAGTTCAAAAACAATGAGCAAATCAAGTACTGCACTTGCCAACATTACTGAACGTCCACAAGTTTTTAAAAGCAAATTATAAAAAACATGTATAATGGACGGGGATGGTTCTCCCTTTGAGCAGGGAAATAGACTAGATTTCTGAGGTTTCTTCCAGACCTATATTTTTATGATTCTAATCCAACAGCATTAAAATGTTTTAAGCTAGAGGTATCAAAGACACGGCCCACATCTGGCCTTCCAGGCTACCTGTGGGCTACCGGAAATAGTGGGGGTGGGTTCTATTTCAGAACTTTGGCTCCTGGCCACCAATGGACATGGTGATTGGTGGCAGGGAGGTAAATGAGGGCTGTGGAAATGCATCTCCTGTTTGTCCTTCCCCCACTGTTGCAACCATACCCTTGTCAATGCTGGACCCACCACAGCTGGCACTAACCCCATGGAACTGGCCTAGGGAGAGCCCCAAAGTTGGAATCCAGCCCAGAACTGAGGGTGAGTTTAACACCTTTGCTTTACACAATATATGCTCCTTTATCAGAAGTTTTACATTAGAAAGACTTGAGTTCCTAAAAATTTTGGTACGTAAAGATAAACTCCATTAGAAAAATAAGAAACCGCCATTTGAAATACAGAAAGTCCAGATTACATCAGTGTTAATAAAGAAACAATATTGTTTTAAGATGACACAGATTTATACCGCCACACACATAGATCCTAACTTCTAGATAACAATGCCCTTTTTTAAATATTAATAGGTTCCTGCCCACATCTTTAAGCTGTTAAATTCTATTCCAAGTCTCACCCTGAGCCTTTTGAAAATGTTAGCGCTTGCTTGCATCTCTGCTTCTACACTTTGACTTTTGACTCCACAATTCCTCACATGTACAGAGTCCTACTATCTATATGCCCACTTAGGGATTGCTAGTGTATGCAATATTTTGCTTTTTGCCTTATTTCCACTCTAGAAATGTATTTAAAGTGACAATAAGAATTGCATGTAACTGGAGTATTTTATTTAATTTACAGTTACAGTAACAAGTATTTTCAGTTAAGTTTTTAAAAAGCCTTAAACTAGTAAAATAATCAGTGTTTTTTACTAATTATAAACAGCAAAATATAAAAACTATAATTTATATTGCTTTGATCTATAAATAACTTTGAATTAAGAACCAGCATAAATCGAAAAATAAAAGCTCAAATGAACAAAAAGTAGCAAAATTCCACCCTCACCTCCTCCCCCCACATACACAGAAAATTTCTAAAATATTGTGTGTTTGTGTGTATTATTAGGAAAGCATTCCTAGCAGTTCCACACTTAAAACTAAGTTTTACTTGTTGTTCTGCTATCTATAAAGAAAATAAGCAACTAGTTCAGACTACTGTTGGAGTCGGTGTTTTGTTATCACCAGTTACAAAACTGCAGGTTCTTCAAAAGTTCTATATCACTGAAACTGATATAAAGTAGACAAGGCATATCTAAACTCTGTTCTCTGAAATAATTATATTCTGCAGTTATGCTTCATAGTTGGAAGATTCTCCTACAGTTTAATATAATTAATATTTTTAAGAATTTCAAAAAGAACAGGCCCTTTGCAAAATGTTTACTTCCTCCTATTGTTTTTAGTAGTACTGAATCCAAACTGAGCTCAGCTGAGAGGATAGCTTACTAGCAGTCTAAAAGCACAGGTGAGATCTGACTGACTAAGCAACCAACCAGCAACCTCCTACTCCATACTGAAATCTCCCAGTTCTGAATGGGGGGAAAAAGATTTAAGTAAATACAGGACTTTAGGATGGGTTTTATATTGTATGCATTTGAATTTTAATACCAAAATATGCTTACAAATAAATTCTGAACTTGTTTTCTTTAGCTGTCTATCATTTATTTCCAATTTTTTAATTTATTTTTTCCAAAAACAACACAATTCTGAAGTTATTAAAGCTTCAAAGTCCAAAAAAATTAAAGATTTAATTTTTAATTAAGAATATGTACAAAACATGAAAATACTCAAGGTAACTATAGTTTAGGCTAATCCTTTTCCACTTACAGAATTAAGAATGTAACTTTCAGGGTTAAAAGACACAACTCATATATTTACTCATTACAGTTGCATATATGAAATTTATCTCTATTCCTTCCTTTCCTTTTTGGGCACTTTTAAACATATTAATTCAGGTTAGGGACAGCTTTCCTGTAATCATAAAACTATGTATTTATTCAGTCTAGCCTGTTTTATTCTGTGGGTGGTTCTTGCCATAGTCTCTGAAATTCTTTTATGTTTATGATAATACATTTTCTTCTGTAATACTGGTTATAGTCATTCTAAATCAACCATTTGACTGCTCACAATTCTTCTGTAGCATTTACGGTAGTGTTGAGGTGATATTATTGCTATGATGGTCAGGAAATGTGAGATGCAAGAAACCTTTAATTGAAACAAGTGCATGGCTGGGATAGACATAGACATGTTTTAATGTACCCTCCATCATGTGAAGCAGACAGCTGAGTTCTGCACAAAGTGCAGCACCTGGTGCTTTTTTTTTTTTTTTTT
>NW_017729032.1:227924018-227937878 GCF_001723915.1 Gavialis gangeticus
TTTTTTTTTTTTTTTTTTTTTAAGTAAAGGGAAGGAGAAGAGGTGGTGGTGCAGCTCACCTTTTTCATAATAGCCTACTGGATAAAACACCTAGGAAGTGAGAGAAAAGCATTGCAGGCCCATCTCAGCCTGAGGCAATTAAAACATAATTCACCTCCCAAGACAGTCACCCACAACGCTACAGAATAGTCTGGGCAGAAAATAGAAAGTTGCAACCAAGACTGGAAGAATCTTAAGGCAAGAGCCAATTAAGAAGAAATCTGGCTCTGTCCCTGCACCTAGGGCATTCAGCAGTGGGGAGCAGGCAGAAGGATGATCACTGTCTTGTCGGTTCTCTATTCAGCTTCACTTACAGCTTACCTGCTTCTTAATGCTATCTCAAGACAGACTGTTTTCAAAATAAGAAAGGTCCATGTATATCTTAAATCCCTTCCAAAAAGCTTAGAGACATATACATATATGGCTCAAGCTACAAGGGCTGCAGCCTGGAATAAGCTGCAAGGCAGATTGAGTTAAAATACACAGATAGGAGAATTTAGGCTGAACTAAAACCCTCTTTTTATAGAGGGTATTTTTTTCTATTTTTATTTCAGTGTTATCTTAGTTACTGACTTTACAACTAAAAATGCACAGTCCACTTGTCACAAACCTAAACGTGATTTATCACCATTCACTGCCAACACACAATACAGTTTGACAAGCACAAAATAAGTATTCTCAAAGCAATTATGAAACTAAGATTAAGAAACAAGCTTTGATTGCACATATAAATATTGGTATTTCAAAGCAATTTACAAATACTTATTTTACAAGAGCAATATTGTGTGCGTTACACATATCCATACATGCGCACCCACATGCGTGCCCCCCCCACACAGAGAATTAAGGGTGAATATATAATAACAACTTTACATAAACAAAGAAAGACAAGCATTGTAAGCAGCAAATTTTGATATCCTCCATATTTTATTAGTGTTGGAGTACAACATCACACCAACACTAAATAAATACAGGGAATTTTCGACCACCCCAAACTCAAGGATTGACAAACAAAATTCAGAAATAAGGATACATCTAAGGAAAATTAAACATGGTAAGAGATAGAAGCATGTTTCATGAAACCAAGATAGCCATAACTCTGTTCTATAAATGACACTGTGCAACAACTGTATGAATAAAACATTTTAAGGTCAAATATCTGTGGTCCCATTAGTGAGAGAGAGGAAATAAACCCACTAGGAACAACTATATGTGCCAATATTCTATACTTATCCTCAGATTTAAAAAAAAAAAAATACAAAGATTGATCTAGGTCTACCTAGGATTCAAAAACTCTATAATTAGAAGTGTCACATTGATTGTTTGATTCTCATTTGGAACAGACTAATATCCAGCAATGAACATTTTCACATGCAAGTCATTTCCTCAAAAACTTTTTAGACTATTAATTTTCCACCTACACAATTAACTTCCTGAATTACATCTAAAAAAATTACAAATCAGCTATAAAGTTACTTCTGCAAAATAAAGAAGAGAAACCAAGATATGTGGTAGGTCCTATTGATTCCTAAAATTCTTAGAGGTGGGTATGATTCTTTTACAGAACAAAAGCTCTCTCAGTATGAAAGACTATCAACCAATGTAGACAACTGTAGACAAAAAAAATTGAATGGTGAAAATAAGCTGCATATGAAAGAAAAGTATGAAACAAAAGTAAGTAACACTAAAAGGCTGGTTAAATTATTT
Source organism: Gavialis gangeticus (assembly GCF_001723915.1). Classification (NCBI taxonomy): domain Eukaryota; kingdom Metazoa; phylum Chordata; order Crocodylia; family Gavialidae; genus Gavialis; species Gavialis gangeticus. The sequence continues at coordinate 227,925,765 of NW_017729032.1, forward strand.
TTTAGCAAAAGCAGTATGTATTTAACATTCAGCCTAGGACCACCTTAACCCTTTATAGTGAGATTTTATTTCATTTCAACTGCAGATAAAAGATACCTCGTGAAAGATTGTTCTTGCCATGTGAGTATCCTAGAAAGGGTACTAGATAACCCACTGGTGACCAAGACATAATCAAAAGACTAAAGACACAGCTATAAATACCTTAGTGGGTTTTTTTTAATGTAGTTTTTTTATATACAGGCATACCTCGTTTTATTGCGCTTCGCTTTATTGCACTTCGCAGATATTGCGTTTTTTACAAATTGAGGCAAGACCCTCCACCAGCAAAAAGATTATGACTCACTGAAGGCTCAGACGATGGTTAGCATTTTTTAGCAATAAAGAATTTTTTAATTAAGATATGTACATTTTTTTTTTAGACATAATGCTATTGTACACTTAATAGACTACAGCATAGTGTAAACATAACTTTTATATGCACTGGGAAGCCAAAAAATTCGTGCGACTCGCTTTATTGCGGTGGTCTGGAACCGAACCCGCAATATCTCCGAGGTATGCCTGTATAGCAGAACTGTTTCATTATTTCATGAACTTTTCTAACAAATAAGCTGGCATAGTTCTGCACCTTTTTTTGCACTTCAGATTAAAGTTTAAAATATACATCTCATTAAATTACTCTGATTAAACCATTTACAAGCAAAGAGTGTTCAAAAGCAATGATACTGTCAGCTTTACAATATACACATCTCCACAGTGGGGAACAAACTGAGTACTGCATAGAGGGTGTGTATGCAAGCATCAGACAGCATTTATATGCATCCAATGTAAGTATGTTACATTTCACATAGAGGAAAATATTTATAGGAATAATACACAAGAACGTCTTCAGATGCAAGGCCAACAGATAACTCACTACCTAATTGCCGCTTTAAGCATCTTCTAGATAACCTAGATCTAAATGTAAGGCTTCTCTCTCAAGGACATTATATGAATTTATGAGATACTGTGGGGAAAAAACATGGTTTTTCTTTTTTAAAAAGAAAAAAATGAATCAGTTTAGTTTCCAGATATAGCAGGCTACCCCGTTCTTCATTTTAAAATGTCACAAAAACTGTTGCAGCCAGTGTGTACTAAAAATGATGACTGCTTTAAGAACACAGCAAATGAACTACAAGAATTGTGACATGGTTCTGGACTGACAAAATGGCAGACTCCATTCTGGGCTGCCTACTCTTCTGCATAAGAAAAGCAGTAAATCAGCCCGTTACACAGCAATTCTGGGTAACTCCTGGAGTTCTTAACTCCTGGACTGTCCACCCACTGACACCTAAAAGTGATTTATGCAGCTCAAAATTACACCACCTAGCTCATGTTACATTAAGGTGTAGCCATTCTAGGCCAGGGGTTCCCAAACTATGATACATGTACCCGTGGGGATAAGCAAAAAAAATCTCTGAGAGATTGTGGCAGAGCGGATGGTAAAAAGGGAAGAAGAACCCCAGTCGCACCCCCTCCCTTACCTGCAGTGCATCTGGGATCCTCCCAGACAGCGGTTCCCTCTGGGAACAAGCCAGGCCAGGGCCATTCTCCACACCCAACCACGCTGGAGGAACCGGCCTGATCAGAAGCCGGTGGAAAAGTTGTTTGCTGGTGAAACCCTGGGTTTGGGGGTGGTCAAATGATGAGCAGTTGGCTGACTGCAACAGAGCCAGTTATCCCCTCAGCAGGTATTACAGGTCACAGCTATGCAGTGGCAGCAGACACCAAGGGGAAAGGGGGAGCAGCTGGAGCCTTTAAGAATCCCCTGGAACTGAAGCATGGAAGGAAGCAGAGTACAGAAAGCACAGGACAGTGGACAGCTGAGCTGAGCTGCTCACCTTTTGTTGTTCTTATTAAGAACAGATGGTTAGGGATACCTGGGGCAAAGCCCAGCACCTTCATCTACAAGGCTGAGTGTAAATAAGGCTTGAACTGACATTAACTGAATGTAGACCCCATATGAGGATCGGAGGTGATATGGAGTATTTACAATCGGAGGTTTGAGGTGGGAGTGTAGGGGCTGGAGGAGCTCCCATTCTGGCCCCTAAGGCACCCTAGCTGACTGAGAGGGTCAGCTGTATCACGACTGGTAGCACTACTAGTTCCCCTATGAGGAGAGGGATGATCCCTGGATATATCACCTCCTCAAAGGTTCCTTCCAAGTCGTGGCAGGTGAGACTGTGAGGACTGGAGTTCCCTAGACTCTAGGGGGAGGATATACTGGGCCACCTTATTAAGGACATGGCTACTACAGGCCACCAAGACATCCTTCCCTACCCTGGGAAGGCAGCAATGACACTGTGACAGAGGTACATGGGAGAAATTCTGTAATAGCAGTTTTAATATTTTCATTTTAACAGGTATTTAAGGGGTTAAAGTATAAGTATGCTGGTAGGGGTATGCGGACAGCTGGTAAATCTGGAACGGGGCACACAATAAGAAAGTTTGGGAACCTCTGCGTTAGGCTACACATTAATGTAAACACCCCACCCACCTCCACTTCTGGGATGACCAGACTGGGCATACTTTACCCCATCACCCGAGATCCCCACTCACTTCTCACTCTGCTCTCCTCCCCCACTTACTTGTGGCTGCCCATGCTGCTGTCCCAGGGGAGCAGGCAAGAAAGGGTTAACCTGACTGCCCAGATGCTGCTGCTGCTGCTTTTCTCTAGGCCAGAAGAGCATCAGCCCGCAACAGCAGTGGCCAGGCAGGTACATTAACCCTTTCCTGCTTGCTCACCTGGGGCAGACAGAACACATAGCCACAAGTAAATTATGGTCCAGAGGGAAAGGGAGGCAGGAGGGAGCACCAGGGGACAATGGGCAGGGGAGGAAGACCAGACTAGGAAGGGTGGCTTTCAGTCCTCCAGGCCCCTGCTGGCCTGAAGATCAACTGATCCAAATTCAAGCTAGCACTAACACTCATCAATAATTGTGCAGCTCATAGTGTAACGTGTAACAAGACCCACAGACTGAAAGTTAAACTTAACTGAAATAGTATGTTTTCAAATGGGAATTGCAGATTCTTACACATCCACCTACAATATATGTGAAAAATGGGTACGGAAATATATTGCTAGAAAATGAGCAATTTTACTAGAATACAAGGGCATCAAACTTACCTCATTTCCTTGCCTAGATCCAACCAGTGGAGCTCTTTTGCTGGCCAAATCTAGCACAGCGCACAGAGCACAAGGTGGGACCAGCGGGAACAGTGATGGATGTGGTGGCACCAGTGGCAGTCCAGCAAGCAGAGGGAATGCTGGCCACCTCAGGGCAAGTGAGACTTTGTCAACACAACCCATGCTTACCTTCCTGCTGCCAATGTCCACCTCCACCAGAGCCTAAGGACCCCAAAATCTGCAGGAGGCCATGCCTGCCCTACACTTCTGGTAGCCCACCGATAGCCCAGAAGGCTGAATTAAGTAGTTCCATTTCTGCCAACAGGCCATATGTTAGACACCCTTGCCATAAAGTATTTATAATCCTTGGTCTGTTTTAATAAACAAAATTAAGAGTAAAATTCCATTCTGATTGATGTCATACTTCTGTTCCTACTTCAAATGCTGCTACTCCAAAAGCTATCAGCACTGTACTATAATTTGAAATGCAGTTGTGACTCTCTTTTTATGTATTATGTTCTCAGTGCTTAAAACATTTTAAAGGTTAAAATGTTTTCAAAGCATGCCACATGACACAAAATCTATATTCTTATATAGCATCACCTTTGATTTTGACATCATCATCTAATGATGGCAATAATGATTATAACTAAAAAAGTTATAATACATATAAAGAAAAAGTTAGAGTAACATTACACATATGCATAACAAATGTATAAGAATGTTAATGTATATTATATTGTGTATATGTGTGTATGTGTATCCGTAATGTGTGCGTGTGTACGTATATACATACATTACAGATGCATATGGATTTTTGTATCTACACGTGTACAAAGACGCATATACTTTACATACAGTGCTAAATGAAGCTCTAGGCAAAAGCCTAAACACATGCAGAACTTTCTACACAGTCCTCTAAATAAAGTTACAAGTATTTAATCATTTTCACTGCAGAACACCCAGAAAAATCAAACCTTGCAGAATATCATTTTTAATAAAAGAGAAAACTTCCTAAAATATTACTTCTTGACAGGATCTTGGAAACCTTTCATCTTCATATGGGGTATATGATGTAGCATAACATTCTAAGGTTACATTATGCATTTTACCAATTAATAAGCTATTAATAATATTATTTGGCCATGTGTCTTGTACAATGCTTGTATATTGCCTTGCTACATTTGAAAGTGTGGGAATTTCTTCTGTAAGAGTGGGCGAGTAAAGTAGCTGTTCCTCTCCACTTACCACCTGGGATAAGATCACAACTAACTCCACATCAAAGATGCTGACTCAAAGTCTTTTGAGAAGTTGGGGCTGTATAATGCCAGTTCTTCACGTAAATTGGACTGGGAGTCCTGCATGCACACTAAGTCCAGTGAATTTTTTGCAGGCAAAAATTCTCTAAGAGGTTTGTAAGGGAAGATGCAATAAATTAAAAGGCATCCATAAATTGCTGGTCTCAACCCACTAATCCCAGAGACTGAAGCACTTGTTCTATGAAACTGGTAAGAGGTAAATTTGTAAAGCATATGCTTTTGTCCACTAATGGCTAGATTTTCCCGTTTCCCTAAGTGCACACCAAGTAAATGTTTAGTTTTTTTTCCTTACTGGTATTCAAAAAAATTGCAAATAGTCCTGCTTCCTTCAATGACTAAGGAATGTCAGCTATAGGATTAAGGTGATTGGCCCAGATCAAGCTGTAATAAACCACATTATACAAATGGGTAGTGGTGCAGCACAAATGAAGGTGAAGGAAGCAGGAAGAACCTGGTAAAGGTCCAACGGACCCCAGTTAGTACCGTACTAAGCTGGCATATTCAAAGTGGCAAAGGTTGTTTTTTTTTTTTCCCTTTGTAGATTTTGATGCAAGCGGCATCTCTCAATACCCTTTGGTCAGACCAACAGTAGTAATACACTTCTCTTCTCCCATCTGATCTATCATTTCTTTAATCCATGATATGGATCAGGTAACACATTTTGATACGCTGTTGATTTTTGTTCATATGTCTCATTTCAAGACAAACATGTGACTTTTCCAGTCACAATAAGGCTTTTCAACTACTCCTAGGTGGTTTTCCTTCATCCTTCAAAAAGGTCTGCTGTTCCCACATTTAAAATCCCCTTGGAAGGCCTGAAGCAGTTCTTAAACCCTGAACAAGAGGAGGTAGTAGCTATTTCCAACAGGGCACATCAGCGTCAGTAGATTTCTTCACCATGGATCCAACACCATGCCAGTTTGTTCAAACCATACATTTACCAATGGATGAGGAACCAAGGGGGTTTCAGATTTTCCAATTTTCAGGGAGTGGCTGTGAGCTGATATACCTGGCACAATGGACAAAAAAAAAAATCTAGAACACTCTTACATACTCCTGACTAAAAGTACTAGACAAAATTCTAGCCAGCAGAGACCAGTGTAAAATTTTCCAGTCAGCAATTTTTATGGAGAAAGTACAATTGTTCTGTAGATTAAAATGAGGAATAATCCCCACTTGCTAGGGGTCAATGGATTCCTCATTTATGTATAAACTCTGTCTCATCTTCCCCTTGTTCTTCAATGAAATTGGAAAACTTGAAGACCTCTGATTCTGTGTAGGAGAAGCCCCTTATTGCAGACAGGGCAGGGATGTTGAGCGGCATCAACTGTAAAGAAGGGACCCTACTTTGGATTAGCAACATCCCTTACACCCACACTTTGGATCCATTTTCAGTGAGAGTATGAAGCACACTTGTTAAGTTTTGAAAAAAAACGAACGGGCATCTTAACCAAAGCAGTCAATTTAGCAGGCTTTGTCTTGGGAGCCCAAATTATCCAACCATGCACCAAATGTAGTTTCTTCCCAGGCCAGGCTCCCCATATTTATTTATTTTTTTACTTATAAGTTGCCCCGAGAAGCAGCACCATCTCTTTTGCTCAGTCTTCCTAGCTGAGCTCTCCTTCAGCTTCTTTCTTAAAATGCCAAATGTTGCCTCCTCTTCTTGTTCTCTCTTTATTTTCCTCTATATGTGACTGGTATTGGTTGGAGATAGAGCTGCCTGGCCCAGGGACTCTCTCTATCCTTCTTCAGCAAAGGAAAGCTATTCTGTTCTACCACAGATGTAAAATGATATTTTGACAACTGAAGTCAAGCAACAGTTAATTAATTTAAAATAAAGATGCTGGTTTTGTGGAAAATTTGAATGTTAAATCTATATTGTAGGAATAAGTGTAAGAGCATTGGGCATCTCAAATAGACTCTTTAAAAGGGGATGATAATGTCATTGCTTAATTTGTTGGGCATTGGTTTAGGCACTTCTGATGACTGCCATCAGAACCTGACAACTAGAATCACAGAAAATTGCTAGAGAGCAACACTAATTAGGCACTCATAATAGTTTTGCTATTCTGAAACACAAATCAATGTATTTGTTTTTAGAGATCTTATTATCCATACTTTTTCAGTACAATATAATTTCACTGAAGTATGTGAATCCTTCCTAAATACTGCATGCATTTAATTATAATTGTTAAACAAGAAGACTAGAAATATATTTCAACTTGCACCTATAAAGCAACACTAATAGAATAAGGCTACGAAAGTAACATTTATTTAAGTACAGGGAAAACAAACCTACATTCTATGAAGTACATTAATTGAGAGCGAAAAAAACAGAAGTGAGACGAGACAGAGAAAGAGAAGTACCAATATAACAAGATGATTCTTGTGCAATATGTTTTACTGTTTTAGAATATTCACGATATGCATAACATCAACAATACTTTGTCATTGACTTCAATAAATACATTAAGTCTCAAATGACAAAATGTAAGGAACGATACACTGCAAGAAATTTGCATATATATGTTCACACATGAAAAGCTGCTCAACAGGGTGCAAGGGGAGGGAGGGTTTTTACTAAGTTGACATGAAAATCCTGGAAACACAGGACACTGCCCCTACCCCCACGTTCTCACAAGTCAGTAGAGGTAGGGCTGCATGCTGGCCAGGCAGTGGTGCCTGTCTGCCCACCTGCAAGGTGGTCTGCACCACTCCAACTCCAAGCTAGACTGTTCCCCATACTCCCAAGTTTCCAGGATACTCATAATAATTCTCAACAGCCAGCTCAGGGCATGCCATATGAGTCCACAGCCCTACTTCTAAGAAGATGGGCATAGACAGCCTCAGCAGTTACTCTGGAAGAAAAACAAAAGGAGGAATCCTTACTGCAGAAACTGCAAGGTGCCCAGTTTCATTACTAGAATGCAACAGTAGGCAAGATACCTGAATTTTCCCCTTTATCCATGGCACCAGATGGGAGCAGTCTAATTTTAAGCCTCAGGAGTACTGGAAAGGCTTTAATTCACTTGGAACTACAGGAGCAGAGGGGAGAGGGGCAGACAAAGCTGAAATGCTTTGTGAATGTATCCAAAAGGAGAGGACAGCAGAGCAACAAGGGGATAAACATTCGTAAGTGTTGACAATATCTGTGCTGCTATATATTAGAAAACAGTAGTTTTTCAGTTTCTTTAATTCCAGTCAAACTTAGTGATAGATGCACTACAATTCAGAACTATATATTCCACTGGTTCTCATTAAAAACACTGTTAATCAACAGTTATCATACTTTGGTATCAGAAATATTTTGACTTTTCCCTCTTCTATACACAGAAAAAATTACATTACCTTTAATAGCCTTTAGAAAGTTATAATATAGTATCACCAGTAGTGAGAGCTATAGATAAGTTTGCAAAGGCACTTTCATCCTTTGTTGATTCATGAAACAGGAATTACAATGCAGCCATGAGAGGATTACATTTCTTTGGCTTCATTCGCCACAGGACTTGGTAGTATATTAGTAGTTTCCAGGCATTCAGTACTTGAGCAGACAGAAGGAAAATAGATGTCATTCTTACTGTCATCTGGCATTTAATAAAGGAGCTTTTTTAGTTCTTTTTAAAATGGGATTATACCACTTTACATACAGCAAACAGAGTTGAAAGAAGTCTATCCATTTCACAGTTAGGGGGCAACCATTTTGATAGGCATGCCACAAATTAGTGCCATACCCTCCCCCAGGTGCCTCTCTAATCTCTTCCCCTGCCTGACCTGGTACTCCCAGCCCTATGCTTTCTACCTGATTTCCTGTTCTGCCTATTCCTTCCCTGTGCTCTCTGCCTGGTGTCCTCCTTCCTGTCCAAACTGCTGCTGTACTGCTTGTCCCCTCCTCCATCTGACATGTCACACACACAAGCTGCCTATGCCACTTGTGGCACCCATGCCATAGGCTATCTTACTATATACCAATTGGAGCGCATATTGCTTTGTCTTTCTTCCAAAACTGAATATTCAGAGTGTTCATTTATCCCCTTGAGTTTAAATAAAACTAGGCCTTCCTTTTTATTAAACATACATTGCTTCAAGAACCTACATGTATCATCTTTGTGCTAAATGATGTGTGTTAAAGTTCCACTCACTCATGTGCATTTAGTATATTTAACTGTTGAAATATGACAGTGGTATAATCACTATACACTTCCTACTTTTAGGCACAGGATTTTAAAGGCAAGTGTAGTTAAACACACATACTACAAATTCTTACAGCATAATTCTCTTCATGGATTGTCTTGTAAATGTGAGGCAAACCTGTGTTATAGAGCTATAACGGTGAAGAATAACCAACAATTACTGAGATACTAACAAATTCCTTTAACTTTAGGCTAGGGGTGGGCAATTAATTCGGGCGGAGGGCCACTTACCGAGTTTTGTCAAGCCATCGAGGGCCACATGACAGGCAGCCAGGGGCAGATAAATATTAATTTTCTAAATTTTTTAAGGGCCCCGCAAGCTGGATAGAATGGCCTAGCAGGCTGCATCCGTCCAGCCCACGGGCTGCATTTTGCCCACCCCTGCTTTAGACTTACATTCTCCAACACAGAACAGCAAAAACAGATCTGTACACTTATACAAAAATTACAAGCATATTGTTGTAATTACATGTATCACTATCCAAACAGGACAACATATTATGCTAGTTTGTTCCCGTTGCCATGGAGAAAGCAGTGTAAAAAATATATGAGGGCACATGAGGGGAAACAACCAGATGGCACCTTATTATGGCACATGAATGTCCTTGCAGCCACCACAAAGGGTCATGAACCACAGTGAGACAGAATAAGATTAAACAGAAAAGAAGTAGTGACTGTCTCCGAATACCAAAGGGTATCTATGCAGTATGTTGAAGGGCACATTAAGGCAGAAATAATCCACAGAACACACCTGATACCATCTGCAAGTAAGCATTACCACAGCTAGCAAGTTTTTAATGAATGTCTTACTCCTGCTGGAAGGAGCAGTAAAATAGTTCCTATCGCTCAGTGACCTTGACATGTAGCAAGCTGCACTCTGATGCAAGAATGTATCTGTGCTGCATCTATAATGTTTTATTCGCAGACCGCAACTATATAAACTGCCAAGTATTTGGCACTTGTGGCAGGTTTTGGGTCACAACATACACACATAGCAGTAATTTTTTTTCCTCGAGACTTGCTGATATCCAAGCCAGTGATTTTCTTCATATCTACAAAATAACAGACCCACCAACAAGGTAAGATAAACAATACACAATAATGTGGTCAAGCAGCTGAACAATTCTTTTTAATTACACTGCCAGTAATTATTAACGACCACTGGCTCTCTACAGCTAAAGCTCATAAAATTTATTCATAATTAATTTTGTGGGGACAATATTGTGATACAGACACAAGTTAAATCTCAGAGTATTGGATTTCTTGGCGAAATTATTTTAAATCTTTTGGAGGCCCTGAACACAGGGGCTGATTGGGGGTCACCATGTTTTTAATCAAGTGACATTAATCACAGGCTTGAGTACACATGTGTATTAATTTAGTGTTTCACAAACACACATTTGAATTTTAGTTCATTTTTGTGCTTTGTCTATTTTGTGTCGTGTTTGCACCTTATATGAAAGCACTAGATGAGGACCTTTGAGACTCTAGGCCCATGCCTAAAAGTGGCACAGTACAATGGATCAGAAAATGCTAGTAACTTGTCTATTTGCAGGAAGAGGTAGGCCAGGACTACAGTGAATGATGATAAAATCCTCCTTCTCGCTAGGAGGTCCCACAGGGCTCCATACCATCCCAACTTTTCTTCAATAACTACATTACAATACTAGGAAAAATAATGAAATATCACTGATTCAGCTGATGACACAACTGCATACCACATTTGCAGAAGAATCACAGAATCATAGAAGTAGGGTTGGAAGGGACCTTGTAGATCTTCAAGTCCAACCCCCTGCCTGGGCAGGAGAAAAACTGGACTCAAATGAGCCTAGCCAGGTAGTTATCAAGCCTCTTCTTAAAGATCCCCAGGGTAGGAGCCAGCACCACTGCCCTAGGAAGTTGGTTCCAGCTCCTAGCTGCCCTAACTGTGAAATAGTTCTTGCAGATGTCTAATCTAAACCTACTCTCCAATAATTTGTGTCCATTGTTCCTTGTCATAAAACAGTGTCTCCCCCAAACCCTTCTGGTCCCCCCTAGTAAGTTTATAGACAGTCACCAGGTCCCCCCTCAGCCTTCTCTTGTGAAGGCTGAACAGGTTTACGTTCCGCAGTCTTTCATTGTAGGGTCTGCCCTGTTGTCCCCGGATCATGAGGGTAGCCCTCCTCTGGACCCTCTCCATGTTGTCCACATCCCTCCTGAAGTGGGGCACACAGAACTGGACACAGTACTCCAGCTGTGGCCTGACCAGCATTACATAGAGGGGGGAGGATCACCTCCCTGGCTCCTGGTAGATTAAACCACTGCTCCTATTAGAGTATAATACAAAGGATGAGGACCTAATTCAAGCTGCACCTAGGTGCAGCTTGATGCTGTTCAAGAAGGAAAACTGCTCCAAAGATCCGGCTAAGTTGCTGTTTTTAATATCCTCTCAGCAAAGGGACACACAGCCTGAATGTTTCATAGTTTCATAGTTTGTAGGGTCAGAAGGCACTTGAGCAGATCATTGAGTCTGACCCCCTGCCATGGCAGGAAAGACCCCGGCAAGGTGTTTGTCTAGCCTTGTCTTAAAAGGCCCACAAGGTAAGAGCCAGCACCACTTCACTTGGAAGTTGGTTCCAGATCCTAGCCGCCCTGACAGTGAAGTAGCACCTCCTGATGTCTAGTCTGAATCTACCCTCTGTGAGTTTGTGACCGTTATTTCTAGTCACTCCTAGTAGCGTTTGGGGGAACAGGGATTCCCCCAGTGCCTGCTGGTCCCCTCTGACTAGTTTGTAACAGGCCACTAGATCCCCCTCAGCCTTCTCTTGTGGAGGCTGAACAGGTTCAGGTCCCTTAGCCTCTCCTTGCAGGGCCTGCCCTGCTGCCACCTGATCATGCAGGTAGCCCTCCTCTGGACCCTCTCCATGGTGTCCACATCCCTCTTGAAGTGTGACACCCAGAACTGGATGCAGTACTCCAACTGCAGCCTGACCAGTGCCGCATAGAGGGGAAGGATCACCTCCTTGGACCTGCTCAAGATGCATCTGTGGATGCATGACAAGGTGTGGTTGGCCTTCCTGACTGCATCCCCACACTGCCGGCCCATGTTCATCTTGGCATCACTGATGACTCCAAGATCCTTATCTGCCTCTGCACTGATGAGAAGGGAGTTCCCCAGCCTGTAGGTATGCTGCTGGTTCTTCCTCCCCAGGTGCGTCACATTGCACTTGTCGGTGTTGAATCTCATCCTATTCTTGTCCGTCCACCCCTGTAACCTGTCTAGGTCCGACTGTAGCCTACCCCTCCCTTCTAACATGCCCACATCCCCCCACATCTTAGTGTCATCAGCAAATTTGAACAGGGTGCTTTTTACCCCCTTGTCCAAGTCTCTGATGAAGATGTTGAACAGTGCAGACCCAAGGACCAAGCCCTGGGGGACCCCACTGCCCACATCCCTCCAGGT
>NW_017729032.1:227937991-227938710 GCF_001723915.1 Gavialis gangeticus
TCTCTTGTGAAGGCTGAACAGGTTTACGTTCCGCAGTCTTTCATTGTAGGGTCTGCCCTGTTGTCCCCGGATCATGAGGGTAGCCCTCCTCTGGACCCTCTCCATGTTGTCCACATCCCTCCTGAAGTGGGGCACACAGAACTGGACACAGTACTCCAGCTGTGGCCTGACCAGCATTACATAGAGGGGGGAGGATCACCTCCCTGGCTCCTGGTAGATTAAACCACTGCTCCTATTAGAGTATAATACAAAGGATGAGGACCTAATTCAAGCTGCACCTAGGTGCAGCTTGATGCTGTTCAAGAAGGAAAACTGCTCCAAAGATCCGGCTAAGTTGCTGTTTTTAATATCCTCTCAGCAAAGGGACACACAGCCTGAATGTTTCATAGTTTCATAGTTTGTAGGGTCAGAAGGCACTTGAGCAGATCATTGAGTCTGACCCCCTGCCATGGCAGGAAAGACCCCGGCAAGGTGTTTGTCTAGCCTTGTCTTAAAAGGCCCACAAGGTAAGAGCCAGCACCACTTCACTTGGAAGTTGGTTCCAGATCCTAGCCGCCCTGACAGTGAAGTAGCACCTCCTGATGTCTAGTCTGAATCTACCCTCTGTGAGTTTGTGACCGTTATTTCTAGTCACTCCTAGTAGCGTTTGGGGGAACAGGGATTCCCCCAGTGCCTGCTGGTCCCCTCTGACTAGTTTGTAACAGGCCACTAGATCCCCC
>NW_017729032.1:227939657-227947550 GCF_001723915.1 Gavialis gangeticus
CCAGCCAGTTAGCAACCCATTTGGTTGTGTAGGTGTCTACACAACAGTCCCCCAGTTTTTTAATGGGAATGGGGTCAGAGACAGTGTCAAAGGCCTTCCTAAGGTCCAGAAAGACTATGTCCACTGCTACCCCTGCATCTAAGGATTTGGTGACCTGGTCATAAAAGGCCACCAGGTTGGTCTGACAGGACCTGCCCTTGTTGACTTTTCACCATGTGTAGCCTAAAATCATATCATGTTTCCAAAAACTCCCCAACTCCACATTGCTAGGAAACTTAAACCCCTTTGATAAAAACAAAGGTATAGCCACAGGAATCTAGGTATTTGACATCCCTAAAGTATGCTGCTGTAATTAACTGCAAGTGTACCCTAAAATGAAAATGAGGTATTTCATTTGTTCTACAGTATGGCATCCCCAGTCTCCATAACTCATGTCACTGAAAATGAACCAAACACTAGTGCTCAATTCTCCCCAGGACCCACAGCCAAAGCACTATAAAAATATCCTAATTCAGGGGTATCAAAGACAGCCCATGGACTGCATCTGGCCCATGGAGCCCTATCATTCAGCACCAGTTGATATCCCATGGGTCTCAGAGATGACCCAGGCAGCATACAGGGTATGCCATATGGCCCTGCACGCTCTCTGCAGCACCCACTCCAGCTCATGTCCAGAAGCAGAGAAAACTTCTGCATGCAACATAGCCCTGAAACAGTCACATGCTGCTTCACCACACCAGGGCTATGCTGCACAAGGTGGCCACTCCATCACTCCAGGGATGAGCCACTACACACCTACTCCACTACTGTGCTGCACAGTACATCTGCTCTGGGGCTCCAGAAATGTGCTGCACACAACACTAATTTCAGCTTGCATCCCAGAGGAGAGGAACAGCTACCACATGCAGCACAGCCCCAAAGCATCCTTGAATGTGGCACCCCCTGACTGAACTGAAGAACTGTCAATGCAAAAATGTATGCACATTCTTTTCTCTCTGTCCATTTTTTGTGGCACAATCCTAAGACTAAGAGGAGGGTACATGGCAAAGAAATAGGCATTAACAGTTTCTCAGGGATTTTAGCAGAATGGAATAGGATCTCTCCCTATTAGATGCCTAATAGGTTTAGTACTATCTGCCCCTCTAAGCTACTGGTAGCCACCAACTACCTAGCTGGATACCACAACAATTTAAACTCTCTCAGAAACCCTGAACTCCCTGCCAAAAGCTTAAGTATCTCCATTTCTTTGGGGGATAAAGGCTTATAACCTCTAAAATCTTTGGGCATAATTCTCCTGAACCTGACATTTCACATCCTCCCTTACAGTTAGTAAAAATGAGTGCCACAAAGATGTAAAATCATCCTATTCTTATATAATTTCCCAACCACTTTGCACAAGTGTATTGGCAACACAATGGTCAAAGCAGGAGTTTGGTGCCCACTCTTTTTAAAAGCTTGAAAAGGAGCATCAGGCCCACAATATAAGAAGTCCTTTCATTTGGTATCAGTTACTATGCCAGTGATTTTTAGAAACCTGACCTCTGTCATCTATAGCAGGAATTTCCAACTAAGAAAGGGAAAAAAAGCATTGTTTCTCTTATACAGAAGAGAAATAATTCACTGTTAAAACCTTTCTGCATACCTTCCCACAAACAGCCTGAGCCTATTTTCATTACTGAAATTGTACTGAAAATGTTGGAAGAAATTTACTAACCACGAATTTAAATACTTAGGAGAGTTTGCCAGATTTTTCCATCTTCTGTCTTAATTGGACGTTATGGCTGTCTCTCATTAATGGTTCTCTCTGAGCTTGTAAAGATCTATTTTTGTTTTATATGTTTGTCCACTGTTTCTCCCCAAGCAGATATTTTGTTCAAGCTCACAAAATTTAAATTTGGTCATGCCCACCACAGCATGGGAGAGCATCCAACCTTGTTTTTATTCTGGTAAGAACTGAGGTCAAAAAATGATTTAACAAGATTGTGTTTCAGGTTAAAATTAAAGTATCTGGACTGCTACGTGGGCATGAATTATATGAATTTAAATACCACTCTGGCAGCTCTGAAATTCTGTGTTTCCAAACTGTAAAGATCCCATTTCCTCATTAAACAATCATCTAAGATGCAAGAGTTTTCTTTTTGGGTAGGGCTCATTACGAAAGTGGCTTTAATTGTTAAAAGCTTGCTTAAAGACACTGTGGTTATTTCACAGGCCACATGAGATTTTATATCAGATGTCTCTGCCTGTGTATTCACTCTAAAATTCAAGGAAATCTATACATTGATAAAAGGTAAAAGCAAGATAAAATTAATGATGAAATCAAGCATTATTTTATCATATGGAGTGCAATCTATTTGACCTTTAGAATTTGCAAGTTCCAGACAAAAACAAAAGAGAAATGGAGTAGTACTGCTTTGTTGCTGATTTTATGCAGTTCTCTGCTACATTTACCTTTATATTATTTAGTGGTCAACCCACTAACAATTATGGATGCATCGATTATTGGGTCCCCAGCTTGAAAGACTTGAAAGCAACCAGATTTTTAGACAAGTTCTGAGAATTAAACCTCTCAAAATCAAACCACCTTAGGGGGTACTTCAGGTTGAATACCCGTTACTTGAGACAAGACTGAAAGTCATATGTCACTCCTATAAAACCAAAGTTTATGGGACTGTGAACCCAACCACCATCTGGTTTACAATGATTTATACTAGGCAAAGTTTGAATCATTTTGGATTTGCCCATTCCTACTATGAGTGAATTATTTTTGTTACCAGTTTCTACAATGTATGTGGCCTATAAGTGAACTCAAGTAATAGTACTTGGTCCTTTTATAAAAAAAGAAAATCTCTTTCTAAATCAGTTGCAAGATTTATTATGATTATTTTTAAATCACTAGAATGAAGTCTGAAGTTGTGGTAAACTTAAAAAAAAATCAAAATAGGACTTTTAACATGCAGTGTAGTATTAAAAGAATCTGAGTTTTAAAAATGGGAAGGAATTTAAAAAGGGCATGGTCTATTTAAAAAAAAACAAAAAAACCAGCCTAAAATAATTTTTTCTTGCACAAAAATTTGACATTTTGTACATCTGTACAATCATCACTGAACTCTGAAGCTACGGAGGACATAAAATGAATAAGCTCCACATTTTCAACATAGCTTTCATGAAATAATGTTATTGTCTGTATGGACGGATATGCAAATACCTTGCACGCACTGAACAAAATTTGGCTAAAATTTTTAAAAAATTGGAAAAGTGAAAATACAGATGTATTTAACTTGTTTATTAAAATATTCTAGACAGATTTATTTACCAGATTTACATTGTTTGTAACAGCAGCTATAAATATTTTTGAGGAAGGCTGATTTCTATATTTTCATTGAAAACTTAACACTGTGTAAATTATCCCCTATTGAACTTCTATTTTACAGCAACATACCTACAGTGAACTAAACAGGACTGTTAGAGGAAAAATATGCTAATTATGTACTACCCCCCTCTTATTCCAGTTGAGTATAATAAAGGTAATTATTATAACAATTGAACCTTATAATAAATAGGAAGAGAATAAAACTAATGCATTTTTGTTGTTTGCAACTTTGTTTTCCAAGTATGGGTAAATCCTGCCTATAACACAGCAGGTTTTCATGTCTTTTCATAAAAGCTACACATATTTTTTGCATATTATATATATTGTATTTCTATCATTTGTTTTGAAAAATACAATTTAACTAAATATATAAGTGCATATTAAGAGTGCTGATGAAGGACAAGTTAATATGCATATTCTTTTTTTATTTAAGCACAAAATCAGATTTATCCTAACTTCAGCGTAGGAGAGATATCACAGAAATAAAATATAATTTCCTATATTGTTAAATATTCTTCTATGATTTGTCAATTGCACATGGGCTAAAACTAGGAATACTTTGTTCAAAAGCTGTAGGAAATAAGTGTACTGTGCAATAATATTCAAAACCCATATAAAAATTTGCACTGGCAATAACATATTCATACTTAGAAATATATTGAGAGTTTCTAGTATGCAAATTAAAATATTAACTAATTCCTATCAGAGTGTGGTTGCACTCTAAAGAGATTCTAAAATAGCCTTGTGTTGTTTAGGGTTAGGGTTAGGGTTAGGGTTAGGGTTAGGTTTGTTTTAAACATAATGAGTACCCCATGTACAAAAAAAAAAGTGTTTTCCTTTATTTTTAACTGATCTTCATGAAAACTTAACCTGAAAGTCAAATATAACACAACCCCACTGTTAATAAAGGCACTCTAGGTCAGTTTTCTGTTAATGGGATTGCACAGATGAAACCTCATTGACTCGGTAACATCTAGATAAGGGGGGATTAAACAGATAGCCCTTGACCCAAATCCAGTCTATAGAAATAGTCTATCTGGCTTGCTGGGCTACCAGTGGGCCCCTGGACATTGGGAGCATTGCCTCCCATGGAATTCAAGTCCCTTTGGTCCTGGTGATGATGGACATTAGTGGGAAGCCAGACTCCAATACCACTGGACCCCCCTAGGCCAGCTCCAGCCACTGGGTATCTTGCCACCTCCAGATTCCATGTGGCCACTGCTGCTGGACCACTCACTGCTGCTGGATCCACTTACGATAGACTATCAGTTTTATTGTGATATTTATTATAACTGTGAATACAGTTAACAATAATGTGCAACTCAGTTTACTTCATTAGCCTGTGCACAGAGAATGAACAAGTCAGAACTGGCTACAGGCAGTATAAAACAAGGTGGACCTTTAACAGCAGCAGAGTCTTGAACAGCTTTGCTGACATACTAAGAAAGGTGAGATGCCCAACACCCAAAAGGTGTCTAAAGGAGATATCTGTGACAATGGGATAACAGGCTGGAAACAAGCAGCTTGGCAGCTCCTAACCAGAAGAGTCTGAGGACCGAGACAAGTGGATGGGGAGCTGAAAAGGGAACCTCTAAGTATCTCTGGGGGTGCTCAGAGCTCTATGGGGTAGACTGTGAACAAAGGAACTGCTTAAGTCAGAGGTGGGCAATTATTTTGGGCAGAGGACCACTTAAATTTTGGCAAAGTGTGAAGGGCTGTGTGAGTAGTCCCACCCCTTGCCAGGTGCCCCACCCCCTGGTCGCCATCTTTAAGATAAACCTAGATCAATGTAGTATCAAGCTTATCCAAATTTAGGTCAAACCACTACATGGAACTTCTGTACACTCTCTGAGCAGCCCTGGAGCTGCTCTTTTCATCCCCCACTCCATTTCCCTCCCCCACACTGGCCCCCTCAGCACCTCACCCCTCCCCCACAACTAGCCAGCCCTCTCATCCCCCATCCCACAAGCCACTCTGGGTACAGCCACTTTTATCAGTGTGCTGGAGCTGAGCAAGGAAGTCCTAGTGCATGCAGGGGTGGGAAGGATGGGGTGTAGGTTTGCTGGTGGAGGACCCCAGCCCATTCACAGGTTGCATCTGCCTGCCACCCCTCATGGACGATGCCTCACCTCCCAGCAAAACCTCAGTCCCCCTATCCTGACTTACCTGATATTGGGCAGCCAGCTAGAATCAATTTAACCTCTACCTGATGACCCCAAATGTCTGTACTTAGCCACTATGCTGTTCCTTTGTACTCAGCTTATCTACTTTCATTACCATGTCCCTTCCTGCAGTACTGCAAGTTATTCTTCAATTTGTTTCTACACATTTGATTGTTCTGCGTAAGTGGTATAAGTCTTCAATTTGAGTTTATCCTATGTATTTCAGACCATTATTGCAAGAGCCACTTGTAATCCTCATCATACCTGCTGAAGTGTCTGCTATCTTACTTAGCACCACCTACAAATTTACTGAGTATACATTTAATTCTACCTTCCCAAGCATTAATGGAGATACTGAACAATGAAGTGCCAGCCCAAAACAAACCTCTGTGGAATCACATTTAAACATCTCGCCCCATTCTGACATGAAATCACTGAGCTTAGTTTTCCAATCAGCTATACCTCCACTTTATAGTAATGTCATTTAGACAATATCTGCTTTCTCATCTAACCCACATTCCAAAGTCTGTTTTTTTTTCCAATGCCTGGCTGCAGATGGGAAAAAGATGCAAGTGAATCCACTTGAAGATGAATCCAGACATGACAGAGGTGATGGTGATGGGGAAACCACTTGACTCGGGAAGGACTGAGACACTTATTGATAGGATTCAATCCCCACTTCTCACTCATGTATGCAACCTTGGGGTATTCCTGGACCCTATGCTGCACCTGGATATTCAGGTGGCAGCACGAGCAAGGAGCATATTTAATCAACTCCATCTGGCAAGAAGGCTGCAGCCCTTTCTTTCAGATTCATATCTGACCACCATCATCCATGCCTTCATAAATCAGAGGGCTAGACTTCTGCAATACCCTTTATATTGAGCTACCCTGTCTGGAAGCTGCAACCCCAGCAGCTTGACTTTTGAAGAGGGAGTCATCTCTGGAAGCACAAAACTCCAGTGCTCGAGAGTCAGCATTAGTTCTCATTAGCTTTCTGGGTGTAATTTAAGGTGTATCTGGCTTCTCACTCATGCCCCATCACAATCCCCAAGGTC
The DNA here is from genome assembly GCF_001723915.1 of Gavialis gangeticus. Taxonomy (NCBI): domain Eukaryota; kingdom Metazoa; phylum Chordata; order Crocodylia; family Gavialidae; genus Gavialis; species Gavialis gangeticus. The sequence goes on from NW_017729032.1 coordinate 227,946,251, forward strand.
AGCTAAGAGCAACCTCCTGCAAGAACCATAGGTGTGCACAATTAAAAATGCATGGGAAATAGTTCTCAGAAGGCACTTCTCTGTTCTGGAATGCCCTCCCTCTTGAGGCCCAGCTGACCCTGCATGTCTTGCAAAAACACTAACACCTTCCAATTTTGGCAGGCATTCAGCAAATAAAGCTAGACTGTGACACTGTTTTGATGAGTTGAGGTTTATGTTAATATTCTAACTGATTTTAAGTTTTTGGGTTTTTTTTAATTTGGTTTGTTCTCTTGTTTTATAAGTTATTCTGTACTCCTTTTACAAGCTGCCTGAGTCTTTGTTGGGAAGGGTGACGTGAAATAAATAAATGTCATGAGAGACTGTGTCAAATGTCTTTTTTAAAACAGGTCTAACACAGCCACTCATATCCATAATCTCCCTCTACACACAAGGCCTGTCCCTTGTCACAAAAAAGAATCAAGTTGGTTGGGCAGGGCTTTCTTTCAACAAACCCATATCGGCTTTTATTTATCATCCTACTATCATTTATAGATTTCATAGACTTTTAGGGTCAGAAGGGACCTTAATAGATCATCAAGTCTGACCCCGTCCTGGGCAGGAAAGAGTGCTGAGGTCAGATGACCCCAGCCAGGTGCTGGTCTAGTCTCCTCTTAAAGACCTCCAAGGTAGGTAGGATCATTCCAGATTTTGGCAACCCTCATTGTAAAGAATTTTTTCCTAATGTTAAATATAAATCTGCTCTCTATCAATTTACAGCCATTGTTCCTAGTAACCCAAAGAGCCTCCCTGGTAAACGGTGTCCCCTATTCTTTGATGCCCGCTCCCCCCTTCACCCCCAATGAATTTGTAGATGGCCACAAGATCCCCTCAGCCTTCTTTTGTGGAGGCTGAAGAGATTCGGGTGCCTCAGTCTCTTCTTGTAGGAACTTACATGAAGGCCCTTAACCATATGGTCCTCTGGACCTTCTCAAAGTTATCCACATCCATCTTGAATTGTGGTGCCCAGAACTGGACATAGTATTCCAGCTGTGGTCTTACCAATGCCCACAGGCATTGGGGAGGTATCATCTCCTTAGAGCTGTTCGTGATGCACTTTCTAATGCATGAAAGAGTACAGTTGGCTTTACTTATCACTTTGATACACTGACAACTCACATTCATTTTGGAGTTGAATCTGACTCTGAGATCCCTTTCTGCTGCTGTGCTTTGAAATAGTTGCTTTGAAATAGTTTGATATGTTCCAATATCTTTCTAGGTGTCAATGTTAGACTGGTAAATCTGTTGCATCCTGGGGTCT
>NW_017729032.1:227952550-227956526 GCF_001723915.1 Gavialis gangeticus
GGAACTCCCTTCTCAACAACACAGTGACTGAAAGGGATCTTGGGGTCTCCTTTTTCTCTTTCATTAAAATGATTACTGTTTTTGTAGTATCTTGGGAAACTTGTGAGTTCTCAAAAATAATAAACAATGGTTCTGAAATTTCTGTAGCCCTGGATGTCACCGGGGGGTCCCAGACATAATCTAGATCCCAGGGTCCTTACAGGACAGATTCAACACAGGACACAAGGGCACCTGCAACTCAACCTCACTACCAACAGTCATGGCAAGCAAGGCTAAAAGGGCCTTTGTTCTCTTGCAGGCCACACCCTACCTGCCCCCAAGTTCCAGAAACCCAGAAGACTGGATAGGGAGAATCTACAGGCCAGATCAACCTTGAGGCCCATACATTTAACACCCATGAGCTAAGCAATCTCTAGTCTGATCTTTCCCTACTCTAAGGTGCTCAGTCTTATCTTGGCAACTGATTTTTTTGTGAAGACTGGAATAAAACAAGTCACTGAACACATCAGACTCCCAAATCCATTCATATTTTCCTCTCCCTATTCAATATATTTTACAATCTCCTTCCTCTTTCCCTAACTTCTAAAACACTTTGAACATTTTTTGTTTCATTTTTTATATTCCTTGCTAACTTATCATCTCATTTTGTACTTTGACATTCCTGATTTTGTCCTTATATAAACTTATATTCATCCTTACTAATACGGCCAAGTTTCTACCTTTTCTATTTTTTTTTTTTTTATATCATTCTTTGGAGAACTCTCACTGGTTAGCCAAGCAGGTATATTTTTATCTTTCCTTTCATTGGGATAACATGTTCCTCTGGCCTTATTTTTCTTTTCAGTTACGTTCAGGTTTTTACCACAGTTGAATACGGAGAGATATTTTCCCATGGTATATTCAAATGTACTGATGCTTGAGAAATATTATGAGTTTTCTTCCATTATTTAAAAGTATTATTTTGACGTATTAATTTTTTTTTTTTTTTTTACCATAACCCTTAATAAATATTGGGGTTTGGCAATAACATTTTTAGCATGAAAAGTTGTCATTCATTCAACACCACTGAAACTTAGGTATAAAATCAGAACAGCTTTCAATCTTAATTAAGCTAGTAATTAAAGTTTTGATCTGGCTTACATCTAGTACCAGTTAGATATTTCATGACCTTTTCAGCTTTAGAAAATATCTCCATATAAGCAAATGCTTTAATCAATAACAAGTGTTGAAATACATGCCACTGACAAAGTCTTTTTTTTTAGGACAAGTGAGAATATTATTTTCGTCATACAGAAAAAAGGATTAGGGTACGAACAGAAAACTCTCCAGCTCTTCAGATCTCATCAATCAAAGCTTTTAAAGAAAAAAAAAAGAAACCTTAGAAACTAAAATGTAAACCAGAACACTTACCATGTACTGTGAGGAAAATTTTGGAAATTATCTTTAAGGAAGAACATAGAGTAAAGCACAGTTTGATTAATGACAGTCAACATGGATTCAGACAGAGGAGGTCATGCTTAACTAACCTTCTGTAGTTCTTTGAAAACATTACTGCCATGATAAATAAGGGGAAAAAAAAATCACTGAATAAAGTATATCTGGGTGTTCAAAGAGCAGTTGACAAGGTCCTCATCAAAGATTAATGGCTAAGTTAACAGGCATGAAACAGAAGTTGAGCTAGGGATTAAATATGAAGTTGTTTTAAAAAGTAGGAGAAAAACTGAAGTCAGAAAACTTCATATTGGAAAACTATGACAACTAGATTATCCCATAGTCCATTTCAGATTTCAGTTTTTTATGGATGATTTTGATAGGATAAATGTTCCCTCTGCCATGAAGTTAAACTCTAGTAATGCCAGTGGTCTTAATATGGAATAATACTGGCAGGTTCTTCTGGTTGTAATTACAGTTTGAGGTAGAACAAATACTGAATAATAAGCAACAAAAGATCCCTAAGAATTTGCATCATTCAAGGTACTGAGCTAGCAACTGGGAAGCAATTTCCAATATGGACATATATAGCATTTGGTCTGTGAGCAAGGAAATAATCTTGAAAAATACCACTTAACTGAATAATGAACATAAGGTGGACCACCGATTTAAAAAGTGTAGATATGTGAAGTGAACTAAAAGAATCAGAAGTTGAAAAATGAGTAGCTTCATCTATTCACTTTCTCTTAACTCCCTTGCCCAATTACATATTCACAAGGCAAATTCTATTTCTCTTCCTCAGTGACATATGAGGGGGGAAGGGAAACTGGTGGGCCAGAATTTATGTCTTCTCCTTACTGCAGAGACAAAAGGGTGGGGGGCATGGGAAGGCTCCTAGTGAATTAAATCAAGCAAAACAAAACATGGGCAAAACTTTCCAGGCCACCAAATGGCATAATCTGACTGTAGTCTAATAATATATCAGTGGAGCTAGAATGATTTAATCTTAGCTGAATTTCTAGCTATGGAGAAAGTGTTTGAGGAGTTTCAGAGAAATCAGTGGAAAAATGACCCTGCAGTGAAGCATGACATACTTCCTGCTTCACTGTCACACTTCTGTTATTTAATCTGTGCTGGAAGCAGGCCTGGATGGTCATCCATCACATGTAGTAAATTTTACAAAGATGTTCCTCTTTTGCCCATTTTTAGTGAAAGTAATATGATTTAACAGAGACCTGGTTTAACAGCAAAACATGACTTCTGAGCAGAGATCATACTGAAGCACTTATCCAGTAATCAGTAGTACCAGCATACATTTTAATACGGAATTGCTTCCACAATTTATTTTGGAAAAACTGGTAAAATCCAAGCTTTTTATTAAAATGGTGAATATTAATTCAAGTTAATTAGGGGGGACGAAAAGAAAGAAAGGTCAAACAACATTTAGCATTCAATGGGAAAAACATTACAAGATGGGCCACTCATAGCATGTGCTGCGCATTTAACAATGCCATACCTTTCTCTCTCGCTAAAGAGGGAGTCTTAAAAGAATTTTTAGTTCTAGGATTGAGTCTTCATAGAGAAGAGCTACAACAATGTACAGATGTGGTTGAATTTTACGTCCTTCCCCACCCAAAATTGCCATCTTCAAATCTTGGGAATTCCTAATTTCCATTCGTTGGGTACTACTACATTGTAAAACTAATTGCTGGTGATGGCCCAGAGATGCAGAGAAGGCTAAAGCATGAAAAAAGTTTGAAGCATCACATACAAAGCACAAGAGTAAACACATTTAATTACCAAATGCTCTATCTGCTGAAATTTCTAAATAAATACAAACAGGTCCTCAGGAAAAAAATGTTTTGTTCATCTCTTTCTTCTTTTTTCTTAAACAGAAATGTATCAAGGGAAGATGAGATAGTTAAGTGCTAAGTCTTGTGCTGTAGCCTTTAAAACTTAATTGTACTTTAAAACTGCTTCAATTCAGGTAGTAAATGTTTCAGTTGTAATGAATAGCCCTTGAACAGTTTTATGGAGTGTTCAGACAAGCCTCAAGTAAAACTGACTCTTATATTCAATAAGGGTCATCATAAGCCACTGAAAAAAAATATTACAGTGAGAACAGGAACATCATAAAATTTTCACAATGCACATTGTAATTCCTCATCCTGGGCCATATTCCATAGTTTCTATGGGAAATCTCTCACTACTGTCAACAGAGGTTTTGACAGAGCCAGCATTACAGGAAGAAGCTGTGTACAACTGCTTTTCGCCAGACATTTGGCAAACATAACTGTGTTGAACCAACAGATAATAGCTTAATTTTATAAATATACAATCTAATATTAGTAGTAAAATTTAAAATTTCTACAATTCCAGGCAGAAAAAGGGTCTTCGTCCTTGCTTATCATAGAATCATAGAAGTAGGGTTGGAAGGGACCTTGTAGATCTTGAAGTCTGAACCCCTGCCTAGGCAGGAGAAAAAAACTGGGCTCAAATGATCCCAGCTAGGTAGGCATCAAGCCTCCTCTTAAACACCCCCAGG
>NW_017729032.1:227956830-227970304 GCF_001723915.1 Gavialis gangeticus
GTCTGCCCTGTTGTCCCCGGATCATGAGGGTAGCCCTCCTCTGGACCCTCTCCATGTTGTCCACATCCCTCCTGAAGTGGGGCACACAGAACTGGACACAGTACTCCAGCTGTGGCCTGACCAGTGTTGCATAGAGGGGGAGGATCACCTCCTTGTTCCTCCTAGAGATGCACCTGTGGATGCACAACAAGGTCCGGTTAGCCCTGCCAACCATGACCTCACACTGTCAGCCCATGTTCATCTTGGAGTCAATAATGACTCCAAGATCCCTTTCTGCCGCCGTGCTCTCAAGAAGGGCGTTTCCCATCTTATAAGTGTGCTGCTGGTTACTACTGCCCAAATGCAGCACCCTGGACTTATCAGTATTGAAGTGCATCCTGTTTTTGCTAGCCCACCCCTGTAACCTATCCAGGTCTTGCTACAGTCTCTCTCTCCCTACTAGCTTGTGGAGACATCTTTTTCTTTTTTTTTTTTTTAAACACCTTGCCATAAAGGCTAGATCTTGCTATTGTACACATATTTTGCAGAACACTACTTTACTGTATTGTGATTTGCACTTTAAGTGGGGAAAAAAACAGTAAGTGTTTGTCCAATATCTGATTCTTGTATCTGTTGGACATACTATGAAAATGTTCCAAATTCAGAGACTTTTTTTTTTTGTGCAAGTCATTACTGGACTCTAGCAACTCAAAACATTCAGATATCAAGAGAACCACACTTTTCTAATCTACTGAACTTCTGAAATTTCCAAGGCTTAGGGCTAATGACTGCAAATAATTCTTAATGTAGCAATGAAAACAAAAATTCTCTTAACAAGGAGACCTCCTTGACCATTTCACAATAGGCCTGTTAAACTAACTTCTTTTCATAGAATAAGGTTCAAGGAACAATGGTCACAAACTGACAGAGAGCAGATTTAAGCTAGATATCAGGAAAAACTTCTTCATGGTAAAGGTGGACAAAATTTGGAACAGGCTTCCAAGGGAGGTGGTGCTCTCCCCTACCTTGGTGGTCTTTATGAGAAGGCTGAATAGGCATCTGGCTCAGGTCCATCTGACCCCAGCGCTCTTTCCGGCCTAGGCAGGGGGTTGGACTCAATGAACCCTTGAGGTCTCTTCCAACCCTAGCATCTATGAATCTATAAGGCCTAGCATTCAGAAAGACCAGGTTTTAGCTTTATAAAATATGGCTTCAAGATAAGTAACCATTCCTATATATGCTTTAAAATGCATAATAGCAGCAACACTCCAGATGCATTAAGGTCAATTACATTATAGCTATAATTCACAGCTTGAAAACCTCTTTACAATGTAATCAGGGAAAGAAGGGCCCTTAGTGTAAACAACAATCAAATTCAAGGGCCTGTAGTCACAGCTACCTCCATATACATTATCAATGAAGTCTTTCTAGCTTTTTTTAGAATCTAGCAATACAATAGGAAAACTACCAAAATAAAATTATGGTAATAAATTGATACATTCCTAATCCACTAGCCTTTACATGAGTCAACAATTGTTGAGACAACACTCTAATGAGAAATTCTATATAAATAAGACATTTTTTCATTTTAAAAATATGAATCACCTAAAGAAGGAAAGTACTGTTTTACAATGGAAATCAGCATCTAGAGGATAAAATAAATAGTATTACAAAACATATTTGGACACATCTAGAAAAAAACAAACTGATACATTAAATGAAAACTAATGATTTTTACCCTAACACACTGTAGCTGTGTTACATAAACTATAATTTCCAAAGGTAGTACCATATTAGTACTTGTGATCATGCAAAACCCATTATACTGGAAAGGAAAATCAAATGATTTTTACTTTCTTTCGAATTTTAAGAATGACTTCATTCATACTGCCTACTTCTCCACTCACTCAGCTAGAAATGGGGCTGCATAATTCAGCTTTACCAAGGGCCATGTCACACGTTACACTTAGAATGTGTTAACTGCATATAAAGAGCAAGTGTCTGAACACTCAAGTAATAAAACACATGCTAAGTGTGATCATTTCATAGCAAAATTAACATTTTTTGCAGGTGGAGTATCTCCAGATTATATTAAGTAGCACGTGTTCAGCTATGTACAGTCCCCTGAGGCATGCAGCCGAATTTTAAGTAACAATAGCAAGTAGTGGAGCTGATTCTCGCAGTCCCCTCACTTCCCTCTCTGCTTTACAGTCAGCATGCTCCAATGGGATCGTAGTACTGCAGCCCACCAGAGGTTCGATCCTGCTTTTTCTTCTCACTGAAAAACCTCTGGTGCTAGGGCAGGACTGATAATCAATTGATTATCAGCCCCAGAGCTGGCTCAAGACTGAGACGCAATGCTGGGCCCAGACCAACAATCAGAGCTCCAGAAGCACTGGTTCAAGACCAACTGCCAGAACCAAAACTAAGTAAACTGTGCATGTTAGAAATGATAGTAAAAGTTCCAGTGAGACTGCTCAGAATGGTCTAACTTTAATCCCACACAGTTTTAACATACACTAAGTGTCTTGTGCAACAAGGCTCCAAAACTACATTTCATCTGGCTTTGACAAAATGTGTTTTGTCACCCAGGGGGCCCACAGACCATGTCCAAGGGGTCCACAAAAAATGACTATGATCAATGAAAAGCACATGAATACCCACACTTACAATTCAAAGGGGTCTGCACATCTACTCAACATTTCCAAAGGGCACTGCAAATGAAAAAAAAAGTTGAAAACCACTGATCTAGAGCCATTGGGTGTTATCTCTGAAAATTCATGAAGGCCAATTGAGGACATGGACAAATAGAAAAGGGCAAATATAGAAGAAGGAGGATGAAGAGAAATGAACTCAGTACCCAGAAAGATTCTTTAATATTATGCTCCATAATCTATTCCTGAGAATCTAGAGAATAAAAAGGTACTTAAATAAATAGATTTGTAAAGAACAAGTCATGTTTGGTCAACCTGATTTTCCTTTATGACAATATGAGAAGTTTTGTAGATGGTGAAAGCAGAAGATGTGACATATCCTCAACTTTAGCAAAATTTTCAACACTGATTTGCATGATCTTCATTAGTAAAACAAGGAAAAACAGTTTAGATTAAACCATTCTAAGGTGAATACATAACTAGAACAACTGTTGCACACTAAGAATGGTAATCAATGACTTCATGTCGAATGACAGAAGGTATGAATTGGGATTTTTCCAAGCATCTGTCCTGGTCTTGTATTAGAACTGAATACACAATTAGAAAATGTGCATATGCCACCAATTTAGTACAGTTGCAAACAATTTGTGGTTTAGAATTAGAATTCAGACTGACCTTCATAAACATTAAAGCTGGACAGAAACCAGCTATTAAATGGTCTATATTTTTCAAGCACTAATGCTGGCTGGTTAGTTCTTTTGATAACTGGATGGTCATTTTTATTTAGTGATAATTACTTTGCATGTGTAGCTGGTCTAAATATATTGCACAATTACCAGTTAATTGTGTAATAGATGTAATGTGTCAGGAACCCATAAGAATACACACAAATCTAGATAGGAGAGAAATTGCATTGGCTGCAGTATTTTGGAAAAGAACCAGGGGTCATAGTGCAATGTAAGCTGATTGTGCTCTTCTTGCTAAACAAGTCAATAGCATACTACATTCTATTAACAGAATGTTTGCTTGCAAGTGAAGAGAAGTGATTCTTCTGTTCTGTTGGGCACTATTAAGGCTTTACATGTAGTACTGTGTCCAATTTGGGACACAAGGCTTCAAAAAAAAAGGAAATAAATTTGAAATGAGTCCAACAGAGTACAACAAAAAATGATTATTTATCTAACAAAAATGACTTATGAAGACAGCAGTGAAGAATTTTGATTTTTTAGTCTGCAGAACAGGAGACTAAATAAGGATGTGATAACAATTTTCAAATACCTGAAAGAAATATAATAAAGGAAATTTTGATAGACTGTTTTCTCTGGCCACAAGAAGCTGTACAAGTTAAAATTATTGGTAAGGGTCCAATAGCTTCTAACAACAACATATTATCTATATTACCAGTTGTACCTTCTGCTAACTGAAGCTCAATCATTTGTTCAATTATACAGGACACCAACTTTTGCCACTATTGTGTTAGAGCATATTGTTATCCCATCATCCAGCCGACAACAAACATGTGCCCTGGGCTTCCCATTTCTTTCTCCAACCAGCTCCTACTATCATATGGTTATATGATCTTAGGGAAGTAGAGCTGTCAGGGCTCAACAGCCTCCTGAGAGCATGTAGTTCAGCCACCAACTCAAGGAATTCTTCATTGAACCATGCCAGACAAGTGTCGGTCTAACTTTCTCTTGTAAATGTCCAAGGCTTCTTCTCCAGGTGGCCTGTTCCAAAGCCACCTTCACAGGGGAAAAGTTCTTCGATTCTCCAAATTAAATTTCCTCCGCTGCAGCTTGGAACCATTGTTCCTAGTCCTGTCCTTAAAGCCACAGAGAAAAGGCTATCTTCATCCTCTTTGTAACTGCCTTTCAAGTATTTGGAGATGTTCATCAAATGCTCCTTCCATCTTCTTTTCTATATAGTAAATAACCCTAGGTCTTTCAACCTGTCCTCATACATCATACCTCCTAGCCCTCTAATCATTTTTGCTGCTTTCCACTGGACTCTTTCCAATTTGTCCACATCTCTTTCTAAATATCTCTTACCAAAACTGGAAACAGTACTTCAGGTGAGGCTTCATCAGTGGAAGGATCACTTCCCTTAATTTACAAGATACAGTCCTGTTAATACAACCCGGTATGCTGCGCAGCTGTTTTTTTTGTTTTTGTTTTGTTTTGCAACAAGAGCATGTTGCATGAAGAGACTCCTGTTGCACTTCCCATTCTTCTGTCACATTGGGAAAACTCACTCCTGTGCCCTCAAGATGGCCTCCTTAAGATGGACTCAACCCTTCTAGATTCCTCCTTTCCTCAGATTTGGCTCCCAAGGGATCCCATCTACCAGTTCCCCAAGTTTATTAAAAAATGTTTCTCTCAAATCCAGTGTCTCTATTCTGAGGCTCTCCTTTCTTCCTTCTCTTAATACCTTGAACTCTATCACGGAGCACATCTACGCAAGACACTTCAAACACAGTAGGCTAGTCCTACTATGCATTAGCATGGTGGGCAAAACCCATGCAAATGTGCAGTAGTGTTAGTCTACTATGCTTGAAGCTTCACCAAAAAAGCTTGTGCTGGCGCCAATGCACAGTAGTGCAAGTTACAGTGCATTAAGGTAATTACAGGTACTAAAGGTAATTGCAGATACTAAACTTAATGAATGTGTAGACATACCCACTGTCACTCAAGCTGCCTTCCACCTTCACATTCCACGCCTATTCCTCCCATGCAAGCATCAAGTTATAAGGGGTTTCTCCCTGGTTGGCCTCTCTACCACCTGTCACAAAAAGTTATCCCTGTCACTCTTCAAGTTTTTTCTAGATTGCTTGTCACTGCTCTGTTTTCCTCCCAACAGGTGACACCATAATTAAAGTTCCCTGTGAGGACCAGGCCCTGTGATTTGGACCCTTCCACCAAGTCTTCAAAGAAGACCTCATTCACCTCTTCCTCCCACTTTGGTTGCCTACAGAAGACACTCTCCTGCTCTACCCTTTAACGTATTGAAACCTAAAGGTTTCAATAGGCCTTCCACTTCCGTGCTGTGGCTCAAAACACATGTACATTTCCTTTATATACAGGGCACCAAATCCTCTTTATCTCCTTCTTTCCTTCCTCAACAAGATTTACCTATGCATGATAGTACCCCAGTCATGTGAAGCATCACACGGTGTCTCTGTAATCTCAATTACATCATCATACTGTGACTGTAATTGAACCTCCAATTCTTCCTGCTTGTTCTCTGCTTCTTGCATTTGTGTATGAAGATTTCAGGCAACTAACTGAATGGGCCTATTTCCTCCCTGGAAACATTGCTAAGGTTTCCACTATTGCCTCCCCTTAGCAGGTTTTTATATGGATCCCTTGGCTCTCTACTTATATCTGGGCTTTTGACTCCAACCTCCTGTGAACCTAGTTTCAAGCCCTCCATATATTCTGCACAGTTGAGATGTCTGTGAAAAAGCTGTATTGGATATATAAAATGTCTGTATGAGGGCCAAAAAATGAAGACCATGTCAGTTCCTTTAATCCTTTTTAATATCAATACAACATAGACTTTTGCCACTTTTTCTATATTCCACCACCTCTTGCCAATCCTTCCTTATTTCATGTCATAATCGGCTTAAGGTTATATGAACTACTGTGATGTCACTAGTGCACTTCCATTGTTACTCTGTATCACACAGCTCCTGCTAAAGGCATATATTATCTATCTTTTGGCTATAAAAGCGCTTGGATACTCACACAGATCTACCATTAAATTACAGGACTACTCAGTTTACAGGCTGCCCATCTGTAGTATCATTACCATTTAAGGGTTCCATCTCTTAATATAGCAAACAAGAACATTGGACCTTTTTTGAATCACCATCTTTAAAACATGGAAAGTGCCAATTCTGATAAACAATGAGTATCTTTTGCCACTGACCCCTAAACTGGGGTCACTGTGGTTACGAAAATGCATGCTGCAAGATAGGGTTGGATTTTTAGCAGGAAAAAGAATACTCTTGCTTTTTTAAATCAAAAACAAAGTTCTGTTGCATTTATTCATGGACAAAAACAAGACAGAAAGTATTATTTGGTCAAAATGAGATATGTCTTTACAGCCGAGCTGTTGTAGGAAAGGAAAGAGTGGCTGGTGCTAGTCTCAATATGAGAATTCTGATAATATATTGCAATACAGTATGATGGTTGAGATTAGGAGCATTAGTACTAGATCGATTTCTAAATCTGAAATCCAATATCTTGAAAAAAAGGCAAACAGGAGAAATATTACTTGCTGTTTCTCTTCATACAAGATAAAACAGGCAGTATGAAAAATAACAAGTCCTTACCCTTCGTAAGATGTGCTAGTATTACTAGTAATTCAAAGAAGAGCTCTTTCATCTCTCCTTCACCTAAAGTCTTTGAGAAACAGCAGCTTCCTCCACTATCTCTATTAGGCTATAAACTGATGTTACCTTTGAAGTGAGATCAGCTGTGGTAATTTTAGGCACAACAGTGAGATACATGTGCCACATGAATGCTCCTACTTGAAGCATCTGCAAGCGTCTGTATAGGCATCTGCAAGTGCACCCCAGGAACTCTCCTGTACAGGAATACCTGTTGGGTGCAATAAACAAACAGACATCCTCCCATTTGATACAGTTTGTGGTGCAACTACTGTAGATGACAGCAACATTTTTGGTTACTTAGTGTGACAGGGGCCTAGAACATCTGTTTCCTTGCAACTTGTGCTACCATAAAGAATTGTTACGGTGGCACAAGGGTGATGACTACCCCCTTAAATCAGTGTAGGAAATGGAAAAAAATCTGCCCACACTATTATTCTGCCTATCACAGAAATTATATCGTCTATTAACAATGTGCTTTATACATCTAAGCTTGTGTATGCTAAGAAATTTACCTCTGTTTGCAAATTGGGATTAAGATTGTTTCATTGCAAATGAAAACTGTCTAGGTTTGGCAATATATTATAAAGCATGGTCAAGTCCCATTATGACTCTTTGACTATGCTACCATATTTCTTCAAACTCCCTACCACTGAAATAGCATGTGTGTACCAATTCTGTAGACAGGCTGCTGACATTTTAACCCATGACTAAAGTAGGGTTAATACTATTCAGAAGGAATTACTGATTAAAGTGTTACTTTGTTCCAATCACAACCATAATAAAGTTCCAATCGTAACTACCACCAGCAGGATTACCTATTATTGACCCATTATTGACAACATAGTTCATAGTTGGTAGGGTCTGAAGGGACCTGAGCAGATCATCAAGTCCAACCCCCTGCCACTGGCAGGAAAGAATGCTGGGGTCAAACGACCCCGGCTAGGTAATTATCTAGCCTCTTTCTGAAGACCCCCAGGGTAGGAGCGAGCACCACTTCCCTTGGAAGTTGGTTCCAGATCCTAGCCACCCTGACTGTAAAGTAGTGCTTCCTGATGCCCAGCCTGAACCTACTCTCAATCAAATTGTGGCTCTTATTCCTAGTTACTCCTGGTAGCGCTTGGAGGAACAGAGACTTTCCCATTCCCTGCAGGTACCCCCTGGTAAGTTTATAGATGGCCACCAGATCCCCTCTCAGCCTTCTCTTGTGAAGGCTGAACAGGTTCAGGTCCCATAGCCACTCTTTGTAGGGCCTGCCCTGCTGCCCCAACCATGCGAGTGGCCCTCCTCTGGACCCTCTCTGTGCTAGCCACATCCCAGCTGGAGTGCAGCACCCAGAACTGGATGCAATACTCCAACTGCAGCCTGACCAATGTCTCAAAGAGGGAGGATCACCTCCTTAGACCTGCTCATGTTGCATCTCTGGATGCATGACAAGGTGTGGTTAGCCTTACTGACCGCATCGTCACATTGGCAGGCCATGTTCATCTTGGAATCAGTAAAGACTCCAAGATCCCTTTCCGCCTCTGTGCTAATGAAAAGAGAGTTCGCCAGCCTATAGATATGCTGCTGCTTCTTCTTTCTCCCTAGGTGCAGTGGTCTGCACTTGTCAGTATTGAATCCTACCCTGTTCTCATCCCCCCAGCCCTGTAGCCTGTCTAGATCTAGTTGTAACCTATCTCTCCGTTCTATCATGCCCACTTCTCCTCACATGTTAGTGTTATCTGCGAATTTAAACAGGATGCTTTTCACCCCCTCGTTGAAGTCGCTGATGAAGACGTTGAATACTGCAGGCCCAAGGACCAAGCCCTGGAGGACACCACTGCACACATCCCTCCAGGTTGAAAATGACCAGTCCACCACCACTCTCTGGGTGTGGCCCTCTAGCCAATTTGAGACCCATCTGACTGTATAGGCATCAATGCCACAATCACCTAACTTTTTAATGAGAACAGGGTGAGAGACCATGTGGAAGACCTTCCTGAAGTCCAGAAACACTACGTCCATGGCGACACCTGCATCCAAGGATTTAGCGACCTGGTCGTAAAAGGCAGCCAGGTTGGTCTGACAGGACCTGCCCCTAATGAACCCATGTTGGTTGCCCCTAAGCATAATCTCCCCTGCTGGTCCCTCACAGATGTGCTCCTGGATAATTTTCTCAAAGAGCTTCCCCAAGACCGAGATAAGATTAACAGGCCTATAGTTACCTGGGTCCTCTTTCCTCCTTTTTTTGAAAATGGGAGCCACACTGGCTCTTTTCCAGTCCTCTGGCACCTGGCCAGAACACCATGAGTGCTCGTAAAGCCGTGCCAGGGGTCCTGCAATGAGCCCTGCCAATTCCCTCAGCATCCTGGGGTGGAGATTTTATGAAAAAATCAATTTAATATGCCTGAGAATTCACCATGGTTTCAGAAACAGCACTGAACACAGTTTGATCCTGCCTTCATTTGACATATATACAGTGGTTTCTTTTTCAATCAATTTGAGCAGCACTCATTCCCTGCAATAAATATATTCTTAAGATTGAATCCTGATCCCACAGAATTTAATTTCTGTACTCCAATTCACTTCAAGAGGGCTTGAATTTCATCCTAATGTGAGTGGCAGTGTAGCTGAAGAAGCCAAATGAGACTTGACCGTGCTTTCTAACATGTTACTTGCATCATTACCAAACATAAGTGTTCACAAAGTTATTGGTCAAGGCCAAGTATGAGGCTAAATGAGATGATTTCTTCAATAACAGACTTTGCACCTTTTTTCCTTCTGGGTTTTTAGCTTTTAGGTTAAACATCAGTCACATTTTCAATCTTTTTCTTGCAGCCCTATGGCAACACTAAGCTTATTGCTTATAGCTAGCCTACGTGCTATAAACAATGTTTTGTCTATTAAAGAAAAAAAAAGAGAGAGAGAGAGAGATTCTCCCATAATCACTTTTATCCAGAGCTGGCTTTAAAAATGCATACACACACAAGCTTGAGCAACAATGAATTGAAGAGACTCAAAAGCAGATAAACCCGCTACCACAAAAAAGGGAAAGAAACAGAG
This sequence comes from Gavialis gangeticus, assembly GCF_001723915.1. Classification (NCBI taxonomy): domain Eukaryota; kingdom Metazoa; phylum Chordata; order Crocodylia; family Gavialidae; genus Gavialis; species Gavialis gangeticus. Next base: position 227,966,899 of record NW_017729032.1, read on the forward strand.
TTTGTCTGAATAGTAGGCTTATTGGTTAGAAAGTTTGCTTTTGTTATACAAATAGTTTAAAATAACATAAAGCAGAGGTAGAGAGACCATCACCCTGAAAACATTACTTAATATCTTTCAGATGACAAGAACACAGCAAATGGCATTGCAAACAACAATTATGATGTACTATAAAAAGAGCAGTATTATGGTCATCAGCCTCCATTACCGTCATCAGTATCAAGTCACAGATTACTTTCCTTTGATACGTCATTACTCTTCTAATATACTTCCTAATATATAACTAGAATTTAAGTCTTGTTCAAGCAAAATGCACAAAAGGCTGATTGAAGAGCTACACATTTTAGTTGTAACATGTGGACACAAATTATGAACATTGTTGGGCATTAGTATTGTTTTTCTTTATTGACTGTTAGCACTCAAGAATGATCCACATAAAAATGGAATTGCAGCATCTGAAAGCTTTTGTTAGAAAAAAACCCTTCAAGCTTCAAAATAGTCAACTAAAAATAAAAGGGTGTTTTTCTTCTCTATGCTTTTAATGGCAATGGTACAAATATTTCTGAAATATTTAAGGACTGAGGATTTAACATATGGCACATTTCACATCTAGCAGTTAGTGGGTTTGTTAAAAAAAAAACTCAACCTTATGATGGATAAAAACAAGAAAAAGTCTACACAGTATTTTTTTTCCTTCAGGCTCCGACTATCATTTGGCTTAGAAACAAAACAATAATTTCTTACAGAATATCATGACAAGATAGACCCCCCCCCCCCTTTCTGAATAGGAATAAGCATTTATGAGCAGTGCTTTAGAAACATGTATACAACCTTTTTCAGTTGAACTTGATACAATGGTTTGGTACCAGCTTCTGAGACCTGATTAACTGGTTAATTAAATCCTAAGTAGTGACACCGGTTAATTCAATGAATGGTATAATATAGAACAAGGACTAAGCCAGAAAGTTATTAATAAAAATATACATAACAACTTTGTGGCTGGTTCCTATAATGCCTTTAACTGAAGATGTGGTCAGCAGCACTCCCAGCCTCTGGAGCACACTGGAGCCCTTCCAGATTCCCATGTGCTCCAGATGCTGGGAATGCTGGTCAGCTGGCCAGGGGTGCCAATCTAGGGGATTATATGGAGACTTTGACTCCAGTGCACTTCCCCAGCTAGGAGCTCTGATCAGGTGACCAGCACGCCTAACCAGAGGAGCACAGAGAGCCAACCTTACTGCCAGTTCAGGGCAAACCTTCCCCTACACCAGCAATATGGTGCAACATGATCTGATTCTGAATCAAACAGTTGCAGGTCCTACTGTCAGTGGCCTTACTGAGGTTTAGTTTCCATTCACCATAGGATAAAACAAATCTACAGAGTTCCTACAGAACGGAGAACATATAGTAATTTCCCTGCAGGATACCGTCACTTTTAAGTTGGTAACATTTGTCTTCCCGCACCATAATTCTTTCTTTGGTTATACCCCTCATCTTAAAAGCTCCTGAATTTATTAATACCACCACCACCACCACCACAATACAATTATAAAAAATACTTCCTTTTTAGAAGTGTTTAGTTGAAGAAATAAGATTTGAGACCCTTTGACTAAAACAGTAATAAAGTAGAAATGTCAATAATATGGCTGAATGACAGATATTTTTAATAAAATTTGACAATTTGGTGAGAAAATTAATAAGAAACAGAAGTGGGCAACAATTTAAAAAATCTTCTCTTATTTACTGGAAAAATATGTTTCCATGTTTAGAGAACGTTATAAATTCTTTATGACTTGCAGGTTTCATCCATGCATTCTGCCCTTAAATCTTCTGTGAAGCTGCAAAAGGCCTCCAAAAGTAAGTAATTTACAAGCTATGTAGGTTAAATGCAAATCAGCAAGTTTGTCCGGTACAACCCTTTCATTAAAAAAACATAGGGATGTTCAGAAATGAAAAAGTGACATTGAGAGGATTAACATAATAAGTATAAATACACAAATGCAAGGGGGAAGAGAAATAAGCAAGAAGCCATATTATATGATGAATATGTTCCCAATAACAAAGAGGGTAATGAAAATGTGGTGGCATTAGTAACCATAATGTTACAGGGTTAAGACGTAGTCAAGAGAAACAAAAATACGTGGAAGAGAGATAGACAGCTTCCTTTCTCCCATCTAAACTCATGGTATGAGACACTGCCTCTTCAATAAATCTACACAGTGCATAGAATAAATAATAACTAACAACAACAACTAGCCCTATGACCTTGTCTGTAGTTGAAGAATATATGTCCTGTTGTCTCTGTTGTGCTTATAAAGTAAATCATGTCCACTCATACAAGTGCTCCAAATGATTTACTTCTATGCTTAATATAATTTTGATTAAGTCTGCTTTACCCAAAGCCAATGTTCTGTTTGAACAAATGTATTCCTACCACAAACCTCCTGAAAATAAAATTCACCGCAAACCAATTTGGATGATCCTGGTGCTTTCATTATATCCAAGAAAATCACTGAATGTGCAGGGTGAAATGAGAATTCTGGGACAGGTATCCAAGAGGGCATGCACACTGTTAACAGAACGAAAATGTTTCAGAAAGCAAGTCGGCTTAATTTAGGGGGACACATTATGTATTTGTATGAAAACCTGATCTTACCTTACCTGTTCAGTTGGTATGGTTTGGGTCTCTGATCCAGACAACCAATAAATCAAGAGAGTTAATGGTTTTAGGTAGGGTTGTGTGAAGCTTCAGTCCCTGATCCAATTCGGCAGAGATTCAGGCCAATTTGATGACCAAATCTCCAAATCCGAATCAGATTAGGAGACCCCTTAATCTCTGGAAATCAAATTGGAACCCTCCGAATCGCTTCGGAGAGATTCAGAAAGATTCGATGATTCAGATATATACACAGCTTTAAATGTAGTGAGATGGTGGGATAGATAGAGTGTTCCACAGGAGCATGGTGGGGGTCCCCACCACACTCAGCAACAAACCCGGAAGTGGACCAGAAGAACTTAGCAAGTACAAACATCTAGCAAGTGGCATATGTGAAATAAGTCTGGTAGTTTCAGCCAAATTACCAATAGATAGATGTCATGACTTTGCCAATAATAGGGCCAATTATTCAAATCACAATCTCAGCAATGAGTCTACTGATTGAAAGCAGGGAATGTTGGTCCTTGTCCTGTGGATAAGCAGAGGACTTCAAGTTCCACAGCTGCCAATAAGTCACGTTTCAGTGACTCATATCAGTGCAGTAACCTTGACAACCTGTCCAAACAACTTTGAAACTCATTGCAATGCCCCACAGAGATGAAGCTCTGATATTTCCACATATCAGCACACTAGATCTTAACTTTCAAAACACTATGCACAAAGCACAAGTATGTCACCGACCCAATGTCT
>NW_017729032.1:227975304-227978549 GCF_001723915.1 Gavialis gangeticus
GTTTCAGTGACTCATATCAGTGCAGTAACCTTGACAACCTGTCCAAACAACTTTGAAACTCATTGCAATGCCCCACAGAGATGAAGCTCTGATATTTCCACATATCAGCACACTAGATCTTAACTTTCAAAACACTATGCACAAAGCACAAGTATGTCACTGACCCAATGTCTTACATTCACACAACTATCCTCATATAAAGGCACTGTACCATCTCCAACCTAAAATTGTGAGTATTATTACAAACAGGCAGATAAATCCATTGTCAGTTCTCTCTGACATAACCATGTTGTTTAAGCATTATGGGAAAAGATAAACAACCTGACTCTCATATTTTTGTCTTAATTTAGATCTAAAGAAAGGGTAATAAAGTATTATCAGAATGATAGCATTTTGTTAATATTTAGGGAAAAAATTATCACAAGTTACAAGGCAGTATCAAATAGGCCTGTGCAAAGCACCTTTCGCTTCAGATTCTGTGAATTCAGGAGACAGTGATTCAATTCCGTGAGTCGAATCACTGTCCTGAATCAATTCGAGAGAAACTGATTTGGAGATTCGGCTGCCACCAAACTGGCCGAATTGCCAACTGGGCCCATCCCCCACCCACTCTCCCAGCCCCGTCAATGGCTACCCTGCCTAGCCCCAGCTCCCCACTCTTTCAAAAAAAAGCCCCCACTCATTGGCTCCTGCCAGGTGGGTAGGTGATCCCCGCTGCACCCACAGCCAGGGGGGCTCTGCCATGAGCCCCCATAAGTCCGGATGGCTTCTGCAGCAGCTGGTGAGTTTGGGGCTTTAAAAAAGAGCCGGCAGCTGGGCTGGGCAGGGCAGCCACGGTGGGAGACTCGGAGATCGGGCAGGGGTCACAGAGGTTATTACAGAGCCCCCCACACACACATACCTGGCAGGAGCCAGTGAGTGGGGGCTTTTTTTAAAAGAGCCAAAAACTGGGGCCAGGCGGGGCAGCCATGGGGGAGCAAGCAGGGGATGGGGCCTGGTCCCCCCATGGTCCCCTCCCCGCCTCCTACGTACCAGCACAGAGTCCGGGTCCAGCTCCCTGAGGTAGTGAATAGGGACTGCCTGAAGCTCTCCAAATCAATTTGTGATTAGTCCTAGGAATACAGCAAATGAAGCAAAGCCTCTCCAAGTAAATCAGTATCTTATTAAACAAACTCATTCCTGACTAAAACTTCACCACCAAGAAAACTGATACGAAAACAGATAAAAATGAAATGAAAATCAGAAGCAGTATCATTTTACTGAAGGGGTGGGCAAAATATAGACTGCCGGACCATTCTATCCAGCCCACAGGGCCCCAAAAAATGTAGAAAATTAATATTATCTGCCCCTAGCCACCTGTCAAAGATGACAGCAGGCAGGGGCAGTAGGACCCAAGGGAAGCCATGGCAGGCCCCTGCAAAAGCAAGGCCTGCCCCATCCACCCGCTAGCCAGAAGCCCCTCCCTAGCTTGGGGCTGTTCATGCCTCCCTGCACCAGAGCAAGAAATTCAGGGAAGAGGCAGGAGGGGATAGAAGCATGCAGGAGTGCAAGGCCCATGCCAGTGCCCCAAGGCCAGCACCGGCAGGGCCCAAAGCAAGATGTCAGGAGTGCGGGATGCAGGATGGCAGGGCTGTATGGATCTGGGCTGGGCTGGGCTACGTCAGCAGGGAGGGAGAGGAGCCAGCCTGGCTCCATAGAGACCCTGCTGGTCAGGACCCTGTGCTCCAGCTACCTTGCTCTGGGCCCCACCAGTGGTAGTCCCAGGGGACTGGCACAGGCCCCACACTCCCATCTGGCTGCCATACACCCACTCACCCCCAGCCCCACCTGCCCTATCCCCGCGGTACAGATGGGGATGATCGTGAGCAGCCCTGACCCCACGCTCACTCGTCCAGGTTGAGCAGCGGTGGCAGGGAACTGGTGCTCAGCACAGGGGAAAAGTGCTCTCCTCCCCCGCCACTGATACTCCCTGCTGCAGCCAGCCAGAGCCCACACGGGGCTGCCTGAATCTCTGTCATGTAACTGGCACCCCACAGGGCAATGGGGGCAATGGAGAGCAGGCACAGGCAGCCCCATGTGGGCTCCAAGCAGCTGCAGCAAGGAGCACCGGTGGTGGGGAGGGAGGGCACTTTTCCCCTGTGCTGAACACTAGTTTGTCCCCTGATGCTGCTGCTCAGCACAGGCAAGCAAGTGTGGGGCGCATGGAGTCGGAGCTTCTCGCAGTCATCCCTGCCTGTACCATGGGGCTGGGGCAGGCACGGCTGGAAGTAAGCAGGCATGTGGCAGTCATATGAGAGAGCAGGGCTGGTGCCCCAAGCCAGCTCCCCTCTCTCCCTGTTGGTGCAGCGAAGCCCAGACCAGGGGTTTCCAACCACCAGGCCATGGCTTCCGCTGCTGGCAGTCACGTACGGGCGGCAGACAGCTCCAGGAGGGAGGCAGCTACCTCTGTATGCCCCATCCTGCTTCTGCCACCATGGCCACATCCAGTAAGATGCACCAAGTACCAGGGTCCACACCAGGCTGGGCAGTACCCTCCAACCCCACCCACAGCTGAGGGCCAGAGGGGATGTGGGCAGGGAAAGGCAGCAGAGCCTCTTCTTCCTGGGCATCACTAGCTGGGTCCCTCTGGGCCACCACCTGCACAGCCCCCTCCCCTACAGGGTCCCCTGGTGCCCCAACCTGATCTGATCCTCACAAACCCACTCCCACCCCATAAAAATTAAATTTAAACATGTAAAATCAATTTAAAGTCTTTAAATTCTATAGTTTTCAGGTCCATAGTATAAAAAGGTTGGGAACCCCTGCCATAGACCACTGCTAGCCTGCACCTCCCATGCTCCTACCACCCCGCTCTGGGTCCCACTGGTGCTGTCTCTGGGACATCGGTACAGGCTCCACGCTCCCACACACTCACTCACCCACTTACTTCCAGTCCCTCCCCCCCGCTCCTGCCACTGCTTTCCCCACTTTCCCACCTGCTCGCCAGCAGCTCTGCATTCCATGGCTCCCATACCCACAATACCACACACACACACACACACACACACACACACACACACAGCTCCCCACAAACCCCACACTCACCCATACCCCCCTCAACACCCCTTCACACCCCACACGATATACAAGGAAGTCTTCATTTTGAGCTGTTGTGCAGTCGTTTCCTACATATACAGCACAAACACACACAAATCAGGACAAAAACATTTTTAAATTGAATTAAAATATACAAAAAAAAAAAAATC
>NW_017729032.1:227978846-228000662 GCF_001723915.1 Gavialis gangeticus
CTAAGATGGCAAACACTCTTCCCCAAAGGAGTACTTCCAGGGGCAAAGGGAGGGACTTCCAGTGGCAAAGATCAGAGGAGAAGAGGGTGGGACTTACGGTCCCAAGATGGCAACCAGGTGCTGTGGCACCTGTCAAGGGCTGGGGCTACCTATGCGGCCCTCAACACCTTGCCAAAACTCAGTAAGTGGCCCTCTGCTCAAAATAATTGCCCTCCCCTGTTTTAAGGTCTAGACTGGCAAATGCAAATATTTTGGCATGTTGTCTTTCTGAGGTTACAGATGGCATTATTGATGGTATTGCATCGATTCTGCCTGAAGCGGGAAGTCAAGATAATGACTCTTTCTTCAGTCTGCACATACTGAAACCAGCCCGAGTACTACTATCCTCACATAGTAAAAGCAGTATTTACTATTACTTAGTCATGTGTATTCTTTCCATTTTGTTTGGTGAAAAAGGTTCAAATAGCTATTAGAGGTGCTTTAACTAATCCTTTTCTTAATCCTGAAGTAATACAGAAGTGTGGGGCTTTTCTCTTCTCATTAGTTTAACATAGTTTTGAGGTCAGAAACAAAAAGTCTTGGAGCTGAACTGGCTATTATATTAGTGTGAAGGATTTAGTATTGGAACGCAAATCCACATCTGGATCCAGGGAGTGCAGATCCAATCAAATTCCAGCATCAAAACATTCTTAAGCATTGGAGATTTAGAAGTGGGGAGCAAATACAAACCCTAAAATTCACAGTTTTATTTACCACACAGCTTTTTGGCAATGCAGAAGATGCTCTTTCCGACTTGTCACAAGCACAGTACAGATTACAAGATATATTAAAGTATATTTTTTTCTCAGTATAAAAACAGCAGCAAGAGCCCTGAAACGATGAAGGAAATCCAAAAACACTGCCACCACTGCAAACAGGATTTCTTATTTCTGGTTTTGATAGCTCTTCAATTTTATTCAGGTACATTTAAACGTCACTCTTGGGCATCCTTGACAGATGAACACCCAGCACATACTAGTTTTCTGAAATAGCAGTCCAAGGAAATGTGTGTTGTTGTCCTTATCCCAACCATTTATTTATTCTTATGAACTGTTCAAAGTTGCTTTGGCCTCCCCGTGTAACCTCTAACCAGCAAAATAGACCTTTATATTTCCCCATCCACATTCCAGCTTGGAGTACAAGGATAGTCAAGGTTGCCTTGGAGTGTCAAAGTTACTAAATATTTCAAATCCCAAGCAACTCTTTGGCTAGTCTTTGGCTCTCCCATCTTCTGCCAAACAAATTCACCATTTGGGGTCATCCCCACAGCCCGGCAATGTTATATGTTCCCAGTTCCCCTCAGTGTGTTCACCCCTCTTGGGGTTCAGTATTGAGCTCTGTTTTTAATAACAGAATCTGGTAGGTATGTGAAAGTACTCTTACTGTTTCAGGATTTGGGCACATCACCAGTGGTTCTCCTCTGTTCCTGCAATATTCCCCAAATACCTAGGACTACCATGCTACTCCCAGTGCTCTTTCAACTGCCTTCCCATGGAATTCTCTCTCAGTGATTCGATATCCTGTGTCAATAGGAAGCAGTGCAGCACTAGGAGTTAAATTCACTCTTGCCGAGCTAATCACACTGCCCGCTGCTGATCTAATGCTTAGTTTTTCTTCACTCTTCATTTTCCCCTTCATTCATTCTGTTTACAAGTTTTTTCTTCAGCTTTTACTTCCAATTAGTTATAAGACGGATGAAAACTTCATGAAGACCCTTGGAGCCTGTTTTTCTTCTGCCTGTTTTATATTAAATTTTTTATAGTATTAAATGAGGCACTTGCAAAAATACATGCCTTAAAACTTAGATATTTCTGAGTTTTTCTTGGTATTTAATACAAAAGAGAATAAAACTCAGTATTATTCCATCACGCTACAGCTTCAAGACAGACAGCAAAATCTTTCCGCATTCTCAGGATCAGAAGCAAATTAAACATTCACCTGTGCAAACACCACAGAAAGAATTAGCCTTCAGTCAATCTAAAGAAAAAGTGAATACATAATGCAAAAGCTAGGCCATAGCCCATTATTTTCCCTAAAAGTTTGTTATAAGCACATTTTTTAAAAGAAAAATTTTCTGTATTGTTGATTTTCTTTTTTCTTTTGGAAAGCTAGAGACACAGGCATAAAGAAACATTATTTGGATAGCTCCAGACATACCCTTATGTCCTCCCTACTATAAACTAATGATGTGGAAAAGAGGCAAAGCATTTGTGTTTAGATTCATAGATCTCATTTTGTGTTTTGATTCCGTGGACAATAAAAACATGACAGCATTAACCCCAAACTAAACTGGGGCGAGAAACAAAATCACAAGCGCATCTTTTAAAAGTGTCAGATCAAAATACAATAAAAGTCTATGCTGTATCTTAAAAGCATAAAATAAATTATTATTTAATTGTTGCTTATTAATTGTTTTCCAACTATTTAAGTTTAATAAAAGATATCAGATTCACCCAAAGAACCTTGTCTGCCTAAAATAAATTAAGCAGTTTGTGAAGGTCTAGAATTATTACCATGATCTCTGACTTCCCAGACTTCTCTGCCATAGAATCCCAAATGCTTCATGGGATCACCGCAGGCCTCAAGCCAGAAATTTGGATTGTAAAATAATAAAAGTCAAAACAAAAAGCAATATATGGTATCCTAGATATCATATCTCTAATACGTTGTATTTTCCCACTTGACCTTAGCAAATATGCTTTTGCACATGTAATAGTGTAGATATTTTAAAGCTGAGCCCTGCCTCCATATTTCCAAATCACTAGATAACGTATTTTCTTCCAAAGTAGCAATAAAGAGCAGTGACCCTGCTACTTCTTGGGTAAACTTCACAGATCTTCAGGCATGTCCCGTAGCAACTGCAGAGAAGGGCAAATCACTAGTGCCATTTTCCTCTCCAAAGTCTGGAAAATTGAAGACAGAGAACTTGAGAAAAGAAAAATGAGGCTTCTTTGCTAAGAAGGTTTCTGAGGAAACAAGGGCGTATGAGGATGTACTTGTGGTAGTGTTGGAGTGGTGTAATAGCCATGATGGTCCAGGGATATGCAAGAGTCCAGGATTTTTGTGGGCAATAGCCTTCATTGGACCAACTGAACAGTTGGGAGGGATACAGATGGGCTTCTGGGCACTAAATATCCTTCCTCAGGTAAACATGAGAACATGTTCACAATATATTGAAATCGATAATCGGGAAGCCATGCAGTAAGGGAACTGAATATGGTTCAAGACGACAGAAATTCAACAATGAAGCAGAGAGGTAGTGAAGTTTGAGCTCTCATACCACTTTCCTTATTCAAATAAAGTTTATCAAAACAACTAGCTATTTATTTATTTATTTTACTGTTGACATAACAGGAGGGAAAGGGAACAGGAAGTCTGAACAAAGAGCGGAGAGAAACTGAAGGGAGAAGTTCAGAAGCACAGTAAGTTCAGGAAATGAAGAACTTTTGAGGGGAGTAACATTACCTAATTGAGTCATCTGACTGTATATTTAATGCATATCATGATCACCATAATATTTAAACATGTAAATAAACTAGGGGAGGGGGGAGGAAGGAAAGGTATTTGAGAGTTTGGATCCTAATTTATCCTAGTAGATTAATAACCATTGTCAATGCTATTATTCAAAACACACACCCCCCCCCCAATACCAAGACATTGTTCCAGATTCAGTTGGTATTTTTCAAGGAAAAGAATTTTGAAGAATCTCTCTAGGGATGACAGTGCTCAATAAAACTAAAAGCCACATTTCCTGTTTGTATCAGAATGAGAAAGTACTGCTTACATTGTAACATACCTCTGTATTTAATATATTTTTTATAGTTGAAGACACTGCAAAAGATCACCAGATAACTAAGTCCAAAAAAGAAAAATATTTGTAGTATAAACCTTTTGCTTAGGGTTGCACTTGAAACTTCAGTGGGTTTATAGGTGGCTAAATTTACAGTTAATGCTGATTGTATGAACATAGCAAGTAAATTTATCACAGAGACAATTCCAAGAGAGACATATAGGAGCAATAGGACTAAACTAGAAGTATAATCCTTTTCTAAAAAGCAAACAGATGAAAGACCTTCCACAGGGTAACTCCAATTATGACGATGACTTTCCACCAGGGATAAATTTGGTCCACCATTTACTGCCTAATAGGTAAGTTCCTCAATTCTGTCAGCAGTTTATATGAGGAGAAATCAATGACAAGAGAGAGACTGTATCAACCAGATTTCCTAAGAGAACTGTTATAATGATTTAAAGACTAACGATCTAAAGCTTTCTGTTACCTTCCTGCTACATGAACAGACTAAGAAAAAGCACCATCCTGACAGAACTTTTTTTCCATTCCAAGAACAACACTCATTCCAGCATCCTTTGTTTGCAATTGTTGAGAATTAATCATTTTCTTTTACAGTTAGTGCACAAATTCATTTTAGCAACTCCTATCCATGTTAATACTCTGGATTTCTAACAAAGATGCTAATCTTAAAACTGGCCATTCATTGCATTGCATTACCAGAGTTTACACAATACTCTTCATAAGAAATTAAAAACAGCAAACTAACAAAAAAAAGCAAACAAAACCCCAGAATTCCTAGTGAATGGATGGTGTTCATTATATAGTTAGTTGTAGAGTGTCACCAGCTTTCAACCCAGGAAGATGTTATCTACTGAGGTCTCTCGCATAAAAATTGTTCTTTGTACCTATGGACCACAATCCTACAGTGGCATCTGTACAAGTGCTCATAAGGCGCTGTCTGCAGAATGGTCTGTTCCAGTGTATGCTACTACAGGATCAGGCCTGTGGTATGCCTAGAGAACACGTTAGAGAAATCATAACAGATCAACAGCTTTCAATGGTACTCACTTCAGTTTTATCTCATGGGGCTCCAACAATTCTTATGGTACATTCTCAAATGACAATGATTTCCCCTTATAAGCATGCTGTTATCGCAATGTGGTTCCTGTTGGTGCATGTGCTCTGCGTAAAAATCTATTATCTTGAAAAGACATTCCTTCTATGCTGCCACCAAGGATTTCAGAGGGAAGAATACAAGAAACAAGTATAAGTAAATATGAGATTAAGGCAGCAGTGTTTGCAGCAGTGACAAGTCGAGCCCTGGCACCAGCCCTGGCCAGAAGTTCAGAGCCAGAGCTGGGGCCAGAGTTGCTGCTGCTTCCTGGCCAGTGAGGGACCAGAGCCAGTATTTTCTCCATGCACCAGCCCAGAGCAGGGCTGCAGCTGTTGTTGGACCTAGTTTTGAACCATGATTCACAAGTAAATGGCAACAGTGGTAAGAGGAGAAGGGGCATACAGTTGGCATGGAGAGAAAGCAGTGAGCAGCAGGTGGGGAGGACATAGGTGGCAGAGGGCAGATGTAGAAGCAGGGTGGGTTGGGGCAAAGGCTGCAGGGAGACATACAACAGAAGCTGCACCTTTGACTCCAAGTCTTAGTCAGGACTAAGATAAAAATTAGGGGGGGAGCTTGAGGGGCAGAGCCCCCCCATAAGAGACGAGAGCCCCCTATAAGATTTGAAAAGAATAACCTGGGGGTCTCCGATGTAATTAGGACATCATGATGGGTAGCCCAACTATTTTTGCAGACGGCCCCCCCACCCAAGAGTCAAAGTGTAATTCAAAACCTGGTCAAGACCGAGAGTTGCAGCTCCAGCAGCCACCTGCCCACTTCCTTTTACTCAAATCCAAGACAAGTATCTCCTCCCCATGTTGAATGGGGGAAAAACCTCATCTTGGATTCAAGTAAATATGATAATAAGTTGAAATCCCTATCACAATGATGATTTAAACCAAAATTAGCACATTATGTGCAATAATTAACTTATTGCATCTCTGCTCCCTGCTTATCTCCCTTTTTATATGCATATTTAATGTTGATTCTCCAACTACTGCTTTGCTTGACAAACATCCCTTGTCACTACTTACAAAAAAGAAGAGATACAGGATAACATATAGACTGCATTTTAAATATAGTACAAATCATAATTTACAGTTTACTCAAGTTAGACTGGAAATCTACGATAAAATAAATTTTACACAGGTAGAAAGATGGATTTACAATAGCATAAAACAGGGTGGTATCTCTTGAAATACAACAGGCGTCGGTTTTTAAAACTGAAGAAGAAAAAGTAGTTTCAAGGATTTATTTGAGCCACAAGAACTAAACCAAATTGATCATGATACTTCAAATGAGAAAGCCCTTAATGAAATCATAGGGAGGCAGCTACAGGTGTCTTTGCTTCTGTGTCCCTACTAGCATGTTGATTTGGGAGACTGACTTATGTTGAGTGAGGTCTTCATTATAATCTTCTAGGATCTCCCAAAAATCTCTAACAGAACCTTAAATGCAACCCACTTCTAAAGAAGACCAGAAGAGAAACCCTGTTCAGACATGGCTAAGGATATAATAATACCTTCTGGGATCTTTTTGCTTCTGCTCTTCAGGGCAAAATATGTGGATTAACTACACTAAAACAGCTCCACCTTGGGTTATACTGCCTATAATCATCATAAAGAATCATCGTTGATGATGCAGTTGGGATACATAAGGGTATTGGCACCCCTGCGCATGATCCTGAAGTCTTATTCTTCCCTAAAAGAACTATTCTACTGGATCTGGGATCCTTCATGCTGGTGGGGGATTTCCCCAAAAGGGCCATATTCTGTATCACTTGATTTCAGTGGGGCCCTAAAATATACAACAACATTATTTTCAGAGAATGATGAACTGAAAAGAAATCTTCCTGTTTGTAACAAAACTCTGACGTGTGTATGTTCATTTTCACTGTAGATATGCCCCCTACAACAGCTTTGTAACAACGGGTGAAGCTAACTCAATATAAAGGAAAAATATCATTGTGATGTGTTATAAATATAGTAAGAATTAATATAGTTCAACAAAAAGCTGCCAAGTTGTGGATTAGGACATACAACGAAACATTTTTTTTTTTTACAAGGAAACATTTTTTTAAACAAGCACGCCAAAGGATAAGAATTGCTGAGAGCTAGCAGAATCATACAGGACCAGCTAGGACACATGGATCATGCTGTCATCTGCAGATGTTTTACTGATTTGCTGTACCACATTACTCAGCCCAAGGAGTATGTTGTTAGCTTTTCATTTGTAAAACAGAATTTCTTTTTCACTGAATGGAATATAATAGAATATTAAAATAAAAAATAATTTCGTCTTTCAAAGGCTTGTACTTTATGGTAGTTTTTCATTCCTACCTCATATCAGCTGTAAACTAGGGTTTAGAACTAGAACAAAGCCACTTTATACAGCAAAATCTCTGCAATCTGGTGCTTAACCAACCAAAATATTAACCAGCCAGATGCACACGGGGGCGGGGAGAGATGGGACACAGACACAGACGTGCACGTGACAGCAGCCGCCGCCGCCACCCACAACCCTGCATGGCCGCCACCCCCACCATGCCCCCCCACCCCCAACAAGCTCCATGTTATCTAAAAGCCCTGACGGGTTATTTCAGATCACCAGAGTTTTCATGTAACTAACAATCCCCTTACCCCAGGGATGCCAGGTAACAGAAATTTCATTATACCACTTTATGCCACATTTGTCTACTATAGAACTTACAAGTCACTTATTACACACAGAAAAAGTGTTTTGTATAATATCAAATTATAGGCAAGGCTTAATAATTATTCTTTCTTCAGAAATATAATAAAGGATGACTTTCTCCAACTAAACCAACTTAATCTGGTTTGCTATTGCTATTGAAAAGATTATATGTTGAAAATACAGATCTCTGAAAAAAGTCTGATATCATGAAGATAGCATCAAATTTGGAATATGAAAAATAGGCAATGTAGTCCAGATTTTTTTTAAATCTCCATGCTAGTATACTATGGTTCAATAGGCTGCAAATTCCTCCAAAATAGCCCAGTGAAGCTGAATAGTAGTCAGATCTCAAAATCTAATACTTCTGAAACTGTTCAGTAGTTTATTACAGAGTAAAAATTACAAATTATAGGTCACAAGCATTTAACTAAAACCAGAGCTAGTCAGAAAGTGCTCTAAAATTTTCTATCAGAAAATGTCATTTTGACCAAAAAAATCAAAATGTATTATTTGAATACACTTATATGCAAAGAAGATGGAGTTCTAGCTAGGAACTGTATATGTACACCAAACACTTCCACACCATGCACATGCATCCATATTTGGTACTTTGCTTAAAAAACAACAGTTTCACAAAGATAAAATCAAATGTTAGCCAAATCAATTGGGCTAAGAGAAAAAAAATCCCTGGCAACATAGAATTGCTGACAGTGGAGTGGATTGAAAAATAAATTGAATATGATACAATTAATGCTAATTATGGAAAATGATTTTTAGTTAAATCAATACATAAGTTTAATAACAAATTCTGTTGATAAAAGAGAAAGGGTCAACAAAAATAACTAAAACAATAACAACCCATCAACATAAGTACAGCCTAAATGGATTTAAACGATCTAACAGAAATGTCTCAGTATAGTTATAAATTGGGACTCAATCATCATTATGATCCTACTGGGTCCCACACTGCTCAGTTCTAGGTACTATTTAATCTACAACCTGAAAAAAATACAAAACCATTACTCTCAAATTTTCTAGATGATACAAAGATGGGAGCAACAGTAAATAATGAAAAGTCACTGATACAGAAAGTGTTGGGTAATTTTGTAAACAGGGCACAAGAAAACACTACAGCCATACAAGGTAGCCATAAGTTAAGGACCAAAGACTGTTGGCCATATTTACAAAATGAGGGATTTTATTCTAGGCAGCTCAATGACTGAAAAAAGTTTAGGGAAATTGTAGAAATAAGCGTAATCTGTGCTCCCAGTGATAAGCTGCAGCCAAAAAATGCTAATGTAATCTTTGGAGAATATTGCATAGGAGTACAGCTATAGAACCTCCACATTCAGCATTGACGCCCACAGTTATTTAAAAACTAATAGTTCTCATATAAAAATCAGACCAGCACCTTCCTTCCATCACTGGCAAGTATCAATACTTTAGTACAGTGATTCTCAACCCGTGTTACCATGGAACCTGGGGTACTGCAAGATCCTTTTAATGGTGCTGCATTGCCAAGCCTTTGTGCAAGAAGGTAAGTGCTCTCTTCTCTGGCGCCTTTCACCTGCCCCAGCTACCCCAACAGTGTCTACAGCTGCTCCTCTGAGAACTGCTGGAAATGCCACCCCCTACCCCCTTAGAGAGTTAACTGACTTCATGGCTCATTATTACCTACTTGGTTCCTACTAACCTCTTTGTTCTAGAGGTGTTAACAACCTTTGTTCATTCACTGATCAAGCTAGGATAAATTATAGCAGAAATGCTATCTGATACTCTTGGTAATGTTTTTTTGCTCACCACCACAAGTATGCCAAATAAAAGTGTGCAACTACCTAGGAACCTGTACTGAGTGACTTTGTTCCTAGGGAATTTGAACCCACAGCAAATCAAGAGACAGAGAAGGAAGGGGTTGGCTTGAAGTCAGACACAGCAGTGTGGTGCTGTGGTCAGAAACAGGAGGGAGCTACAATGCTAAGGTAAAGAGGTTAGGTACTGCAAAACCCTTTCTTGGGTTATTCATTGCAGAAGATCATGGAGGCTGAACCAGTAGTATAATCAAAGTAGCATAAAGTTGGGCATGGGCAGACTCAGAAGGGTACATTTCCCTGGGTCCAGGCAATGCAAGCAGCTGAAACAAGTCCTTCCCAAACCCAAAACTGTTTGTTTCTGTATACCGAAGTGGAGGGCAGTCATGGACTTCCTAAGGGGATGGGTGACTGAGAGGTGGCACAACCCCCACTTCTGCAAGGTCAAGGGGCAGTGACGGGGAGGGGAGATTACTTGGGAAAAGATCTGAGTACCAGAATGGACAAGGGGCTTTTGGTGAGAGGGTTGCCTGTTGGGTAGAAGGATGTGGGGGGAGGGCCTGGGCCATTATGATAACAGGGAGGTATGAGAGGCAGATGGAGCTTGGGAGTGAGGTGCAGGAAGGGTGGGGAGCAAGGAGGGGCCAGGGGGTGAGGTACAGTAGTGAGCTTTGGGTGCTCAGAGAAGCAGGAGGTTTCAAGGGGAATGGTGAGGAGTCAGGGAGTCTGGGATGTGATGGGAACAAGTCTGTACAGGGGAAAGTGGCTCATGGTGGGGGGGGCAGAGTAGGACTCAATGGGGTGTGAGGGGGATGGTGGGGCATCTGACAGGGCAAGGCTTAGCATGGGAAATATGCGAGACAACAGAGAATGGAGCCGGGGCGGGATTTGACATGGCAAGGGAAATGCATAAAAGGGCAGAGGGGCACTTGGGGCCATAGTGGAGTATTTACAAAGTTCAGATGTTGCAGGGGCAGGGACCTTATAAAAAGAGCTGTTAATGAAGGCATCCCCCTGGCATCAGGTGCTGGTCCCACCCTAGAGATGACAGTCAGCACTCCCACACACCCCCAACTCAGTTATTCTCTTTAAGATCTATGGAGAAACAATTATAATATAACCCTAGGACTCCAGCATAAGAAGAAACTAAAAGCTTTATTAATAATTAGAAGAAAAGCTGTTGTGATATGATGACAAACCACACCACCAGTAAACAAGTTTCAGAAAGTGCTGAGCACATGACTTTTGAAAATCATGCCCTTTATAGATATCTTAAAGTAAATTCTGATGGATTATTTTTCCCAGTTCAATATTCTGATTAACAAAGCAGTATGCAAGGTAACTTTCCTTTCAGGACTGATCTTTATAAATAGAAAAAATAGATTTGATTTTTCTATTTTTCTTTACAAATAGAAAAAATAGATTTCTACTGACCCAGCTATAATCCAGACAACTCTAGACACTTGTTTTGATATATATCAAACAAGTTGTTATATATATGACTTTTTGATTAGTTTTGAGTCACAGTAAAGCCAAGGCATTAAACAACAACAACAAAAGCACTTTTCAGTTCTAAAGGTATTCTCTATTACAGCCTTAGAAGTAGTGACAGAACAAGGAAATTCTAAGAGCATACATTATGGCTAGGTATAAACATTACACTTTTACTAGAAGCGACCAGAAACCTGTCTATACCTGTAACAGAACACGTTTGGCATAGGTGGGTTTAAAAATGGCAGAACCTGGTCTAAGATGGGTCCTCCCCACCGAAGGGCAAACATGTGTTCTATTCCTTACTGATCTAAAGTACGCCATTTCCAGAAAACCGTGCGACTTAGAACAATTCCGCCTCAAGCTATATTTGAAAGCCTGTACCTAACCTGTGTATATTATAGGAAGTTTTAAAATATTAAAAATATCCTGTTGCTTTTGTGTGGGAATTGTTCCTTTGTTACATAGCTTTTCAGAAACTATTGGTTTTACCTACGATCCTGGTATATTCAGCTTACATCATCCAAACCAGGAAAGCATACATGTTCAGGGCAAGGTGCTAATCTATGTGCCTAACTTTAAGCACCATACTTGTCATTGGTTTTCATATTTATTCTATATACAGAAATGCACCCCTTTAAGTTATTTTATGCGGTGAAAAAAAGCTCTCTCCTTGCAGTCTGCAGTCTGGTTTGCCCTCTACCTTGTGGTTTGTTTGCTTTGAATTCAGGAATTCTGAATGTTAGTTTTCCATATTTCCTTTCCTTCCGGTTGTTTATAAAGATTCCCAGACTCTTTTTTTGTCTTGAAAGAATAAAAGAGAATTCTCTCTCTAATGTCTGCCTTCAGGGCTTCCCACCACATAGAATAGCTTGGAGCTCCTGGTTCGTTCTATTCAACTCATTTTGTTTCTGCTGGTAAGAAACTGTAAAAAAAAAAAAAACGGTTCTCATGTGAGAGCTATACTCACATTAGAATTGCCTTTGGGCATGTCTAAATTGGCAATGGCTCATGTAATTTTAGAATTACCAGATATTCAAATATAGCATTTGTGTATCACATTATGCATGTACACACATCTGTTTAATATAATATTTAATAATATATGGCTAAAAAATTGTCTGAGGTGCATTGGGAATAAGAAGTTTACACTTAAATCCATTTTCCTATGTGCTGTGTTAACTAACTGCCTAAGGGTAAAGATCTACTAAATATAAGTCTTTAGAGAGACTTAAACTCTTTTATACCTAATTTAGCAAAATACAAATAAAGCTATTAACAGGTGGCTCAATCTCTTGATTAAAAGTTACCAACCAGTATATTTTAAATCAGTACTCATCTCAAAACTGGACTTCGGTACATTATGATTACATCTTAGAATTTCAGAGAGTTTCATATTGACAAGCAACAGAACCATACACGGCAGCTGACCAACTGTTGTTAAAAGGACAAATCTTAATAAACTTTGTTAATCAGTTAGTCCTTTATTCTATTCCCATTTTCATTCCCATCTTCCTGCCCTTTTCTTTGCAGCTGATCTGATACTTAATTTTATATTAATTTGGTGGCATCTGTAGATTTATAGACTTAAAAGCCAGAAAAGGGTATGATGATCATCTCTTCTTCCTCTGCAAGATGAAGAAAATCTGCTCTCCCCGTCCTTGTCTTCCCCTCACCACCACCCCCCACCCCCAAATCCCATTTTACTGGTCATCTCATCTGAATGCTATAAATATTAGACCCCACACCTAAGGCAAAACATATTACAGTGAAAAAACTTAAACAGAGACTAATGTTCTTAGTCTCTTTTTCTTAATAGCATACAGACTAATAAGATAAGTCAATTCTGAACTATTCTTACTGTTCCTTATAACACAGTATAACTGTCAGTGTATCTGAGAACACAGCAAATACTAAAGACTTAAGTACTTAGGAATTAATTATTTTGAATGTTACCTTATAAAGCAGCTTATGAAGCCATGCCATAGCCAGAAGTTAATAAAAACACCTTTCCAAAACCAATAAATGGTCTCATCTTTACCGACTACAGAGACACTGAAGAAATAACACATGCAGTTCTAGAACATACTAAGTCTTTTATCCATGCAGCTATTTCATAAGGTCATTTGACACAAACATATCTTGCTTTTGGGAGGACTTAATTTTTCTTAGCAGCATTTACTTGCTCTAAATCTTAGCAAGCTGAAAGTATAATGAACACAGAAAGTGTATGTCCTAGCAGCTAAGTTACATATACATTATTTGTATTTACTGGCTATGTAGCTCTAGTAATATGTCTTAAGTAATAATTAAGCCAGAATACAAATCACCAGTTCTGCAATCAAGGAGTCTTGACCCTGACCAGTAATTAGATCTCAGGTGCCTTTAACAACAAATACAACATTTTAGTGTTTAAGATCAAGCCCTCAAGAGAGTCCAGAAGTAGCAATCTAAGAGAAGTGCAACAGATTCACTTTAAAACAAGGTTTTGATGAATACAGCAACATTAATAGAAATATCTTGAAAAATATAATTTTAAATATGAAATAGCTAGAAACTCAAGAATTCATTTTAGGAAAAAATCATCATTCCTGTGTCATTTCATCAACAGTGGCCTCAAATGCAAGAATTTGGAAATTCAAACTACTTAATTTAATGGATTATTAAAATTTCTCTTGAACGCAGAGAAATTTTGATGAAAATAAAATTTGCTTCTTATCCATTAATCCTGATGCTTCTTTCCACCCCAAACAGTAGAGCTGGATTCTTTGCAGCACCTCTTAGAACATAGAGCTTGCTTCTCATAAGTGGAGAAACTTATAATAGCTTCAAGCCATCCCTATATCCTCATGATTCTGAGTTGGTCTGACAACTGAAGCTATCCCTGACAATTTACACAATTCTTACAGGCCTTCCACTGTGACAGCGTGTCACCTTCTCTGTACACTATCAACATTGAGTGAAATGATTCTGCCACTGTTCACTCTAACATCAGGGCTCACAAGATGGAGTGGGAGGAACGCAGGGGGGGTGTCTGACATGCAATCTGACAGCTATTATCTATAGTTCTTGCTCCCCCAACCAGAACTGGGTATCTTTATGCCACTGCAGCCTTTCAACCAAGCAGAAAGTACCTAGAAAAAGGATGATGGTCATAACAAATAACAAAAAAGCTAAAACACATGTGGTATAGCCTTGAGGAGCCTTTCCCCAGTGTCAAGGAGTGTTAATATACCCACTATCCAATGGTGTGGGACAGATATTTAGCATACATTCAACTACAAAATAAATTTTGATCTACCTGTCCCAATATCCTAGGCCAGTAAGCAAAGCAAGAGCACAAGGCGGCCCACTCCTACTTACCACCTTGTTTCCCGTTCTCACTGATGTTTTAGAAAATACAGCAGAATGGTTTTTAGAATGACTTAAGTGGCCTGAAAATACAGGACATGCTGGTATTGTTGTTTTGTATTATGTTATATTATCCTTTGCCTTCATTATCTAGTAGGTCAATTATTTTGGGTGGAGGGCAGCTTACTGAATTTTGCCAAGCCATTGAAGCCCACATGACAGGCAGCTCAGGGCAGATAAATATTAATTTTCTAAATTTTTTTAGGGGCCCCATGGGTCAGACAGAATGGCTTGGCGGGCAGCATCTTGCCCACCCCTGCTTTATAGGCTTAGAGTTATGCCACTCCAGGGCAGGTTTCTCTCTGATCTGTGTAACCCAGCTCATGTCCCACTAATGTATGGCCACTCCCCACAGATGAGCCACCCAACTGGCAGTTCTCCAGCATCCCAGGATGTAGTGTCCCCTCCCTCGCCCTCCTGTTCTGTGTGGACAAACTTTCCACCTCTTGATCTCTATGGCTCAGGGAGCAGTTCTAGCACCACACCAACTCCCCCTCCACCCCCAGCAGTGTGAGCAGTGTGATCTTCCCACCGTGCAAATGGCCTGCAAAGTATGAGCCAGCTAGCCAGGTCACAAGGCACAGATGATTCTAGGAGCAGGCTCTAGGGGGCCGGAGTTGGTACACTGTAGGGGGGCTGGATTGGGTCTCCATGAGCTGGGGCTTCCTTTCTGGGGCAGGAGTAACTGCTCCAAAAGCCCCTTTCCTCACTACTCCAGTGCCCAGACACTTCGGGAAGCATGACCAACCCCCCTACACTCTAATCCAAAATCCCAATTTATTGAAGCTAAGACCTTTAATATACACTCTCTTCATTTCTTTCTTCTTTTCTTTGCTTATTTCTTTCTTTCAGCAGCCAACTTCCTTCACTACCCTTTCCCCACCCCCATTTCCTTGCCACTTCCCAGATTCATGTTCCCATGAGAGAAGTAAATACCGATTAAATACATATTTATTTAACCTGTTGTAATTACCTACCCTGAGCAACATGGGGAACCAAGAGCCAAAGCAGCCCCACCAGAGCTCCTCTCCTCTTTTCTCCCTGCTCCCTTCCTCCTCGCTCTTCTCTCCCTCCTGCCCTTTTACCTTCCAGCTCCTGCTAAGACACCACAGGACTTCCGTTCTCCCCCTTCCCTCCCAGACTGCACCAGGACCCAAGCTAACTAATAACTGGTGAGCTAGAACCAGTTATCACAGAGCTGATTAGTTAAACTATTAAACCTGCTACCAGTACAGTTAATGACAGTACTCTCATTGCCTTCAGGAGTGCTATGAATTTCCCTATGAAGTCTGTTTTGCTGGCAAACTGCAGATCTACCTTATAGACGGGGCAGGGGGAAAGAAAAAAATTAGCAAAGAGACAGAGGAGAATAAGAAGGGGAAAAAAAGTTTTCCACATGGAAAATTCCTACTTCTGACAGGAGTCTTGACAGCTGTCCATCACAGTTTGTTGCTAAAGAAATAGAAATGTGATAAAAGACTATGATGCCATGCAGAGAATAAGCAAAAGCCCCAGATGAACACTTCAGAAACAAAGATCATGTAAACTGCCTGAGAAGCAAAGAACCGGAAAGAGCAATTAAAATTTATGGTATAGAAACAGAAGAGTTTATAGATTACTATGTACAAAAAGTTTTCCATGATGCATCAGCAGCTCTTCATTGAACAAGAGTGTATCTATGCAAGTTCAAAAAGGATTACTGAAGTAACTAATTACATACCACTCTGCTTTGGCAACAGAAAAGCTAATATTGAAAGTGTCTTTATACTTTTGGACTCTAAAAAGAAATGTTTGTAACAGTACTTTATGTATCCTGAACTAACTTCCACTAAGACTGCAAAGTCAAACTCGGTTGAAAAACCTGTGCTGTACAGAAAACTAGGAACACTTATTTATCCTAGTTGTGTTTATCCTCCAATTAGAACCAAAACCATCATTAAAGGGAAACATTTTTTCTTTTCAAGGCGGCTGAATAACTTCTAGATTGTGAAATTCAAAATATGGGAACTGTCTGCTAGGAAATATACATCTGTGCATATCCCATGCAGCCTTACAGCTCACTATGAGCTTTTTCTTTTTCTTTAAACTTCATTAAGTATTGGATCAGACCTTATGTACCACAGATGATGTCCACCCAGTTCTGGATAATCTACAAATAATTCTGCCTCATTTAAGCCCTATCTTGGAAATTACCCTAATCCTGGGGTTAAATTCACAGTTAAACAGGTAGTTGCTCCACAATAAACTTATACTAAGATATAATTATTATTTGTTATGCATTAGAGTTCAGTAGTACTTTGGTATTCCACTTTTTAAATGCCCTAAAATTATGCTTTTGTTCTAGTTTGTTTTTTTCTTTATTCACAAGGTGAGCTCGTACTCAGATATACTTGAAACATACACATTGATAACTTAGTACAATTTAAAAACAAAAAACCCAGACCTAGAAGACATCCGTACATTTAACTCTCATTGATTTATTTAGGGATTGAGTTCCAAATGCCCTTAACAGTTTAGGTCAACATCTTTTATATCTGTAATTACATTTCTTCTCTCATTGTTTTCTTTATTTCTTCATAAAAAATTGATATATTTTTATATTTAAATTATGTATGAAAATTTGAGATACAAAGTCTTAAGAGACACTCTTCTGCTCAACGGCTGATCTAGCTTGCCATTCAAAGCGCTTCAGATAATTACAGCTTGGCTTGGGCCTCTCTCAGATGAGAAAAAAAAGTGACAATTTAAAAGAAGATTACTAACCCTAACCTAAAAATGATGAGAAAAAAGAAAAAATGGTGGAAAACAAACAAACAAACAAAAATCCACTGAATAGGTTTGATTTCCTGAATCAGGGCATTTTGTCTGAGACAGATTTATACAGAAAACTACTTTTTTCAACTCAATAATTTTCATAATGGCAAAGCTTCAACATTTCCCCAGCCAGACCATTTTTTTCTCTGGTGTCTGTATTATCAGTGTAACTAAAGAGTCCAATTCAGCAATTGGATTTGCATAAGCTCCTAAATTTAGAGCCCCCCTGAAGTCAACTGTAGTTCTACTAGCCACATATTCCATGGTCATTGGCCAAATAAGCATAAAACTCTTGAAATTCTGCTTTTTATTTTACATGAAAAGCAATAAAATGGCCCAATGCTACTCAAGGTTGTAAGATTTGGTTATCTAGGGTTTGGTTAAATATATCTCTACTCATCTCCAAACTGAAAACAATCAGAATACAATCTGTTCAGTTGCTTTAACCACACAAACATACAGGTATTTGGTTAAGAGTAAAACCAGTCAAACAAGTGGCAGTTTCCCCTATTTTTCTGGTCTAATTTTTATTTGTAAGCAACTTTAGAACTTAGTCTTTAAGCGCTTTCTCATCACTGATACTACTCAGCATTTATAACAGCACTTAACTCAAAATGGTATGTATGTATTAAAGCTGGAAGAACTGAGATATCCCTAAGAATAGGGGGTTCAATGTGATGACAGACTTGCAAAATAAAGGTATGTTTGTATCAAATTTAGTTTTGTATTGCCTTCTTAATAATGTTACTTTAAATATGCTAGAATATCTATTATCCAATTCTACAATCTTAACTGATCTCCCTACAGAATACCCTCTCTCTAAAAATGCTGTTTAATTTACTTCTCTCTCAGAAAACAGGGAATATAGATCATTCACAATAGAGGAATTGAGAGAGTAATTTAATATTTGAAGTTGATTTAAATGGCATAAGGATGCAAAAAGAAAAATCCTGCTGCAGTATTGAAATAGTTCACTCTACAAGTGAAACTGAACCTTCTATCTGACTTTTTTTTAGAAGAATTAGCCTGTTTAATTTCAAAATTAAAATATTTTTGAAATCTGTTGTTTTAGTATAGGCATATAAAGATTTCCTTCTTTAATTATTTCAACACAGAGGCCAGTTTTTCACTACTGCCAATTTCAAAGTATTTCTATAAAAGAAGTACATTTTAATAGAATGAGACAGGATGTCTCTTCTTATAATGTGTGGTCTGCAGGATCCAGATGTGAGCTTTACAGCCCAAAATGGGGTGTTTGTAACAGAAACAAATTAAATGCCAGTAAAATAAATATCCTACATTCAACTCAGATTGTTCACAAACAAACATGATGGTGATAAAGCACAACTCATTACAAATGTATTGTATTTACACTGACAAACAGCTTCCCCCACCCCAAAATACAAAGCTTAGCACTTCCAAATTTTCTTCCTTAATATAACTAGTTAAATAATGTGTTTCATCAGTCAACATCCAGAACTGCAAGGAAATTCCAACTAAGTAACATAAGTGGCTATATCTAAAAATAATAAAATTCATATTTGAAACTAGGGAAATGCTTTAGGGAAGGCTCACTATGGCATATTTTAGCTAACATTCAAGTATAAGCTACATACTATGAAGTTGCTAAAGAATACTATTTTGGAAGGTTTTCAACACTAGGGAAAAAAAGATAACTTTCAGTATCTCTCTTCAAATGCTTGCTACTTCACTGGATATGCAAAATTTTGATCACAGCCAAGGCCCAATTCTCTTGACATATTTATGCTAATATATATCAATATTTGAAGTATTAGTAAACAAACTGTAATTCATTTGCATTATATCCTGAACAAGTCTCATACTCCAAAAAGCATAATAATTGTGCCAAGCAAAAGCAAGAGAAATAAGGGACTATCTTTATGTCCAATATTTCTGTAAAGCATAGCAAGTCAGCTCAGCAGTATGAACAGCATTTGTTTCTGTGCCATCTTCCAGATAACACTTCAACAAACAACACTGACCAGTTACCTAAAACTGGTACATCCTTTTTAAATTCAAGATAAATTTGGAGTTTTAAAATGTATCCAAACTAACACACCAGCAGGATGTCAGTCAGTCAGTTATACTATAAATATAGAATGGGCAGAGGTAGTAAAACTCTCCTCACCTCAACAATATGCATCAAATCTTGACACAAGATTTTTTTTTAAACCTTAATGATTTTTCCTTCCCATGTCTGCTCCATGCACATTGAATGAGCAGCCCACAATGGCAATTCATGCGAAATAGCAATAGCAGGGTTTCTGGGTTTTTGAGATGGTATTATGCCCACCGAATACAGACTGAGCCAGCCTTTTTTACAGTCAACTGGCTTCACACACACTTTTCATCACAATTTACTGGCATTCATTATGTACCAGGCCCCATAATTAAAAGATATTATATCTGACATAAATAGAAAAAGACAAGACATTTGTTATTTGTTCCCGTTTTTATATCTCCCCACTTTATCCTGATGGAAAATGAACTTCAAAAACGGCAGTAAATCCAAAGGCCCTTGACAACATATCCTGGGGAAAATAATTTGAATTATTCCCCTTCTCTTGACCACACAAAAGAAAAAAACTGTAAAAATACATATTTGTGTGCCTTTCCCATCATGACAAAATTCATTTCCATTCACATTTATTAATGCACTGCTGTAGATCCCAATTACAGACAATGAAAAAGCATTTACCACCAGCATCATTTCATGTAAATAGTAAGTTTATATTGCAGCAGAAAGGAGGAGCATGCATTATTCAGATCAGTCAATTCTTCAGTCAAGCTTCAACGCATGCAAAGAATTCATCTAAAAACTATGCTCCTCAAAAAGACCAGAACACATCTTAACGAACACATACATTGGTGTTAGCATGGCAAGTAGAGTGCAAACATGTTACATTTTCTATTACATCCATGTTGAAACACTCTACTATCCTCTTTCGCTCTACCATCCTCAGTTTATACATAAAGAAATCTTACCATTTTCAAAGGTTTTCCAGGGAAAGAGGAAATGCAGTAAGATCTAAGCATGCATGGATTACTCTAATCACCTTTATGGTGTCTTAAATCAAGGATGGCCAACCTATACCACGTGCACCAAAAGTAAAGCACAGAATCTGGGTGTGCTATGAGGGCTGGAGGCACAACTGCAAACAGAGGGCAGGAGAGGGGCAGGTAGGGTCTGGGGTTCATGGGGCACACCACAGTTTCTGGGTCTGTTCTGCCCCAGGTGATAGGCCACCAGAGCCCATCTAGTGCCCCTCTCAGTTGTTCTGTGGCAAAGTCAGCACAGCCAGAGAGTTTAGGTGGAAACAACCGAGAACCAACTGAATGAAACTAGGTGGGAAGGAGAAGGATGAGGAGAGGGCCCTTTGCTGCAAGGTCAGAAGGAGGAAGGGTAGGAAAAGACATCCCCCAATGCCTGGCTGTCAGGATGGAAGGGGGAAGATAGTCCCCAGAGCCCAGGTGTTTGGAGAAGGGGAGGGCATCCCAGTAAAGGACAGAGGAAGAACACCATTCAGATCTTTGCCTGTAACGCACTGTCCAGACCTGCCACTAGACACCTGGTGAGCAGAGGCATGGATGCAAAGAAGCTGCCATGTCTGCTCTGCCTGCCCCACTAACCAGCTCTCTAGCCACAGTATATGCCACATGGGAGGGCAAAAGGTGCCCCCCATACCACTTGGATCACCTCTCCCAGTCCCCCTAATTGCCCTCTCCACTTGACATTAATCGTTCGGATATACCCTGCCCCCAAACTGGCCTCTCCACCCCCATACTACACTGCCTTCCATCCCCATCCTCTCCACCCCACTGCCAAGATCTCCCTGCATTGGCATCTCCACCCCTGGATTGTTGTCCTGATGTCCCAATCAGAGTGGCAATGACAGCCTGCTCTTGACAACCCACACCAGCCCCGTATGTTTGAATTTAGCCCTGCTGAGCCCCAAAGCTGCCCAGCAGCTCACTGCTGGGTAAGGGCAGGGAAGTGGGGGACAAGCAGCTGGCAGGAAGTTAAAAGGGCCCATGGGGGGTGTGATGGGCCTGAGAGTTTCTGGACACCTATAGCTGCAAACCAGCCCCCTCCCCTGCCTCTTCCATCCCCCATGGGATCTTCTGGGTAGCCATGGGGTGCAGCAAGGGCAGCATAGGCTCAATCCGTGGCTCAAGGAACTGCTAGGCCCACCCATTCCACTCCTGCAGCAATATGGCAGATCCTGCAACTCACCTGCTGCCCAGCAATCCCCAGCTGTCAGTCCAGAACCATAGAGTCCTGGAAGATAGCTACTCCATCTGGGATGGTGCCTCCTAGAATACTAGAGAGAATGCCAGTTGCTGGTTTTATCTCAATTGAACAGTCAGATATTAACTTAACTTGAGCTGGGTAACATAGTTCAAAAGATAAGCCTCCTCCAAAGTGGCGTAACTACAAGATGCCTAGAGGGCACCCAACACTTGTGAATGATCCCACATTAAGGCTCATTAAAATTTTAAGCACTCTTAACATGGTCTAATTGTAACTTCTACTCTCACCCCAAGACTGACCACAATCCTTTCCTGTCCCTGACCTTCAGCAATTGTCACTTCCTTCCTGCCCCCCCAAGCCTCCCCCTCCCCCCCCCCCAAAC
>NW_017729032.1:228000864-228005650 GCF_001723915.1 Gavialis gangeticus
TCCTCCTGCTCCCCTCCCATCCCCCTCACCACTCCCAAACACACAGCCTGCCAGGTACAGAAAGGTTTTTCCCACTGTACAAATATTGTTTGTTATGCCTTTGCCCAGGCCTAGCCCAGCCTAGCAATCCCAATCTGGGTCCTGCATAGCTGCAACAAGCACCAAGTCCAGAGAACCCAGAGGCCACCAGTTCCCATTGTTCCCAAAAATACAGCAGGGCACCTCTCATGCAACCCCATATGCTCCAGTGCCACTCCAAACCGAGCCCTCTGTAAAGTATGCTTCTCCATTATGCTCAGACCTGGGGTTCCAATGTCACCGTTCCACACGAAGTCTTCAGCTCTACTGTATTCCATCATGATACCAGTTTCCCTTGGATGGCACCTCATCCCACTGCCCCATGGAATCACCCAGACCCTAACAGTTTGACTGGGGACATCCCCATTATAAGAGCTCCCACTGAAGGGGCTGCTTACTGAGGGCATCTTCAAGGGACCCCAGTGATACCTTTCGGTCAGGCTCTGGCATATAGTTGTCCAACGGTGGAATGCCCCAGGCCTCTGACTCCCTTGTCAAAGATCCCCATGCATAATCAGGATACAGGAATGTTTTTTCACACCTCTTTAAAATATTTTACAAGAAACCCCTTATTCTCTCTCTCTAATTTTCAACCCAACTGATACAAAGCATTAGAGGTGGCCAACCTGCAGCACACATGCCACAGGCAGCTACTGTGTGTGGCATATGAGCCCCAGCACTCAGTGGAATGGAGGTAGGGGGGCTCCAGCCTCTGGCTGCATGGAATAGAGAAGCTTCTCTAGGAGTTGACTTCACTAGCCTGCAACTGATACTAAATTAAGGCTTTGGATCCACATTCACCATAACACTGAGGTGGTTACAGTGCCAGAGACTGGTTACCCCAGCTCTTGGTAGTGACACCTCCTCTTTCAGCAACATCCTGTCACTGCTCTGCTTTGCCAGTCTGGAGACTCGAGCCCTGCTGCCACCATTCGAGTGCCCCAGGGAACAAACTATCAGGTACACTTCTGGGAGGCAGAGATCAGAGTGGCACTCAGAGAGAGAGGTGGGACTTAACTTTTGGCACACCTGAAAAAAAGTTTGGCCACCTCTATTTTAAACTGTTCCTTTTTAGGTCTGATTTGGAAGAAAACTGACTCTCGCTATGCCATATGCAAATCTAAGTATAAGATGTTACACTGTTGCCACATGTTGTTGACATTATGATTTAAAAAAAAAAAACACCCAAAACAGGCATATGTCCTATGCAAGCCCTACTCTTGTATACAGGACTATAACATGCTGTAAATCCCAGGCCCCGTTAAACATAGTCCCAGAGAAGAATCCAACCATGGAGTGATGATGCCATCATGCCCAGAGCTGTAGGGAAAGCCCAGGCCAGTGCCAAAAGGGTTAAAGATGAGTAGCCATCAGCAGCAACAGAAACTGGTTCCCATGGGACCCCAGGAATCCTCTTTCAAAGAGAGTAGCCAGGCTGACTTTCTTCCTAGAAAGGGGGACCATGCGGAAGTACAGATACGTCACTGTTCACATGAAGGCACAAACTGGGAGTGAAGACCGGGAGAAGGGTATGGCCCAAAAAAGAGAGAACAAGAGACTAATGCTGGGCAGTTGCCCAGCTCAAGATCCTGACAGATATGGGGATCATCCCAGCCCCAAAGAAATTAAGAGTTGTGCCCGGGAGGGTGAGGAAGACCTGTGCCTGCCCAGAAGGTGAGCAGGTCCCAGGAACTAAAGTAAATTTAAAGGGGCAGGACCCAAAACAAGAAGTTAAGTGATAAGGATGGACTATATCAATTAAAACTATAGATTGAGATCTGATGGGATAAAATCAATTACATATACAGGACTAATTGATCATTTGAGTTGTAACAAATTAATCAAGGAAGAATCAACTGCAAAGAGAGTACCAATTGATAACTGAATGGTGTGGAAGTAATTAAGGGATGAATTGATCTGTGACTGTTTGTGACCCGGTCAGTTAAGGAGCTGAAAGAGGCCACACCTAAAGGAGTGAGCAGAAAGGGAACCTTGCAATCATCAGACTTCCAAGAAGGTGAAGAAGGGACGGGCCTGTAGGCAACTAGTAGTTTCAACTCGAGTGAGAACCAAAACAAGGGATACCAGACAAGAACCTCAGCCTTACAATCTGCTGACTAAAATCTAAAAGGATATATGATAGACTGGGGTGTAGGGGAAAAGGAGTCCTGCATGTACACCACGAACTTTGACTGTTTGATCCACTGCAGAAAACATCTGCCTCCCCTTTCTTTATCAGTGACATGTTAGCATGGTGGGAGAAAAGGAAGAGCAGAGAGGTGACAAGGCAGCGAGAACCAGTCGGGGAGAGCACCATTTTTAGTAAATGACTGAGATAATGAAGGATGCAAGAAGAGGGACTGCTTACAAGGACTAAGTTGAACTACTCACCCTTTATTCATATTCATATTTGTATGATCAGACTTGCAAGTTTCTCTAAATGAAAGGAAGGATGCTTTCAGATCACCGTCATTTTACAGGGTAAATTGCATTCAATAGAACTAGTTTGTTTTCATACTGATTTTAAGTAAAACAATCAATACTTTTTCCTACAACCAATTTAGAACATTCATAACATCAAGACGTCACTATTCTTTGGCTATATCAATTTATTATGTCACTAGCATCACCCATCTTTAAAGCTGTTGTACTATGGATTGAAGAGTTAAACAGATGGTGAGAACTTCAAAAACAGATCTTATTTGGGCCATCTCCTCTTGTATTATGTGCTGTATAAGTCTATCACTGAAAATATCATTAATATCATTATGGACTTAGGTTATATTTTAACTTTCACTGCAGCTTTCTTGCTTGTAAAATTCTACTTACTTCTTTCTTCTTGGTGCCAGGGAGAATTTATCACATTACAGAATCCACAAGATGACAATCAAGCTATTGCCAAGACTTAAAAATAGTTACTAGCCACTCTAGAGCACCAAAATTCAGCAACTTCCTGAGTAATATTCTGACCTGTTTAGATACAAGCCTTACATTCATGGATAATGATTAACCATCTGAAAACAAAAACTAAACCATTTCCAATTTTTTATCATACCAAAATAGCTGTGATTTATTAGTAAATAATTACTTCTGTAAAATACTTTAAATTTAATCTAATCTCATTTGTAAAACCCTTAGTGTTAGAGATGGATGTTACTGAAGCTAAGAATTAAAAATCTATAACATGAAATGCAGATGACTGAGAAAAAAAAACTTTTGGTTTGCTGCTGAGTAAAAGAAAAGTCTAATGGCTCTGCTGGGAGATTAGAACAACAAAGATAATTAGGTTTGATCGGCTTTCCATGTTCTTAGCAATAGGCAATTTTATACAAGCTACCAAATTATTATTTGAAGACAGGAATACAATTGAGAAGGTTCTTATTGTTCATTAAAATGGATATAGTTTCACTTACCAACAGTAAAAAGCATTTTTAACATCATGCCCATGACCTAAACCAAGATCAAGTTAGCTAGTACTAAATATTTGAATGACAAAAGGAACAAAGCACTCAGCATCTTGATAAATATAGTGGTCAACAATCTGTGAATCTAGACTGATCCAGATACACAACTGAAGTGAACCCAACTTATTCATGCTTAGATACAAGGAAGAATGAGTTTTTAGTCACTTAAGGCATTTTTACCCTGCTCTTGGGGCTGGAGGAGGGACACTTCAATTAAAGGAGCTCTGTGAGCCTCTGGGCTAACTGGGCACAATTTATGGCCATGGTAATTGTCTACACATGCATTTAATCGCAGTAAATTACCCTGGCATAAGATACTACTCCAAAAGCCACTTTAATTAAAGTGCCTACAGTGTCTCATGTATTCAGCATCCTGCACATCAAAATGGTGGCAGAGGCACTCTAACTTTAACTGCCATTTTGAAGCCCAGGGATGCTGAATACACAAAATGCAGAGGCTGCATGTCAAAGCACCATCCCCACACGTCTGCAGGCACTGTAAAGTTTACAAATTTTCATGAAGTGTGCATTTGAAGAACTCAAGAAATGAACTGATATAAATACTTATCCTACAAATCACAATTGCAAATAATTGTCTAAAATCATCACTGTTTTCTAGAATGCAGCATAACATACTTCATTTGAGCTGACAGGCTACCTGCTGAGCTTGTTACACTCAGATGAGAGTGATGTCTGATTGACAACATTTTATCGGTACACCTGAAAACTTAAAAAACAACACAGCAGATTGTAGAAGCATTACCAGGAACTCAAACCCCTGTGGCAAAGAACTGCATTGCATATTCGAAAGAAACATTTGTTACAATTCTAAATTATTTGTAACATTAACACAAAATAAATTTAAGGGCAAGTATTATTTGTTATAATCACAAAGCATGCATTGATCTCTTCAACATTACCTGGAGTTGTACCATCTGTAATAACAGTAATATTCTTATTGAGAGAAAACAACATTGTTTCAGAAGATTTAGTCTGGAACTACTGTCAGCATTCAAGTCTAATAAAGCAAAGTTTTGTAGACTGCAAAAGCTACTCTTCAGGATATTAAATTCAAAGTATGTATGCTTATACAACCATGCTTTCCCTGATGATTATCTGTCGCAGCTTTCAGCATCCAGAATGTCACAAAAATCATACTGAGTGTGTCTACACATACAATTAACATGAAGAAATAAACTTCTGAGCAGTTTGAGCCAGAGTAAACTATTGCCAGGAAAAGCATC
>NW_017729032.1:228010650-228013700 GCF_001723915.1 Gavialis gangeticus
TGTCACAAAAATCATACTGAGTGTGTCTACACATACAATTAACATGAAGAAATAAACTTCTGAGCAGTTTGAGCCAGAGTAAACTATTGCCAGGAGAAGCATCTAAACATGCACCCAGGACAGTAGCAATTCAAGCTAGCAGACAGTGTGGGGGTCAGCCCTAGGCTCTGAGCAGCAGCATCGGGCAACAGAGGGGCTGGCTGGAGCACAAGGGTGCTGAAAGCATGGAGCCATGTGGCTAGGCAGCAGGCAGGAATTTGGCCCCTGACTGGCTGGGCTCACTGGGAGCAATTTACATCCACACTCAGCATCTATGTGTGTATTTAATTTCAGTAAATTATCCTGGCATAATATAGTACGGTTGGGGACAGTACTATCTTAACTACAACATTAATTAGTTTACTGCAGCCTTATACCAACACATGAAGACGACGACACTTTACTGCACAGCTATTTAGTTAAGCACACATGTAAATGCAGCCAGTATGCATTACCTCTGTGACTGGGACTTGAGTTTTCAACATCCCTGAAAAACATATAACCACAAACACTGATATAGATAAAACAAAGGATGCAACTAAAAACACTTCCTGCTTTTCAGGCTGTCAAGTGACCACACCCAACAATCACAGGTGTAAAGATACAGCATGGTTCATTCAAGGTGGGGGACAAAAGACTTTCCAGAAGTACACAAATGTACTTCCCTTGCTTTTTCTTCTTTAATACATAGCATCATTTATCGAGGAAAAAAAAATGTTTAAAATTAAACATAAGGTGAAGGGGTTAGACCAGGGGTGGGCAAAATGCGGCCCAGGGGCTGGATGCAGCCTGCCAGGCCATTCTATCCGGCCCGTGGGGCCCCTAAAAAATTTAGAAAATTAATATTTATCTGCCCTGGGCTGCCTGTCATGCAGACCTCAATGGCTTGCCAAAACTCAGTAAGCGGCCCTCTGCCCAAAATAATTGCCTGCCCCTGGGTTAGACAGACAGCATAAAGTTCTGTGAACTTCATTTAAAAAAAAAACTCTCTCTTTGCATATACGTACGTGTGTGTGTGTGTGTGTGTGTGTGTGTGTGTGTGTGTCTATACACACACACAGGTACAGACAAGAAGTCAAGGAGGACAGCAGCTAGGTTATTACTAGACAATCTATTTTCCAGGAAATCCTGTTAGTCAAACCATGATAAAGAGAAGGGTGTGCTGACCCCTTTATATAATTCTACGTATTCTGAAGTACCACAGCTTGGATTTAATTAATTATAGACCCTTGAAAGCTCAAATATGGAACACACGTAGTAGCACTTTCAGAGCAATTAGTCCAAAAATACATAGTGCCCTCATGAATTATACCCTTAGTGATCCTGTATTTATTAGAGGTTAATATTTAAAGCCTTATTCTAAATATCATAAATACAAGTGGGAATTTTGCCTGAGGGAAGATTCTAGGAATGGTCTCTACAATACTACAGAGATTTAAGAAGGAATTCCTATCAAAAAAAAAAAAAATCACTCGGTCAAATGGGAACTAGAGCAAATCTGATGATGCATTACTTCTGGCCTGCCTTTTACCTAGCAATACAAAGACTGATACATGCTAAACTTTGACTTACTTTAAGAGAAGCTGAGGGCACTCGGCACATTGTAAAAGGGTTTTTTCAGTATTTGTGTTCATTTCTCCCATTAAAGACATGCTCCATCAAGGATAAAGAACATTTTCAGTGGTTCGCTATAACGATTCCTTTATTTCAGATTTGAGAGTGCTTTAATTTTAAGATACAATTCTATAGTAAATAGGTGATGACTACAAATCATTTTGAGTCATTACCACTAAATATTCCAAATAATAATAGTTTATATCAGTGGTGTTCAACATATACAACCAGCGGGGTGGGATGAGTGGTGTGGGGCCAGTTTTCAGACCAGATTCCATGTGCAGGGCCAGATCCAGGATGGGGTCAGCACATAGGGTCAGTGCATAGAATCAGTTCATGGGTGCAAGCTGGTGCACCCTCCCAGCCTTGTGCATGCAGATATAGCTGCTGAGTGACTCCACACCCCAGTATGACCACATGCTGGTACAATCTACCATGCAGAGCCATGCCATCTAGCCTGCACATTTTTCCCTGGAGCCAGAAAATTGGCAGCAGGCAAGGAGTAATTAACAGTAGCTTCATTCTCCCACTGCCAAACTTCCAGGTTCCTGGGAAGACCCACAGGCCAGATGACATAGCTCTGTAGACTACATCTAGCCCACATGCCAGAGACTGAGCACCCCTGGTTTACACTGCTGGTTTTTAAGAAGAGTATGGCAGGCTTTTCAGTCTGGCCAATTAAACTTCATAGAAATAAATTCAGTTGTATGAGCAAATATTTATTTATTTATTTAAAGAAAACTTGGCCACTGAGCGCCAGACTGCCAAGGTATCTAGGTACCTAAAAAGCAATATGAATCATTATTCACTGTTTGTCTGTGTTCAGCACATTTAAAGCACTATACAAACTCAAGGTCCCTGCCCTGTTTTAAAATGTGCTGAACACAGACAAACAGTGAATAATGATTCTTATGCCTTCTTACAAACTGAACTCTTTTCAGGTGAGTTTGGATGGGATTTGAATAATCTGATTAAGCAGGGCATAACTCAGACATACAAGCAACTTAGCAATGTGCAGAAATAAGGGCCAAATCCACTATTCTATAACCATTTTAGATCAGTGTAGTATACTTATGCTTGATAACTACAAGGAATTTCACCTGAGCAGAGCTTCAGGACCAAAACCTTAGATGTAACAGAACTTTACAAGACAATTCCTCTCCTGTAAGATGCTGACTGAACTCCTTAACCTGTCATTAACAGTCTCCCTATGCCTAAGGAAGGATACTTGTGCACGAAAGCTAGCAAAGAACTCTGTTCCAACTACTCAGTTGGTCTAATAAAAAATAGCACATCTACGCAAAGAACCTTGTCTATGTCCTTAGACCAATATTGCTACAACCAAAAACCCTGTTAACTTGTCATTGACAGGAACAAAGGAAGGAAAAGAAAGTAAT
>NW_017729032.1:228018700-228021880 GCF_001723915.1 Gavialis gangeticus
CAAAACCTTAGATGTAACAGAACTTTACAAGACAATTCCTCTCCTGTAAGATGCTGACTGAACTCCTTAACCTGTCATTAACAGTCTCCCTATGCCTAAGGAAGGATACTTGTGCACGAAAGCTAGCAAAGAACTCTGTTCCAACTACTCAGTTGGTCTAATAAAAAATAGCACATCTACGCAAAGAACCTTGTCTATGTCCTTAGACCAATATTGCTACAACCAAAAACCCTGTTAACTTGTCATTGACAGGAACAAAGGAAGGAAAAGAGAGTAATGATTCAGCCGTAAGTCATCAAATGCTAGAGCTGGATGAGCAAGACTATCTTGAATGTGTAATTTCCACGCAGTTAAACTGTCAATAATGTCTGCTAGCTTAACATTTTTGAAGACTGGTCATAAACAGATAAGTGCTTGTTTATTTTAATTTTATGTTGCCAAAAACAAACTCTTAAAATTTGTTTCAGAAACTAAAAATCATTTGTTCATTGTTGATTTTTGCCACCACTAAATATAGAAGCAGGAAGAACAGGCATGAAAATAGCGGTATCAGAAGACATAGTAACTGTATGATTAGACTAAGGTAAACAACATAAAGCTACAGAACCCATGTTGATTATATGACCAAGTAAGTAAAAATCAGAACAAATTATGTAAGTCATTCACTTCATGTCAATCACGCCAATACAATGGCGGATGGATTACACTGTAAGGATTTGCAGGTGGTAAAAAATCTAGTAGAATCTGCAAGGAGCATGATTATTTCATAGAAGGAGAGCACAGGACATGCTTCACACCAAAGATATGGCAGGGCAGGGAATTGCACCTGAGGTTCCAAGTTAGCACTTCCCTGGTTATACAATAACCATTTTTCTTATTACAGTTCTATGAGCTTCACATATACATACTGTACAGAGCATAACATTTAAAGGAAGTTCATCATCCCTAGCTAAACATCAGTCTAGCTCAACAACCAAAAAATGCATGTATGTCACATCAACTACAATTAGGCTCTTTACTTTTACATAACACAACTAAAACTGAGTAGCACATTTAGTTATGTAAAAATACATAGATATACACTTAGTTCTGAATTTAACAGCTTCAAAGTATACAGAGTGAAAAGGGGGTGAAGGCTAAATTCCATGCCAAATTTTTGTTCCTTTTTCCATTGTGGATAAGATTTAAGAGTCTAATTGCTTATAGTTTTAAGAGAAGATAATTTTAATTTATTTTAAAGAAGTTTCTTCAGAACAGGGTGGTCACTTTGGATTGTTGCATTGACTATTTATTACATGTTTATCTTTCAATTAAATCGAGACCTTTCCATTAAGCTTTAAGAGTATTTTGGAAATCTGCAAAGGTGACCCCAAACCAAATTTACAGTGCATGTTAAATATAAAGGGCTGCTTTTTTTAAGTTGCTACACCAGCATAAAACTGAAGTTAGTAATTTTTTAATCATATCCTTTTATTTAACTTATACAGTAAATTTCTTACTGGCCCTGTGTCTTTGATTTGGACTTTTTACTGAAATCTCTTAGATGCCTCAACTATGAAAATGTATTTTTTCCAAATATAGCTAGAGCTGTAGTACTGCTTTTTATTTCATAGAATGCAAATGGATAAATGAGTTGAAAAGCAGTGAAGGAGCAAAAGGATCAATAATAGTTTTCAAACAACTAGATATGTTAGTATGCTTTCAAATTCAATGTTGGTGATGTCAAAACAGGTCAATGCTGAACAGAAAGTGTTGTCAGCCCTGGAAAATGTATATTTTCTATAATCTTGTTATTAAGTTTTTAATGAAAGATTTGAAGTACTGCTGTACCTTGAGTCTTCCTTGTTCACAGGGCAGGTAAAAAAGTAATTTAATTCTACAGACACTTCATGAAAGCATGTTGCTAACTGATTCTCTATTGGCTCTCATTAAAACCCAGGACAAAGCTGGAAATAACTAACTGATTCCTAGGAACTGAATTACATTCACTTTTAAATACTGACAGACTTTGATGAACACAGCAATAAAAGCAAAAAGAGAATATTTAAGCCCATTGTG
This sequence comes from Gavialis gangeticus, assembly GCF_001723915.1. Lineage (NCBI taxonomy): Eukaryota > Metazoa > Chordata > Crocodylia > Gavialidae > Gavialis > Gavialis gangeticus. The sequence continues at coordinate 228,020,759 of NW_017729032.1, forward strand.
GCTGTTATTGTGCATTACAATCTCTGAAGTACAAATTTCCCCAAAGGTAGGACACTTCCCCTGAAATACCAAGTACTACAATTTGAAAGAAAGAAAGAAAGAAAGAAAGAAAGACTCTTAGATCTGAGTAGCATACAGAAGGTCCAAATTGGAGCTTAATATTTTGGCTATCCTTTGGATTCAATTTAATAATGTAACCTGTTCATTAACACTAATAGGATGAAATTCTGTGAAGATTGCATCTAAGGTGCAAAAACCTCATACAACTTTTTTATTATTATTATTATTATTATTATTATTATAATGCATCTAGTCAGGCCTATACAGGAAACCCTCGCTATTCGTAAACTCCAGGTTCAAGATTCAAATATTCATAGAGGAGGGCAGAACCAGCAGGCGGGTGGAGAGTGAGCACCGAGGACATGGAGGGTGGTGGCAGCGGCATCTTCTCCCCCAGAGGCAGCTGCGGCGGCTGGCAGGGGAAAGGGGTTGGTCCCCAGGCGCTGTGGAAGAGCCCCAGGAATGGGGAGGGCAGCAGCATTTTCCCCACCACCACCAGAGGCAGCCATGGCAGTGCTCAGGGGGAAGGAGTCAGTCCCCAGGCACTGCAGGGGATGGCTGTGGGGCATGACGGGGAGCCCTGTTAGTATCTGCAGATTTCGTCATTTGTGGGGATCTCAGGAATGTATCCCCCATGAATGACGAGAGTCTCCTGTATTAGTTCTGTCCATTTTTTAAACCATTTCTTCCTGCAGTACATAGTTTCATAGTTGGTAGGGACGGAAGGGACCTGAACAAATCATCAAGTCTGACCCCCTGTCATGGCAGGAAAAAGTACTGGGGTCAAACGACCCCAGCAAGGTGTTCGTCTAGCCTCCTCTTAAAGACCCCCAGGGTAGGAGCCAGCACCACTTCATATGGAAGTTGGTTCCAGATCCTAGCCACCCTGACAGTGAAGTAGCGCCTCGTGATGTCTAGTCTGAATGTACCCTCTGCCAGCTTGTGACCATTATTTCTGGTCACTCCTGGGAGTGCTCGGGGGAACAAGGACTCCCCCCAATGCCTGCTGGTCCCCTCTGACTAGTTTGTAAATGGCCTCTAGATCCCCCCTCAGCCTTCTCT